>NC_052153.1:170878715-171210580 GCF_902713615.1 Scyliorhinus canicula
TTTTCTGTTTCCCACCCTAAGATAACCGATTCCTGCCAGCCTGGAAATTTAGGCTGTGGGAAAAGACCCTCTAAGTGGCCATGTAATGGCCTCCATAGGGGCAAGGGCAGGCTTTCTGGCCAAGACCCTCCCCGATCACCCTAAAATCGCATCTGGGTGAGGGCAGCAGGGTTCCCAGAGGGAATTCCGTCCATGTCATTTCACGCTCCCCCCCCCACCTCACCTCAAAACCAAACCAGTGAAAATGTAAAATTCATGCCCAGATATGGTCTCACCAATGCCCTGTGAGTGTCTGCCATAAAATGAAGATATAGTGTTCATTAACATGCTCAATTATGTCATGAATTGGGCAGCACGGTGGCCTAGTGGTTAGCACAGCTGCCTCACGGCGCTGAGGTCCCAGGTTCGATCCCGGCTCTGGGTCACTGTCCGTGTGGAGTTTGCACATTCTCCCCGTGTCTGCGTGGGTTTCACCCCCACAACCCAAAAATGTGCAGGATAGGTAGACTGGCCACGCTAAATGGCCCCTTAATTGGAAAAAATAATTGGGTAATCAAAATTTTTTTTAAAATTAAAAAAAATTATGTCATGAATTGGTGGACTAAAGAGTATGATGATGAGAAATTGCAGAGCTATTTCATACATAGATATGAATTGAATGTAGATCAAGGATGTCTGCCATGGGATATAAGAGACATTATACTGCCAAAGTTCAGTGAGAGATTGAGTATCTTCATCAAGAGCACATAGGGAAATTCGGTATTGTCTCTCCGGCAACCCAAATGTACATCTACCAACGCCCCCCCCCCCCCCCCCCAGCCCCCCCCCCCCCCCCCAGCCCCCCCCCCCCCCCCCCCAACCCCCCCTCCAAACAGATGCCTACTTACGTGTGTAAATAATTTTGCCAAGTGTACAGAGTTGCTGCTGTTGGGTGGGTACATAATACCCTACCAGTTACATTATTTGATTCTGTATTTCTCTCTTGTTATTACTATTTTTTTCTCTCACTTTTTGATTTGTGTGTGTGCCCATCTCTCTCTCTATATATATATATATCATATCCTGTGTACATAACGGCAAATATACTTTGTTCAAAAAACCAATAAAAAAACTTTATAATAATGAAAGCAGTAGCAAGTAACTATTTTTGCCAGAGGTAGGCAGAGATATTGAGAAGTTGATGAAAAGTTGTGAAGTATTGTCTCAGAATGAGAAATAATCCAACCAAGGTTCCTTTCAGTACATGGTCAAACACAAGAAAACTGTGCAAACGAGCACATGTTGAGTTCTTTGAAGTGGAAAGGTGAGTATCTTGTTTAGTTGATAGTGGATAAATGTTGAGGCTATGCCTAATAACCACAAGTGACAACATTATTGAGGTTTTGAGAAGTTGGTTTGGAGTTTATGGGTTGCCAGCGGTGTTGATGTCAGATAAACATAGAACATAGAACAGTACAGCACAGAACAGGCCCTTCGGCCCTCAATGTTGTGCCGAGCCATGATCACCCCACTCAAACCCACGTATCCACCCTATACCCGTAACCCAACAACCTCCCCCCCCCCCTTAACCTTACTTTTATTAGGACACTACGGGCAATTTAGCATGGCCAATCCACCTAGCCCGCACATCTTTGGACTGTGGGAGGAAACCGGAGCACCCGGAGGAAACCCACTCACACAGGGGGAGGACGTGCAGACTCCACACAGACAGTGACCCAGCCGGGAATCGAACCTGGGACCCTGGAGCTGTGAAGCATTTATGCTAACCACCATGCTACCGTGTTGCCCCTAAAGGTCCACAGTTTACGTGTGAAGGGTTTGAAATATTTCTGAGTAAGAACAGAGCCAATCACAACATCACCCAGCACTGAATGAGTCACAGAATCACAAAATCACAGAATACTACAGCGCAGAAGAAGCCCTTCAGCCCATCAAGTCTGCACCGACGCATGAAAGGCCCTGCCCTGCCCTCCAAATCCCACTTACCAATACTTGGCCCAAAGCCTTGAATGTTATGACGTGCCAAGTACTCATCCAGGTGCTTTAAAAAAAATGTAGAATACCGAATTCATTTTTTCCAATTAAGGGGCAATTTAGCGTGGTCAATCCACCTAGCCTGCACATCTTTGGGTTGTGAGGGCGAAACCCACGCAAACACGGGGCAAATGTGCAAACTCCACACGGACAGTGACCCAAAGCCGGAATGCAACCGGGGACCTCGGCGCCGTGAGGCAGCAGTGCTACTCACTGCGTCACCATGCTGCCCTATCCAGATACTTTTTGAAGGATGTTAGACATCCTGCCTCTACCACCCTCCCAGGCAGGGCATTCCCAGACTGCCACCACTCTCTGGGTAAAAAGGTTTTTCTCAAATCCCCCCTAAACCTCCCACCCCTCACTTTGAACTGGTGTACCCTTGTAACCGACCCTTCAACAAGGGGAACAGCTGCTCCCTATCCATCCTGTCCATGCCTCTCATGATTTTGTACACCTCAATCAGGTCACCCCTCAGTCTTCTCTGCTTCAGAGAAAACACCCAAGCCTATCCAACCTCTCTTTATATCTTAAATGTTCCATCCCAGGCAACATTCTGGTAAATTGCCTCTGCACCTACTCCAGTGCAATTACATCCTTCTTATAATGATGTTGTAGAAAGAAGGGTATAGAAGCTGAAGAGGAAGTATTTGCTAGGTTACAAGCTAGGCAGTATTTTCCATGTTTCTATTTGATGCAGGTTAAACAGTTTTTTCTTCTCTTACTGAATAATCCGACAGTCTACGACAGGTTGTTCATCTTATGAATTAATGTTTCACATTCCTAGAACAAGATTCAGTTTGCTTAAGCCTGACATCAATAGCAAAGTAAGAGAAAAAGAAAACAATGTGACACTGAGTCATGATATACAAAGCACAAAACTTAGAGAGTCTGGTACTGGTCAGAAGATCATGGTGTTAAAAACACTGAGGTGATGACAAGTATGCAATTCAACTCAGTAACACAGCATGGCGGCATGGTAGCACAGTGGCTGTCACTGTTGCTTCACAGGTTCGATTCCCGGCTTGGGTCACTGTCTGTGTGGAGTCTGCATCCTCTCCTCGTGTCTGCATGGGTTTTTCCGGGTGCTCCAGTTTCCTCCCACAAGCCCTTAAAGACGTGCTATTAGGTGAATTGGACATTCTGCATTCTCCCTGTGTACTTGAACATGCGCCGGAGTATGGCGACTAGGGGCTTTTCACGGTAACTTCATTGCAGTGTTAATGGAAGCCTACTTGTGACAATAAAGATTGTTATTATTGTTGCAGGTGAATTCATATATCTTCAGTTGTTTGGAGACAGACTCATCAGCGTCACATAGATCATTTGCTTGAAAGAGGAAATCTGACAAAAGGAGAGCATGAGAAACCGCCTATAAGCCAAATACCTTCTGCAGACCAAACTGAAAGAAAGAAATGAAAGGCACAAATAAAATGAAAGTTTGCCGGTATCACAGAATTCACCAGTAGAGAAAAATGAGTCAGGATTAATTAAGACAAATAAATCAAAGTCACAAAGTAATTGAAGTTAGCAGTCAAAGCTCAAATTTAATATAGTCAGAGATGTTGAGAGGATAGAGTCAAGTGAATGGAAATGAATGAAATGAAATAAAAATGAAAATGAAAATCGCTTATTGTCACGAGTAGGCTTCAATGAAGTTACTGTGAAAAGCCCCTAGTCGCCACATTCCGGCGCCTGTCCGGGGAGGCTGGTACGGGAATCGAACCGTGCTGCTGGCCTGCTTGGTCTGCTTTAAAAGCCAGTGATTTAGCCTGGTGAGCTAAACCAGCCTCTAAACCAGCTAAACCAGAAATGGAATATGATTCCCAGGCAGAAAAAGAAAGAAGATAGCCAAGTTACTTGAAATGATATAGGGAGACGGCACCAAGGTCCCAGGTTCGATCCCGGCTCTGGGTCACTGTCCGTGTGGAGTTTGCACATTCTCCCCGTGTTTGGGTGGGTTTCGGTCCCACAACCCAAAGATGTGCAGGCTAGGTGGATTGGCCACTCTAAATTGCCCCTTAATTGGAAAAAATGAATTGGGTACTCTAAATTTAATTTAGAAAAAGTAAGTATATAGGGAGGAAGAAGAAATAAGGGGCTGGATTCTCCGCCACCCGATGCTGAAATTTTCGCAGTTCTCCACCCTCGGAAATCGGCGTACTCATGAAGTACACCGCGCCGAGTATCCACCGCTTCACGCCATTGCCTGAGGCCTGCCCAGCAATTCTCCATCATCGACTGATTAAATTCCCGACACATGGTTCTAACATGGTCCCACCATTCGTGATACTCGCGTGTCAGCTGTGGACTCAGTCCAGGGCCACCACAGTCGGGGGAGGGCCGATCGGCGGACGGGGGGGGCTTTATTCGAGGCTGGGGGCATGAGGGAGGGGGTGGTCCGGGGCGCGCAAGCCGGCCGAAGAGGGGGACTATTTTGAGGGCCGGGTCCGCGAGTGGCCTCCGTCATAAAGAACGGCGCTGCGCTGCAGGCCGCGCCGTGCGCATGCGTGGCCATGGTCCTGGCAATTCTCCGGGGCGTATCGGCAGCTAGAGCGGGGTGCTCTACGCTGCCATCCTGCTGGCCCCCAGCAAAACGGGGAATCGGTGGCCATTTTGCGCCAGTTTTCTGCCACCGTTCCCACGACGGCGTGGGGACATAGCCCCAGAATTGGAGAATCCAGCCCGTTGTTTTTACTAACTGTAGAGGTAGTGCAGCATTGCACCCTCTCTGCTGCCTTCTCTGTTCGGGAGGTGTAAATAAAATTAGTTCAATAATGGCTGTCCGCTGTGTGTCAACATGTTGATATTTTCTCAATGCAGTATGCAACATTAATGGAACTGAACATCGAGTGTGGTTTATAAAGGGCAGCCAAGGTGATACTTTCCATTTGGAGCTAGCAGAGAAGATAAACCTGCACCCCTTTAAAGAATTTCAAGAGGTCAGTTCTTAATTAGCTTTTACTAAAGCTAAAATGACAAAGGCAGACATGGATGGCAACGTTCATCAATCAATGAGCTCCAATGTGCCACCTCAACCTTTTACTAACTGCGGAAAAGAGTACAGATCTCAAACTCGAAACTAAGGTCATGGTTTATTGAGCAGCAACAATCCCTATGCTAAAATGCATCACAGACTGGGACATCTTACACCAGGCTCCTCGGAGCACTGGAGGAGAATCACCTGTGGTTCCTTCGCAAGATCCTCCAAATCCGGTGGCAAGAAAAGCAGTTAAACAGCAGCATCCTCGCCCAAACTAACATGCTCTGCATTGAGGAGATAGTCACTCAAAAGCAGCTCTGCTGCAAGGACATACATCTAACACCAGGCTCATGAAGCACCCGCTCTACCTGGAACCTGGTTGTGGCAGGGATCTCTCTACAGGACAGCTTGAGGGGTGTTTTCAGAGCATCCCCAAATAAGTCAAATATCTCTGCTGACTTGAGTCCCTGGCCTGTGATAAACAAAACTGGAAAAGGTTCATTCAGGAAGGCACCAATCAAATCAAGAGACACCATTGGGAAGTTGCCGAGGTGAAGTCGAGGTGTTGGAAAGAACACACACCCCTCCAAGCACAACATCTGCCCACCTGTACCATCTGCCCCGCAGAGCCTACGGATCAGAATCTCTCGAACTGGCACAGCGGTTAGCACTGTTGTTTCACAGCGCTAGGGACCTGAGTTCAAATCCTGTGTGGAGTCTGCACGTTCTCTCCGTTTCTGTGCGGGTTTCATCCGGATGTTCCGGCTTCCTCCCACAGTCCAAAGATGTGCAGGTTAGGTGGATTGGCCATGCTAAATTGTCCCTTAGTGTCCAAAGATGTGCAGGTTAGGTGGATTGGTCATGCTAAATTGTCCCTTAGTGTCCAGAGGTGTGAAGGTTAGGTGGGGTTACGGGGATAGGGTGGGAGAGTGGGCCTGGGTGGGGTGCTCTTTTAGAGGGTTGGTGCAAGTTTGATTGGCCAAACGGCCTCCTTCTGAACTGTAGAGATTCTATGGTTCTCTGGACTGGAAGCAATTGACTTTCAATCCCAGGGGACTGTCTGAGTAGAATCTTTGCCAGCTCAAGTGTGTAATCTTTCTCCGATGACCACAGTTCAATTGTACGTCTATATTCTGAGTTCTGACCCAATGTCATTTGAAATAGTACATCCAGCCCTCTCCTCATCTTCTCCCATTCACGCACTGCTTGTTTAATTAAATACTCCACATTTTCCTCTGGCAGTCACTAATTTGAACTAACAGCATGGATATCATTGGACATTTCACAGTCTGGGATACAAAATTTAAATTGATGTTTTTGCTTGTCACAGGATAAAAGTGCCCGAACCAGAACATCTGGACCACATACCAAGATAGATTATTTAAATGGAGGGGGGAGAAACACTCTTTGAAATCGACGACAATAGGTTCAACATACCCAATAATTTGCTCTAATTATCTTTAGTGTATAAAGTGCAGCAGTTAATTAGACATGTATTTTAAGAACGATTGTTGCTCCAAGCTTGAAATCTGACTTTATCTGCATGGGGTGTGCTTCAGCAGAATTAAACGTAATCTGAGGTCTAGACTCGCAAGGATTCCAGCAGGGAATGTGCAAACCTCGAGTCAGACAGGTTTTCACTTTGCCACTTGACTGCCAATTTTCAAGCATTAGCAATGATTCAGATTCACCTTGGATGCAACAGCAGACTTTCCCGAACAACTTACATTTATACAATGTCTCAAACACAATTAAGCATGCTCCAAGTCAGTAAAGGAGCGACCAGAAGGCGTGAGCAATGGCGTTTTTGGGTCAGGGAGGACATCAAGGGTAGAGTTGGTGATGCGAGGGGCAGCACTGTGGCGCAGTGGGTTAGCCCTGCACCCTCACGGCGCCGAGGTCCCAGGTTCGATCCCGGCTCTGGGTCACTGTCCGTGTGGAGTTTGCACATTCTCCCCGTGTTTGCGTCGGTTTCACCCCCACAACCCAAAGATGTGCAGGGTAGGTGGATTGGCCACGCTAAATTGCCCCTTAATTGGAAAAAATGAATTGGGCACTCTAAATTTTTTTTTAAAGCGTTGGTGATGCGGGTTGGAGGCAATAGATTTGATGTTCCTGATATTGAGTGCAGGACACTGCAAGTCATCCTGGATTCAGCAGTGTTTAAGCAGCTTGAAAGAACAAAGGAAGTTGAGAGGTTGAAATAAGAATTGAGGGCTGAATTTTCCCATGGCCCTGCCAGCAGCTTCGATAGTGTTTGGTGGGGCAGGGGGGTGGCAGGGGCGGGGGTGGAATTTGGCAGAAATCCAAGAATCGGTTTTATGCTGGCGTGAATTTCCCATGCGATTTTCCAGTGGTGCCTACCCAGGTGGCATTGCCAGTGTGCCGGGCTGGCAGTTCCAAGGTGCCCATGGCATCAGTAGTGCCATGGTGCCACCCTCCCTCGGAGGCCTGGTTTCACCTGGGAAACCTCCCCAAGTGTCGTCCCTGTTTGAGGAGGCCAGTGCGAAGTGGCACACGGGTGAGATCGCCTCGGCAAGGGGATTAGATCCTGGGCACTGGTTAGATCATATTCGTGTACATATGACTACATATTCGTGTGCTTAACTGCACACTTAGATAAGAAGATTTTGGTCCTGCCCAAAATCCAGATCACGACATCACATGCGATCCCAGGTGATACCGGCTGCGCACCTCCCAAGTCTCCCAAAGAAACTTTGGGTAATTTTTCTGTATGAATAATGCAATATAATTGCTGCTGCTGGTGTTTACATTTCTTGGACAAGATTCCAGTACCAGCTGGCACAAGCATTCTGCCCATTGAATCAGACTCCAGGGAATTGACATTGCAATCTAGACTGACCCTTCAGCGTAGGATTGACGGATTGGTGCACTGTCCATCATTTGGGTGAGAACATAAACACAGCCTTGTCTGCCTGTCCCAGTGGAGTTTTAAAAAAATTCATTTGAGGAATGTGAGCTTCGCATGGCCGTGTCAGCATTCATTGCCCATCCCTAATTACCCTTGAGAAGGAGGTGGCCACCTGCATTCTTGAACCGCTGTGGTCTAAGTTGCAACTAGTTGAAGTAAACACAGAAACATAGAAAATGGAAGCAGGAGTCGGACCTTCAAGCCTGCTCCACCATTCAACATGATCATGGTCGGTCCTCCATCTCAACGCCGTCTTCCTATGTCCCTTGACACCTTTAGAGTCTAGAAATCTTATTTATTATCTTCTTAAATATATTCAGTGTCTTGACCACCACAGCCTTCTGTGGCAGGGAATTCCACAGGGTCGCCACCGTTTTCTTGGTACAGACTTGATGGGCCTCCAGCACTGTTGGTGCCAGTATTGGACTGTGACTGCGGTTGGAAAAGTTCGAACTATGTTGTCATGTGCAAAACGGTCGGTGAATTCACGTGAGAAACCACGAGCGCCGGCCGTCAAACCAACTCATCGTGCGTGGAGAGCATTTTGGGAACTTTCTGAGCAAGGTGATTCAGAATTGAGACTACTTTCAGCTTTTTTCTCACTTTTCCTTCTCCTGCTGCCAGAGCCAGTGACCAGGCTTATGACCTCCATATGACCCAACCCCCAACATTGCCTCTGGAAACAAGGCGAGTTTGCAAAGTAAAAACCTGCGTCTCGACCTCTGTGTGGTCTTTTTTTTAATGTTTCAGCCGCACCTAAAACGTTCACACGCTCACCACAGCACTCTGTTGAGACTCAAGCAGGGACACTCATAATCCTTATTCTCTCCACACCCCCCCCCCCCCCCCCCCCCCCGGCCTCCCCCCATCACCCTCCCACCCCCCCCCCCCCCCTCCCCCAGTAGGTATTTGTTGGTTTGGATATTCAGTCAGTGCAGATAGAAACAGATACAGTCTCCTTGGGACTAAACCTGCCCTTTCAGTGAGCACCATTTTAATGATGATAAATCCTCCGGTCGCAAGAAATCTCGTAAAGAATGGGATCCCCCACCTTCCCCCTCCCCACATCTTCCCGGTGGTCAGAAGATTTCTGTCCTGGCTAAAGGTGGAGCAGACTTGCTGAACAGAGCAGTACCTCAGCGTGGTCATTCTGGTGAATTAGCCCCACTGGAGAATTTCCTGTCTCAGGTTTCAGCCATATGTAATTGAAGATCCTGGCCCAGTCTGCCTGCTTTCTCAAGTTTGACCAGCAACCCCCCAACCTCCTCTGCAACCCCCACCCCCAGTGAATTTGCAACTATATATGATTACTTCTGGTGCTCTCTTTGTGCAGAGCTTCATTCAGTGACTGGAAACCCAAACTTGTTCCAGATGGTCAGAGGAAGCTCGGCCTAGCAGCTGACAGGCATTAACTACCGGGCCCGATAAAATATATTCTCTCAGCTCACAGCAAATGGTTACGTTTCCATTGTTTTCTAAATGGCCCTTCAAACTGGGGGAAGCTACACCCCTCTGCATCTGACAGAGCCACACTAACTTGCGTTGCTGGGGTGAGAGAGTCAAAGGTCCGAATGTGAGATAAACAGAACGGTGTTCCACTCATATTTCAGGTGATATCTGATTTTAAAATAACATTGTGCAAAGCAAAGTAGAACCCATGATGCCTTCCTCATTCGGCAGTCTTTCTCCTTGCTTTTGTACTGATTAAGGGTAATTATATTTTTTTAATGTGGGCATCACTGGCTGGGCCAACATTTGCTGCCCAACCCTACTTGCCCTTGAAGTGAGTGGCATTTAAAAGTCAGTCACATGAAGATCAGACCAGGTAAGAATGGCAGATTTCCTTCTAAAGGACATTATTCAGCAAAATGGTTAGACTTCCAGATTATTATTTGATCCAAATTTCACCATCTTCTGAGGGGTTGGGGGAGGTTTCTCTCATTGCCTGATCAAGGGACTCAGCATCACCTTGCTGCCATCCCAACATCACTAAACCTGTGCCTGGGTCCATGGCGATCCTTGGCTTTGTGCCACTGCTTCCCCAGGTGGCCCTACTGAGTGATGAAGAGCTGCCAGTCTCTTGACTAGGTGGCACCTCACTGTTTGCAGGATTTCTGCCCCCGGGGCCTTTGATCCCAGGGAAGCCCTGACGCTGCCCTAAGTGACAGCCCACTGACGTGGTAAACCTTCTGAAGAAGAGGGACCTTGCCAGTTCTCCAGCCAGCTGCCGAGACCCCTGCCACCCCCATTGTATTACGGTGCCTATGGTGTCCAACAGGTGGAAGGACTGAGAACCAGATGACACAGATTTAAGGTGACTGACAAAAGACTAAAGGTGATATGATGAATTTGTTTTATGCAAATAAGTAAGTAGCTGCGAACTGGAATTCAGCGCCTGAGTATGTACTGGAGTCCAACAGGGAAGGCAGACTTATGGTTCTTATACAGGAATTGAATAAGCATTAGGATTGGAACAAAAAACTGCAGGGCAACAGGCAAAGAGCTGTGGAGTGGGGACTTGCTAAATAGCTTTAGTGGAAAGCTAGCACAGAAATGACAGGCTGAATGGTCTCCTTCTCTGGTGCAAGTGCCCAATGATTTTATGGTACTGTGATACTGCTGCACAATTCTACTGCCAAGTCAAGCAAAATAAGGAAGTTAAATATGCTTTTGTTGCACCTTTCATTGGAGGAGAAGAATCCGTCTCTGGCAATAGTCTGATAACAAACCAGGTTGCGATATTGCTGTCACATTTGATTCTGAGGTGAGCTTCCGACCTCATATTCATGCCTTTCCTTTTTTAAATAAATTTAGAGTGCCCAATTCATTTTTTCCAATTAAGGGGCAATTTAGCGTGTTCAATCCACCTACCCTGCACATCTTTGGGTTGTGGGGGCGAAACCCACGCAAACACGGTTCATGCCTTTTCTAAAGGCTGCTTTACTCCACCACAAAAACATAAGACCATAAGAAATAGGAACAGGAGGAGGCCATTCAGCCCTTTGAGCCTGCTCCACCATTTAATAAGATCATGGCTGATCTAACACTCGCCAAGCCCACTTTCCTACATACCTCCGTAACCCTTAATTCCCCACTGATGAAAAATCTATTGATCTCAGTCTTGAAAATGTTACGGACTCGGCCTCCACAGCTGCCTGGCATAAAGAATTCCAAAGATTCACCACTTAAATGAGCATCCCATTATTCTGTGATTATGTCCTCTGGTGCTACACTCTCCCATGAGCGGAAACATCCTCCCAACATTTACCAGGTCTAACCCCCTAAGAAGTTCATATGTTTCAACCGTATCACCTCTCATTCTTCTGAACTCCAGTTGTTGGGAGGCATGGTGGCACAGTGGTTAGCACTGCTGCCTACAGTTGCAAACTCACCTATTTACTTATATACTCCAGCCCCCTTGAAATAAAAGCCAGAATTCCATTTGCCTTCCTTATTACCTTCGGTACCTGTATTTTAACTTTCTGGGTTTCACGAACAAGGGCCCAAGTCCCTTTGTGCTACAGCTTTCTGCAGTCTCTCTCTATTTAAATGATAATCTGCCTTCTCATCCATGCCTTTGTTACCTCTCGACTTTTTAAAAATAAATTTAGAGTACCCAATAATTTTTTTCTAATTAAAGGGCAATTTAGTGTGGCCAATCCACCTAACCAGCACATCTTTTGGGTTGTGAAACCCACGCAGACATGGGGAGAATTTGCAAACTCCACATGGACAGTGACCCAGGGTCGGGATTTGAACCCGGGTTCTCAGCGCTGTAGTCCCAGTGCTAACCACTGCGCCATCATGTTGCACTTCACCTCTGGACTTGACAAAGCACTCCTGGCTGGTCTCACATTCAACCCAGCTGTAAACTTGAGGTCATCCAACACTCTCCTGCCTACGCCTTAATCTTGATTTTAAAATTCTCACCCTTGCTTTCAAATCCCTCCACGGCCTTGCCCCTCCTTATCTCTGTAATCTCCTCCAACACCACACCACAACACTCCAAGATATCTAGCATCCTCTCATTCTGGCCTCTTGTGCATTCCCTGTCATAATTGCTCTACCATTAGTGTCTAATGCCTTCAGCTGCCTGGGTCCCAAGTTCTGAAATTCCTTCCATACACCTCACTGCCTCTACCTTAATTACCTCTTTGACCAAACTTCATCTGACTTGATAACTCCTTTCCAGCTCATTGTTATACCTTGTTCTGTAAGGCTCTTGTGAAGTACCTTGAGACATTTTATTATGTTGAAGGCCCTATATAAATATACGTTGCTGTTGTTGGTGCACCACTGGGTGACTCTCCCACGTCAGTGGCAGGTTAGAAACCTCGGTATCTCCTTGCTTCTCCTCGGTTGCCATCCCAACTCAAGAAGTGTGTGCTATGTCGTTTCGACATGATCAATGAAGGTGTGGGGAAGGGAAAGTTGCATAAAGTACTTCAAATGCTGTCTCCCAGTTGATATCCAAATTTAGGTTTGTGCCAAAGATTGATGGGCCAGACAGGAATGTTTGCAAACACAAGAAGCAGACATATAAGATTCTCAGGGGGCCTTGACAGAGTAGATGCTGAGAGGCTGTTTCCTCTTGTGAGAGTCTAAGAGCAGGGAGCATAATCACAGAGTAAGGGGGCAACCATTTAAGACAAAGATGAGGAGAAATTTCTTCCATCAGAGGATAGTGAATCTGTGGAATTATTTATCAGAGTTGTAGACGTTAAGTATGTTCAAAGCTGAGATAGACACATTTTTAATCAGTTAGAGAATCAAGGGTTACGAGAATAGGGCGGGAAAGTAGAGTTGAGGATTATCATATCAGATCAGTCAAGATCTCATTGAATGACAGAGCAGACTCAATGGCCGAATGGCTGACTTCTGCTCCTACATCTTGTGGTCCGGTGGACTTTCAATTTCTTTGCTGCTAATATGTGCTGAGTGAGAAAAACCATGCAGTGTTGATGGTTCCCGTTTGAACTTATCTCGGTCATTTCTCTGTTCTGGGAAAGCACTACAGGCATTTAGATTGAAAAAGAAACTGGCGATAATATAATACAAACCAAACTAATCACACAGCTTCATCCAAGCTTGAATCATTTCTTTCTCTAGCCTCTAAGTAATAAAACCTGCATCACTATCATTACTGGGATCTGAATTGCCGTTGGTCTGTGAGAAAGAAAGACTTGCCTTTTTATAACAACTTTCACAACCTCATGATGCCCCAAGGCACTTAACAACAACAACAAAGTACATTCAAATGTAGTCATTGTTGCAATTAGGGATATACAGTAGGCAGCGTGGCCTACTGTACGGTCCCACAAACAGATAGGACATTATGGTCAAATAATCGATGTCACTGGTTTAGGGGTCACTGAGGGGTCACCACGCCCCTCCCTTTCTTCAAATATCATCATGAGATATTTTATACCCACTTGAAAGGGAAGACAGGCCCTTTGCTGAACATCTGCGGTAGCACAGTGGGTGGCACTGTTGCTTCATAGCGTCAGGGTCCCTGGTTCGATTCCTGCTGGTGTCAATGTCTGTGCGGAGTCTGCATGTTCTCCCTAAGTCTGCGTGGGTTTCCTCAGGGTGATCCGGTTTCCTCCCACAAATCCTGAAAGACGTGTTGTTAGGTGAATTGGATATTCTTAATTCTCCCTCTTGTGTACCCAAACTGGTGTCGGAATGTGACGACTAGGGGCTTTTCACAGTAACTTCATTGCAGTGTTAATGTAAGCCTACTTGTGACAATAAAGATTATCTCATCTGAAAAGCAGCACTTCTGATATTGCAGCACTCTCTCAGTACTGCACTGAAGTATTGTTTGAGTTACATGCTCAAGGCCCTGGTGTGAGGTTTGAACCTACAACCATCTGTCTCAGAGTGCAGCCACTGTTGACACCAGCAAAGTAGGAACCTCAAAGTGGGCTTTTTAACATTTTGCTTTTAACAGCTCTTCCCGGAGACGTGTGTTCCTATTTAGATGACTAATAATCCCGGAACATAGGTCACAATCAGGAATACTACCAGATGTGCCCTCGAGACAGATCTATCCCCAAATGGCCTCCATCAAATTTCTTTGCTCCATGTCTTGTGGGTCGCTAAGTGCCCTCGGGTTAAGAGAGCCAGATTTACCAAGGGCACAAATAAAGTCTAGTACCCAAAATGAAAGAGAGTCAATAGAAAACTGAATTAGGACAATATGTGCTCTCCTCCATACTACAGTCTACCTTTTGTGAGCCGCTTGCCATTCCCATGTAAGAACATCAAGAGCACCCTGGGGATGACACATTGCTGACTTTCCAATTTTGTCCCACAGTTACACACAGGATAATGGACTATTTTAAACAGACCGTTAATTCGGAGTGGATGGGTTTCCTCAGGGCCTTTCTGAAATACTCTCACCTTTTGTGCTGTGGGATTGCTTTATATTTTCTGGATATTAAGGAGTTAAGGAGCCCCTCCCCAATTTTCATTATTTGCGCAAGATTAAAAGGCGTTAAATATGCTGTATTTTGGGGGATGTGGAACAAACTTCCACCTCCTGGCGGAGATTAGCTGGCCCCCAAACCAATGTTCGAGTCTGGCCACCAAGACAACTCCATTCCCATGGTGACCGGAGCATTATACTGAGACACTTCACCCACTGCTGAAACTCTCTCACAACCTTTGTCACATCTCAAATTAACTATTCCAGTCTGTTCTTCCATCATCCACCCTCCATGACGTTGAGACCACCACAATTTGCTGCATGTATCCTTATTCACATCAAGTTCAATTCACCCATTGTCCTCCGGATAAGTAACATGATGTTTTTCAAATTCTGGTGCATGTTTGGAAACCATTCCATGGCTTCATCTCTCCCTATCTTTGTCACCTCCTCCAGCCTCCCAACCCACCGAGATCTCTGTGCTCCTCCAGTTCTGACATCTAGTGTGTTCCCGATACTGATCGCTCCACAATTGGTGGCCGCGCCTACGGCTGCCAAGGCCCGAATGGTGCCACTGATTGAGTAGGGTGGCGTCTCCTTGAATTCTTGCGTGCTGGGCAGCCAGATTTCTATTTTTCCAAGGAAAACATTCCTATTCTTTTAATAGAGAAAACAAACCTCCCACAAAATTAGATCCCGATGAAAACATATGCGAGGCATGAGCACGTCAATGTTTGGCAACAAAATGCAAGATAATTTGCCAATATTTTTGAAATCACAATTTTCAATGCCACAAAATTAAAGGGTTTCAGCGAGGAAGGGAAACAGGCAATTTTGTGGCTAGCATGGGACTCAAAGTTTCAAAATGTGATGTTGTTTATATTAGCTGCGATTCTCTATAATTAGCTTCTGAGGACATAAATGCCAAAGCTCGGGAAAGGAACAAAGGGAAGATAAAAGCAAACTCTGCACATCGGTCAGCAATGTTTAACATTGCCGAAACTCTGAACTCAATCTGCACACAAGAGACTCAATGAAACAATGCTCACTGTTCATGGTCTTCTCCCCTCTGTTAACAGAGTCAGTTACAGGACTTTTCTGCAACGCACCCCACACAAAAGTTGGCTTTTGTTCGGCTCCCAAAGATTATACTTGGTCGCACAATGGTTTCATTGTAAAATTAAGGACAAATAAAAAAGTACTTTTGTTTGAAAGAAGCTCGAGTGTAGCAGAAAGGGACTATCCTGGGGGCAGCATGGTGGCGCAGTGGGTTAGCCCTGTTGCCTCACGGCGCCGCGGTCCCAGGTTCGAGTCCGGCTCTGGGTCACTGTCCGTGTGGAGTTTGCACATTCTCCCCATGTTTGTGTGGGTTTCGCCCCCACAACCCAAAGATGTGCAAGGTAGGTGGATTGAACACGCTAAATTGCCCCTTAATTGGAAAAAAATGAATTGGGGGCACTAACGTCAATAGAAAAAAAGAAAGGGACTGTCCTTTATAAACTCTCTTAACTCCCAGAATTAAGAGGAAAAAAATCCACAATGTGATAGATTACATTACTAGATGAAGGGGTTGAGTTTCTGATTTGGGTGCAATCACCATTCCAGATAAAAATTGACTACTTTTCCGAATTGATTTCATACTCCAGGGGCGGGATTCTTCGACCCCCCCCCGCCGGGTCGGAGAATCGCCGGGGGCCGGCGTCAATCCCGCCCCTGCCATGTCCCAAAGTCTCCGCCACCAGAGATTCGGCGGGGGCAGGAATCACGCTGCGCCGGTCGGCGGGCCCCCCTCCGGCGATTCTCCGGCCCGCGATGGGCCGAAGTCCCGCCGCTGTCAAGCCTCTCCCGCCGGCATGGATCAAACCACCTACCTTAGCGGCGGAAGCAGGTGGCGCAGGCGGGCTCCGGGGTCCTGGGGGGAGGCTCGGGATGATATGGCCCCGGGGGGGGTGCCCCCACGGTGGCCTGGTCTGCGATCGGGGCCCACCAATCGGCGGGCGGGCCTGAGCTGTGGGGGCACTCTTTTCCTCCCGCCTTCGCCATAGTCTTCACCATGCCGGAGGCGGAAGTGACCCCCTCCCCTGCGCATGCGCGGGGATGACGTCAGCAGCCGCTGATGCTCCGGCGCATGCGCGGACTTCCACACCAGCCAGTGGAGTGCGAACCACTCCGGCGCGGGCCTAGCCCCTCAATATTAGGGCTTGGCCCCTAAAGGTGCGGAGACTTCCGCACCTTTGGGGTGGCCCGACGCCGGAGTGGTTCCCGCCACTCCAACACGCTGGGACCCCCCGCCCCGCCGGGTAGGGGAGAATTCCGGCCCAGGAATTTGCTCAAACACATTTGCATGTTGTCAAACAAAATCCTTCATTGGCCAGTTCCGTCGGATGTCAATGTGTACAAATCTTACTAATCGGTGTTTGGAATGCAACCATTAACTATTTTTTAAAAATTGAAATTTTAAAATTGGGGCAGCACGGTAGGACAGTGGTTACCACTATGGCTTCACAGCGCCAGGGTCCTAGGTTCGATTCCCCGCTGGGTCACTGTCTGTGCGGAGTCTGCACGTTCTCCCCATGTCTGCGTGGGTTTCCTCCGTGTGCTCCGGTTTCCTCCCACAGTCCAAGGATATGCAGGTTAGGTGGATTGGCCATGCTAAATTGCCCCTAGGTTAGATGGGGTTGCTGGGTTACGGAGATTGGGTGGAGATGTGGGCTTGGGTAGGGAGCCGGTGCAGACTCGATGGGCCGAATGGTCTCCTTCGGCACTGTACATTCTATGAAAGTGCCCAAATCTTTTTTCCCAATGAAAGGACATTTAGCATGGCCAATCAACCTACCCTGCATATCTTTGAGTTGTGGGGGTGAGACCCATGCAGACACGGAAACAGTTTACTATTTGCTTGCATTAAAATTATTCCTTGATATATTTAAGAATGGCAACCTCTTACAGTTTTATCAAAAAGCACGAAACAGGTTTGACACAAAAAATACACGTTTCTTTTTTCAAATAAATTTAGAATATCCAATTATTTGGATTGTGGGGGTGAGGCCCATGCAGATACAGGGAGAATGTGTAATCTCCACTCAGACGGTGAACTGGGGCTGGGATTGAACCTGGACCTCGGCGCTGTGAGGCAGCAGTGCTACCCACTCCACCACCGTGCTGCCCCTAAAAAAAATATATGCATTTCTAATCCAGGCCTAGTCTGTGATTAACCTGTGAGTAACCCGCTTTAAATAACTGAATTGTACTAAAAAAACTAAACTGAGTTATTTGATAGTTTTATGGGTGTTCAGCAGTCAGTTGCTTCGTAAACTAAATATTTTTGAATATTTAAAAGATTTTAAACGGAGCTGGTAAATTGCCCTTGCTCCTACAAAGGAGTTTAATTGTATAAAGAGCCTTCTTAAAAGCCTTGAAACGTTTGCAATTAGCAGAAGCCTACCAATGTGAAAAAGTCAACAGCTCTGTCGGATCAGAATAAACTTGCCTACGCATTTGTTTCCCGTCTCTCAGTTAGCTTTGTGTTGAGGGATGGAAGGGGTTGCTCTTTTCATGGGTCTCCACAACTCAACACAAAATGTCTTCCCCCTTCATTTTACAGTCATGTCAGAGTGAGCGGGCACTGAAACGAGGGACTGCCCTGATATCACCGCTTCTGCACCTCGATGAAAGTAACATGTCTTTTTAGGGGGGAAGGCGAGCAAAAATCAATCATCTCAGAAATCTTTCGGTCTTGCACAAGCCGCATTTGGACATGGTTTCCCAGCAGCAACCCCCCCCCCCCCCCCCCCCCCCCCCGTCCTCCCCGAACCGTTTGGTGAAAATTCAGGCTTCAGTTACAAATTGTAATCTGCGATATGGAATAACTAAATCAATGGGCAAGAAAACAATGTCTGGGCGCCATAGTGGCACAGTGGTCAGCACTACTGCCTCACTGCGCTGAGGTCTGAGGTCCCAGGTTCGATCCCGTCTCCAGGTCACAATCTGTCTGGAGTTTGCACAAAGATGTGCTGGTGGATGGATTGGCCACACTAAATTGCCCTTAATTGGGAAAAAAAAAGAATTGGGTACTCTAAATTTATATAAAAAAGGAACAATGTCTGAATGATAATACTGTTAGACTGAAAACAACAATGTATTGATTATGTGGAACGTGTATTCTCTGCACCAAGAAGTAATAAATATAAAATTAAAAGCATTTTTGCTTAAAACCTTACCAGAGAACTCAAATTGACACGATTCTATGGAAGAGATCCTGCTCGCGGAATATGTGCACTGTTTGAATTTAAGAACCTCGTGGCATTGTTCATTACTGGACTGCCCGTGCAGCACGGTGGCGCAGTGGTTAGCACTGCAGTTCCATGGCTCCGAGGTCCCAGGTTCAATCCCGGCTCTGGGTCATTGTCCGTGTGGAGTTTGCACATTCTCCCCGTGTTTGCATGGGTTTCGCCCCCACAACCCAAAGATGTACAAGGTAAGTAGATTGAACACTATAAATTGCCCCTTAATTGGAAAAAATGAATTGGGTACTCTAAATTTATAACAGTAAACAAAAAATGACAGGATTACCAACATGGTGGATGTGCAGTATCTTTCAGTGCCTCACGGCCCAATGTAAACCTTGGCTGGTTTGTGATGTAGAACAAGGTCAGCAATGCGGGTTCAATTCCCGTACCAGCTGAGAATTCTGAATTCTCTCTCCATGTACCCGAGCAAGCGCCGGATTGTGGTGACTAGAGGCTTTTCACAGTAACTTCATTGCAGTGTTAATGTAAGTCTACTTGTGACAATAAAAAAAAGAAAGATTATTATTCTCTTTTTTATAATAATATAATAATCTTTATTGTCACAAGTAGGTTGACATTTACACTGCAATGAAGTTGCTGTGAAAAGTGCCGGCGCCTGTTCGGGGACACAGCGGGTGAATTCGGAATGTCCAAGTTACCTAACAGCACGTCTTTCGGGACCTGTGGGAGGAAACCGGAGCAGCCGGAGGAAACCCACGCAGACACGGGGAGAACGTGCAGACTCCACACAGTGCTCATGATCATGCTACCTTGCTGCCCATATTTGCGATCTCCCTACATTGTTAGTTGGAAATTTGGTAGCTGGTATCATTGTACAAGTGTCATGTGTTCAACGCCTCAATAAATGTCTTGTTTCAACAACTAGGGGCTTGACAAAGATGAAATAGTCTTAATCATGTTTGAGAGGGGAGGGAGAACCTGCAAAAATCAGAAGAAGAACCAGATTGGCGAAAAAAACAACAGTTCAGCTGAAGCAGAAAATGCGAGCAAGTAGGATCAGAAAAATGAGAGATGGAGCAATTTAAGAAAGCTCTCCCAAAAGATTGCTGGCAGATGAAGTGTTACTGGAATGAACTAAATGAAGAGAGTTGACGATTCTGGAAATTGAGCGTGCAGTCTGGAAGAAGTGGCAAGATTACATAACATTGAGGAGATGACTGAATTCATTTTCATCTAACCACTGCACCACAAAACCTCCTGCTTGAATCCTTGTCAAATAAATTCTTGGTGGCTTTCACCTACACTAGACAAGTGCCATTCAGTGTTTTTTCTTGTTCTTACAGGGACATGAGTGTCATTGGCAAGGCCAGAATTTTCTGCCCATCCCTAATTAATGGTGAACTTGCTCAGCCATTTCAGAGGGCACTTAAGAGTCAACCAGATGTCTGTGGATCTGGAGTCACATGGAGGTCAGAATAGGTAAGTGTAATGACTTAGACCAGGCATTTGAGATTGGGCAATCGGAATACGAGTTCCCTGATCAGTGGTACAATCAGGGACCCTCTTCATTATATATAACAGGGAGTGTAAAATCCTCTGCACTCCCAGTGTAGACAGCAAGCTGAACACACATGCTCGTACTGCTGTTATGGGCCAGGGTGTAGAGAATCCCAAAGTGTATCATGGAGTTCACTTGACCCACAACTTTTAATAGATTGTGGTATGGGGAGCACATGGCCCACTCCACAGATGTGGTACAGCAGAAATGGAAAAGTATTTTTTAAAGAAAAACAATGTTTATTCTATGAACTCAAGTTAACCTTTTTAAAACATACAGTGAACATCTTAGCAATTATTAATTCAAATGCAACCTCCAAAGAATACAACACTAAGTAATTCTTAAGCTGTCCTTTTAACATCCAGAAGACTTTAAAAAAAAACTTTCAGCAGAAGCACATCAGGTTAAAGTCACTACTGAGAGCAGTTTTTAGTTTTAAATCACCAAAGGATCGATTTACATTCTTTAGATTACAGAGACTCTAAATCACCTTCTGGCTGTGACTGCAGCTATCCAGATCTGAAAATGAAACTAAAACACATCCTGCAGCAAACAGCTGAAAAACGAAAGTAAAAAGCTGACAGACAGCCCAGCTCCACCCCCTCTCTGACATCACTGCAGTAATAAACACCCATTTCTTAAAGATACTCTCACTACAGATATTTATATACACACCCATTTATAAACACCCATTTCTTAAAGGTATTCTCACATGACACTGCTGTTGGTTTTATTAATAAAAGGGATTCTGGTGAAGGGATTTCTGCCTCTGTGGACTTATTACAGTAAGGATAGTAGATTTCCTTTCCCTAAAGGGCATTAAGTGAACGAGATGGGTTTTTACAACAATCGAGATTAGTTTCATGGTCAGCACTGCCAAGATAGGATTCTATTCCTGAACTATGAATTGAATTCAAATTTTACCAGCTGCGGTGGTGGGATTTGAACTCATGCCCCCAGATTACTAGTCCACTCAATGCTAGCAAAACTAAAGAACTGGTCATTGACTTCAGAAAGCAAAGTACTGCACACACTCCTATCAGCATCAATGCGGCCGAGGTGGAGATGGTTAGTAGTTTCAAATTCTATGGGGTACACATCTCCAAAAATCTGTCCTAGTCCACTCACGTCGACGCTACTACCAAGAAAGCACAACAGCGCCTATACTTCCTCAGGAAACTAAGAAAATTCAGCATGTCTGCATTAACTCTTTCCAACTTTTACAGATGCACCACAGAAAGCATCCTATCTGGCTGCATCACAGCCTGGTATGGCAACTGCTCGGCCCAAGACCGCAAGAAACTTCAGAGAGTCGTGAACACAGCCCCAGTCCATCACATGAACCTGCCTCCCATCCAGTTACTCCATCTACACCTCCCGCTGCCTGGGGAAAGCGGGCAGCATAATCAAAGACCCCTCCCACCCGGCTTACTCACTCTTCCAACTTCTTCCATCGGGCAGGAGATACAAAAGTCTGAGAACACTCACGAACAGACTCATAAACAGCTTCTTCCCCACTGTTTCCAGACTCCTAAATGACCCTCTTGTGGACTGACCTCATTAACACTACACCCTGTATGCTTCATCCGATGCCGGTGTTATGTAGTACATTGTGTACCTTAAGAAGTCTTACAACACCAGGTTAAAGTCCAACATGTTTGTTTCAAACACATGGTAGCACAGTGGCGCAGTGGGTTAGCCCTGTTGCTTCACGGCGCCGAGGTCCCAGGTTTGATCCTGGCTCTGGGTCACTGTCCATGTGGAGTTTGCACATTCTCCCTGTGTTTGCGTGGGTTTCACCCCCACAACCCAAAGATGTGCAGGGTAGGTGGATTGGCCATGCTAAATTGCCCCTTAATTGGAAAAAAATTAATTGGATACACTAAATTAAAACTTTTTAAAAAAATGTTTGTTTCAAACACTATCTTTCGGAGCACTGCTCCGAAACAAACATGTTGGACTTTTACCTGGTGTTGTAAGACTTCTTACTGTGCTCACCCCAGTCCAACGCCGGCACCTCCACATCATTGTGTACCTTGTGTTGCCCTATTATGTATTTTCTTTTATTTCCTTTTCTTTTCATGTACTTAATGATCTGTTGAGCTGCTCGCAGAAAATACTTTTCACTGTACCTCGGTACACGTGACAATAAACAAAATCCAGATCTAACGGAACTATCATTGCACCACCATTTCCTCTCATAATGAGGCTAGGAGTGTCAGGTAATCACTATATTAGCACAAGATTCTCAATTTTACCATTTCTCTGAAACATGCAGTTCAGCGTTATTCATCTTGCTGCTGATTGACTTTGAGGATATGTTGATCCGCACTTTTAATCCACTTTCGAAAGCAATGACTGCCTCCAAACTCGGCCATGTTCTCGACAATAAAAGGTTTTTTTTGGAAAGATGAACCAGGAAAAGAGGGTAGTTTTGACTTTGCTCAATTGTAATTTGCTGCTTAAACGCATTTAACTGGCCTCCCCGAACAGGTGCCGGAATGTGGTGACTAGGGGCTTTCACGGTAACTTCATTGAAGCTTACTTGTGACAATAAGTGATTATTATTATTAACCCATGGTGGCTGCCTGAGAAGAGGCCTCCGGGCACTGCAGAAACCTTTCATCACTCCTCAAGGGTTATTTGAATTTCTTTAACCAGCAAGCCGTGGAGGGCACAAAGATGAGATCAATGCTCCTGAGCCCAAGGCTATCGTGTTAAAGTGCACTTGGCATTGAAGAGAACAAGCAGTACATAATGTGTAAAAGCACTGCAAGGCAACCGCTATGTGGCAATGGAGGCCCCTTTACAGTCCCTGCGTTTCACAGCAATTGCTTTGCTATCATGGGCTACTTGCCTTAAGGTCCTAAAGCCCTGGTGAAATGGTGTACGAAAATACAAATCAGGAGCAGGAGGAAGCCTGTCAGCCTCTCCAATCCAGCTCTGCCATTTTATAAGGTTATGGCTGATCTGATTGTGGCCTCTGCTTTACTATCTGCTCCTTATAATCTGTGCCTCCCTTGTCCATCCAGATATGAAGGGCCAATTAGACAGTTTATAATGAATTGGTAGTCCATTTTACATCTCTCTAATTTAATGGTGGTAACCTTCAGCGTAAATCAAAATGGGGAGACACGTGATGTGGGCTGCTGACTCAATTTTGCCTGTTTCACACTACTCACAACGTCAACATTTAGCCCAAACACATACTTCAACTACCTATTAAATGCAACGTAGGTGGAGTTTGCATATTCTCCCTCTGTTTGTGTGGGTTTCACCCCCACAACCAAAGATGTGCAGGCTAGGTGGATTGGCCACGCTAAATCGTCCCTTAATTGGAAAAAATGAATTGGGTACTATAAATGTTTTTTAAAAGCAACGTAGGGCGCGATCCAACCACCTCGTAGACTCGACGAGGGTGGGTCACTCACGAGATTTATGGACCTCGTCACCCTTCGTGAGATCTAACAAGATCTATCTAGCGTCGCGATTTGAATCCTGCCCAGATTTGTGTACTAAAGTGTGCTCTTAAGCTCACTTAAAAATATTCACGCCGGAGTTACCCAAGGCACTGGATCTGACAGCCTTACCTCGGAAACCCTGAGCTAGCGCCGTTTAGCACTGGGTTCCACAAATGTGGACCAGGCATACTGGCATTTGTCGGCTCTCCCAAGTGATTGAGGGTCCCTGGGTCGTCGGGCTCTGAGCAGGCACTCCTGATGCCACCCTGGCACTGTGACACTGTCAGCCTGGCACTGTGACACTGCCAGCCTGGCACTATGGCAGTGCTACATGGTGCGACCCTGGCAATGACAGGTGCCCAGGTGGCATCCTGCCCATGTCGGTGATCGGGCCAGAGGGTCCCCTACCTTATGAGGTGGAGATGGGGGGCTCGAGGACCCTCTAATTTGTAATGTGGGGCATTGGCGGGGTCCCGAAGCCACGGAAGGAGGGGGGTGTCCAGAGCCTCGATCTTTTCCTGCACTCGTGAGCTCATTAGTGCAGGAAAGGTGCCTAAGTGTGGCCTCGGCGGAGCATTCCTTGCTAGGCCCAGAAGTGAAACAGAGTGTGTGTGCCTGGCTCTCACCTCCACAACCCAAAGATGTGCAGGGTAGGGGGATTAGCCACCCTACTTGAAAAAAAGAATCGGACACTTTAAATGTATTTAAAAAATAAATGAAGCAGAGTTCCATTTAAGCGAAGTAATTGTCAGCGCTGCAAGGCCTGGGGAAACATCTGGCAACTCCCGGGGAAACATCTGGCAAGTCCCGGGGAAACATCTGGCCAGCCCCGGGGGGACATCTGGCCAGCCGCGGGGAAACATCTGGCAAGGCCCTGGGAAAATCTGGCAAGGCCTGGGGAAACATCTGGCAAGTCCCGGGGAAACATCTGGCAACTCCCGGGGGGACATCTGGCCAGCCCCGGGGAAACATCTGGCAAGCCCCGGGGAAACATCTGGCAAGGCCCTGGGAAACATCTGGCAAGCCCCGGCGAAACACCCCAAAACGGGTCTGTTTCATTTCCGTTAAATTGTAACCATAATCTATGACCCATTGAAGACAAGCGCTCTTTAGAGTTGGCATGTATTTGTCACACATTTTGTCACACGTGATAAGACACCGTGAATGATGAAAGTAGGTGGAGGGAATCTTCATTGCAGACTTCATTTTGTCTCAGACCTCTGAAAGCCTTTTTTTTGTTGGGTTTTACACTCGCATGCACAGATTTTTATAGTCACTACTGCCTCAAGCAGCAGAAAACATTATGATTGCTCCTTAAAATGTATTCCTGTCCTATGACTGCCCATTTTGCTGCCTTTACAAAGCTCACTAATGGATAGTGCAGTGATGTTCCTTGAAGGAAAAACCAGTATGAGCCTTGGACAGGCACAAGTATCAATAAATGCCAGGCTTGCTGACGGTAGAAGTGCTCTACCTTTTAACACAGTTTTTAAAAAACATTTTAAAAATAAATATAGAGTACCCAATTCATTTTTTCCAATTGAGGGGCAGTTTAGCGTGGCCAATCCACCTTGCCTGCACATCTTTGGGTTGTGGGGGCGAAACCCACGCTAACATGGGGAGAATGTGCAAACTCCACACGGTCAGTTACCCAGAGCCGGGATCGAACCTGGGACCTTGGCGCGTGAGGCAGCAGGGCTAACCCACTGCGCCACTGTGCTGCCTTTTAACACAGTTGATCTGCATCATTAGACCTGAGACTCTTTATCAATGTTTCAGGCCCCTCAGAAAATGCTAATCAAACTGATGGCTCGATTAAAAACCTGAAGAATAAAAGACTAATCAAACTCTCGGGAGAGCAGACCAGGGTGGGGCAAATTCCCTACCCTCTGGTAATTTGTGTGCATTTGCTTTGTGTACCTACTTTGCCAGGAGATGGAATGGAACTGATGTTGAAATTAGGTCTTTATTAAAAAAACGATGCCTAAACATCAGCTACCTGTGAATCTATGAATGTGCAATACCTTGCATTGGTTGTAGGCTTGATATTGGATGCTTGCAACATTTAAAAGGCCACAGGTCAAAGGCATTGGTAATGGCAGCCAAACTGACTGTGCTGGCATAAACCAGGTTAAACCTGTGCAGTTTGGGGCTGCACGGTGGCGGAGTGCTTAGCATTGCTGCCTCACAGCAGCTGAGGACTCGGGTTCAATCCCGGCCCCAGGTTACTGTCCGTGTGGAGTTTGCACATTCTCCCCGTGTCTGCGTGGGTCTCATCCCCATGACCCAAAGATGTGCAGGGTAGTTGGATTGGCCACGCTAAATTGCCCCTTAATTAGAAAAAAAAATCGGGTACGCTAAAATTTATATATAAAAAAAGACCTGTGCAGTTAGAAAGCTGAACAACAATGTCATGCACACTTCCTCTGTAACATTCCATCAGTAAATTGCAGTTTGGGTGTATCGTAAGGCTGACACGGCAAAGCCTGGCAAGGTTTCAATTCAATGATCGCAGCCAATTTGCAGACACAACAAATTTCTTCCTTGTGCCTTCGCTGGATGTGAGGGTACATTTTCAGGCAACCCCTTACTCTTGCCGCCAACTCCATTCAAACTGCTAATCACTGGAGGATCCTCCCCACACTCCCCACCCCGTACCAGCAGGAACCCTGTTGTCTGCAACCCATCTGGAATGAAGCCAAGCAGCTGAACGGACTTGCTCCAATTGCTCCAACACTTCACCAACCCGTCAACAACACCCAACTGGGAATTCAGGCTGGGAACTCCAGGCACCCATTTCAAGGCCTACATCTTCCATGCCTTGAATTTCCAACTTAAATTCCGGTCGTACAAAATTCTGCGTGGTGTATTTGAAGTCCTAAAAGTTACTCCCTCCTGTTTACAAGGGAGCAATCCTGCTCCTCAACATCTGTTGCCAATAAAAAAGAAAGTTGTTTTCCATGTAAATATTCACAGATGGCTTCAATGCCCTCCATCCCTCTGTCAAAAATATTCCACCGATGACAACAACTATAAGTGGACCCTCAGCTGAGCCATATTCGACCCTGTGTTGGGAATGTTTGACTTCATTTTTTATAGATGTACCTCTGTTTGCATTCATTTAAAGCCAGTGTGCATAAAATAAGGCATAATCAGGTGAAGGTCTACGTGCTCTACATATGTGCCCTAAGGTTGTCAACTGTGATTAAATGTAATGCTGGAGCTTTCATCCTGTGTCAGGTCCCCTCACTGCAGCCATTATTCGCCCAACACACACAATCTTGTTTTCTTACATTCGTTGGAAAGCAAAAGGACTCATTACTCAATTCTTTGATGCTTGACTATCAAACAGCCTTTCCCCACATGTTTTATATTTTTATATCCAGTAAAGATAAACTTTCAAAGAAAATGTCAAGAGGACCTCTATGTCCTGATGGGTTTCCTCCAGGTTTGCACACAACAGTGTCCTGACGATTGAAATCCTGAATTCCTGGAAAATCTAGGCCAATCCTGGAGGGTTTGCAGCCCCAAGGTGGGGGTGGCGAGTCGGTATGTTTTTGCTCTGATTGAATACATAGAGAACCAGTGCACATGGATACCTCTCCCTGACTAGCAATGGCAAAGCGGCTTACACTACGTTTCACTAATGCACACATTGCTAAAATTGAGTTTCAGTGCACTGAACGAAGAATAAACACACCAGGTAGAGGGATATTCTGTAGGCATTTAGAACATAGAACATAGAACAGTACAGCACAGAACAGGCCCTTCGGCCCTCGATGTTGTGCCGAGCAATGATCACCCTACCCAAACCCACGTATCCACCCTATACCCGTAACCCAACAACCCCCCCCTAACCTTACTTTTTAGGACACGACGGGCAATTTAGCATGGCCAATCCACCTAACCCGCACATCTTTGGACTGTGGGAGGAAACTGGAGCACCCGGAGGAAACCCACGCACACACGGGGAGGACGTGCAGACTCCACACAGACAGTGACCCAGCCGGGAATCGAACCTGGGACCCTGGAGCTGTGAAGCATTTATGCTAGAAGCATGCTTCAGCTATGCAGGCAGGCTAGGGAATAGGTCTTTATGAATCAGAGCTGCTTTGTCCCGCGGGTTCACGCATTGCACCCTGGTACTCTGGAGCTGCGTCAACTGGCAGTGTGTGACACTTGTTGACAGTGACAGGAATTTCTCAGCCCAGCCGACTGTGTCGCAGTCAGACCTATTGAAAATACAAACTGTGGGCCTGGGATTTGCAATTTGCCCATGCAAATTGAATTCTGATTAAATTTGCAGCAATTAACAGAAAAGGGCAAATGGGTGAGTCAAGTTGAAATTAAGTTACTTCACATTGTTTGCAGGATATATTTAATCTGAAAGCTGGGCCAATGTGTTTACTTCAGTTCAACTCTAACATGTTACAGAGCCCAATATACTTTACTACGAACCATAAAGGATAAGTTCACTGCCCGAAGGTCCCTCTTACTAATGGCTTGTGAGGAAAATCAACATAAATGCCATTCTAGCCTAGTAGGGAGCACTCTGGAAACTGGAGCTAATACACATTGCTAATGGTGGGCAATAAGAGCTTCTCGCTTCATCTGTCTGCACTCATCCCAACCTGGGTGTGTTTTGCACAGAAATGGGAAGAGTTTTAATCACCAGAATTAATTCCTCCTCCAACCAGCATTAAAAATAGGATGGGCGTTTAAGAAAAAAAGCCATTCAACGAGCCTCTCCAGACTGCAGCGTCTGCCATTTCAAGCTCTCCTCTGCTGCAAGAGCAAAGTCTCAGAGAACCTTGTATTCATGGGGCTGGATTCTCTGATTCTGGGGCTATGTCCCCCAGCCAACGTGGGCATTTTACGCCAGAAAAAGTGGCGTAAAACGGCCACAGATTTCCCATTTTGTTGGGGTCTAGCATGTCGGCAGCGTAGAGCACCTGGCTCTAGCTGCCCAGAGAAATGGCCCAGAGAATTGCCGGGTCCGTGATAGCACATGCGCACGGCAGCAGCTGTGCCATGCTACATGGCGGAGGTCGCTCGTGGACCCGACTCGCAAAATAGTGCCCCTCTTTGGCTGGCGCGCGTGCCCCAGATCACCCGTCTTCCATCGTGCCCCCAGCCCCTAATAAAGTCACCCCCCCCCCCCCCCCCCCCCGCCCGTGGATCGGCCCTCCCCCTACTGTGGCGGCGCTGGACAGAATCCGCAGCCGCCATGCTAAGTTCCCGACGGATGAGACCACACGCGATCAGAAACTTAGCCGGTCTGGGGCGGATCATCAGATGGTGGGCTTCAGGCAATGTCCTGAGGCCGTCGATACGTGGCGTGGCATACTCGCAGAGTACGCCGCTTTGGAGGAGGCGGCGCATCGTGAAAGTGGCGCCGCCCCCGATTTGGTCGGGAACTATGATTTTCCGGCCAATCGCCGAACGTGATTTCGGCGTCGGCGCCCGGAGAATCCAGCCCATGATCTCTTATCAAAATCCTCTTAACGGACCAAAAATAATAGCAAAAGCCAAACATTTTGCATTATTATTATTATTATTGCTCTTGTTTGAAATTGCTGCAGGGTGACAATATTTTGATGATAAATGCAGTTCTGAAGAAACTGGGAATGTTTGGTGCTGATATTGGGAAGGGTTATCCTCATCCGTCTTGATGAGCATCAAAAATAGGAATAACCATTTCTGAAAATGCATCTCTGGTCAGTCGGCACACAACATCACTTTTGCCTACAAATGCCACATGTGTCAAAGAACAAAGAACAATATAGCACAGGAACAGGCCCTTCGACCCTCCAAGCTCGTACTGGACATAATACTACCTAACCTTGGCCAAAACCCTCATAATAATAAGAATAATAATAATAATCTTTATTGCCACAAGTAGGCTTATATTAACACTGCAATGAAGCTACTGTGAAAAGCCCTAGTTGGCACATTCCGGCGCCTGTTTGGGTGCAGAGGGAGAATTCAGAATGTCCAACTCACCGAACAGCACGTCTTTTGGGACTTGTGGGAAGAAACCAGAGCACTCAGAGGAAACCCACGCAGACACAGGGAGAATGTGCAGAATGCTCACAGACAGTGACACAAGCCAGGAATCGAACCTGGGACCCTGGCGCTGTGAAGCAACAGCGCTATCCACTGTGCTACCATGCAGCACTTTCCTTGTGCCGTATCCCTCTATACCCATCCTATGCACGTATTTGTCAAGATGCCTTTTGAATGCCGCTAATGCATCTGTTTCCACAAACTCCCCTGGCAACACGTTCAAGGCACTCACCACCCTCTGTGTAAAAACCCATCTCCTCTTACGGAATGTTTGACAAGGCTCATGAAACATTGGCCAGGATAATAGAAGAGGAAGAAATCTCCTTTTTTTCCCTCTACTTTTCCATTGGGTTTGTTTTGTGGTCTGTGTATTGATCCGGGCTCTCACCCCCCCCCCCCCCCCCCCCACCCCCCCCCCCCCCACCCCCACCCCGCTCCCACACCTACCTCAGCAATCAACATCACACCAAACCAGCACTCACAAAAACACAGCATTCAAAACTCAAGGCTTTCATTCGAGCAAGCTACATTATTTTTTTAAATGAAGAAAGCTGAGCAAAAATATTTCATCTTTTAAAAGGTAAGTGAATCTAAAATAAATATTATTTAGGTGAATGTTTTGTCTTTCTGAATGTAATTCTTTCTGTAACTCTCTAATATCAGGAGTCTTGCATGCTGTTATTTTAGGAACATGTGAAGGGTTCGAAAGCTTTTAGTTTACTTTGAGAAGAAAGCCTAAACTAAATAAAACAATATTTTCTCTTATAAATTTAAATTGAGAGAAAATTAGAAAAAACACCGGAAAATGAAACCAAATGCATTTTGAGGATGCCAAGTCCAAATTGAGCTGAGTTAGATCGAACTCAATTCATTTTTTTGGAAAATATTTTTATTAAACATTTTTTTGAGAAGTACAGAAAATAAAATATGAAAGAAGAAACCCAAAGAAACAACAACAACCCCCACCCCCCTGACCCCGGAACCCAGATGACGGTGACTAACTATTGAAATTACAGAATGAACGGCTGCCATCTTTTGTAGAACCCCTCAAACGCACCCCTTCTGGTTTACTTAATTTTCTCAAGGTGTACAAACTCCATAAGATCCCCCAGCCATACTGAAGCATTGAGGGAGAAGCTGACCTCCACTCCAACAGCACCCACCTGCGAGGCGAAGGCTAAGACATCCGCCCCCTACACCTGTCTGCAGCTCCGGCAGATCTGACAGCCTAAATATGACTCCGAGGAGACTAAGCTCCAATTCCATTTGCAGACATGGTGCTGAAGAAGGTGACCCAGAATCTCGCCAGTTCAGGAAATGCCCAGAGCATATGCACATGGTTTACCGGGCCCCTCCCACAGCGCTCACACTTATCCTTCACCCCCTCAAACAGCCGACTCATCCTAGGCCTTGTTAAATGCATCCGGTGTATCACCTTTTAACTGCATAAGCCCAATATGGGCGGCACGGTATGGCAGTGATTAGCACTGCTGCCTCATGGTGCTGAAGACCTGTGTTCGACCCCGGCTCCGGGTCACTGTCCGGGTGGAGTTTGCACATTCTCCCCGTGTCTCCCCGTGTCTGACACCCACAACCCAAAAAGATTTGCAGGGCAGGTGAATTGGCCAAGCAAAATTGCCCCTTAATTGGAAAAAAAAAAATTGGATACTCAAAATTTATATTTTAAAAACTGTATAAGCCCCAAGTCTCGCGCACGATGAAGTGGCATTCACCATTCACAGGGCTTCACACCACATCCACCCTGTCCTCCAGTTCTGGCCCCAACACCTCCTTCCACTTGGCCTTAACCCCCTCCATGGTTGCAGCATCCTCCGCCAAGATCCACCCATAAAACGTATTCTCCAAAATTGTCTCCATATTTTCAATGCAGCAACCACCACTGGATTACCCAAATATTTGACTGGAGAGAATGGAAGCGAGGCCATCGCCAATGCACTCAGCCCGACCCCCTACATGAACGTGACTCTGCCTCCTGGTCCCCGCACCAGTATTGAACTCAATTCAATGTGATGCTGGAGACGAGAGGCGAACACAGAACTCAGACGCAGAAATGTTCAATAGACTCGGGGAAGATCACAAAAGCGGAGTGCAGCAATGAAATTCACTGCAAGTTAAGCAAATACATAGCCCAAAGCAGAATGATAATTTGTGGTGATTGTCCCTTTAAGGGCTACACAGAAGAGGAGTGGTGGATTGGGGGACCAATTGGGAGTGAGAGTGGGTTATCACACCAGGGGGAGGACTCCTCTCTTGGGCAGAAGATGTGCAGGGGACCAAAGATAGCTGATTAATAAATACCTTTTGTGTTTCTAATAAAATGTGTGAAAGCGCATCTTCATAAGTGGCAAAAGACTGAAGAATTTGAAAAAGATTGAACCACCTATAGGATTGGGGAGCCTATAGCTGTTTTTTATTCTTTTAATAATAATAATCTTTTTTAGTTCCACAAGTAGGCCCCTAGTCATCACACTCGAGCGCCTGTTCGGGTAAACAGAGGGAGAATTCAGAATGTCCAATTCACCCAACAGCACGTCTTTCGGGACTTGTGGGAGGAAACTGGAGCACCCGGGGGAGAATGTGCAGTCTCCGCACAGACAGTGGCCAAAGCCCGGAATCGAACCTGGGACCGTGGCACTGTGAAGCAACCATGCTAACCACTGTGCCATCGTGTTGCCCTCTATGGATTGTGTGCATCGCTGGCTAGTCCAGCGTTCATTGCCCATCTCCCAACCGCCTTTGAGAAAGAGATGATGGGGGACTCTGCCGTCCCGCCTTCCCGCGGGTTCTGAAGAATCTGATCGAGAACCCGCCACAGAAGCTGCTGGGTACGCGTGGCAGGGTGAGGCTCAGCCCAGCTCAGATCAGCTCTCATCCGCCCCCCCCCCCACCAAACACAACCCACTCCCAAACTCAACCCTCCACAAACCTAACACTCTCCCAAACCCAACCCCCCCCCCCAAACCCAACACCACCCTCAAACCGTCACCACCTCCAATAAAAAAAAAGAGAATGTGGTGATGAACCACTTTCATGAACCGCTGCAGGCCATGTGACGTAGGCACACCCACAGTGCTGTTAGGGAGGAATTTGCAGGAATCTGACCCACGAACAGTGAAGGAAGATTGATATAGTTCCAAGTCAGCATGTATTTGACTTGGAGGGAAACGTGCAGGTGGTGGTGCTGTTCCCATGCATCTGCTGCCCTTGCCCTTTGAAGTGGGAGAGCTCACAGGTTTGGAAGGTGCTGCTGAAAGAGCCTTGATAAGTTGCTGCAGTGCAGCTTGCAGATGAAACTTCACAGTTCCTTTGAAAATATGCTCAGACAGGCATGCACTCCCTGTGGAGTTTGCACATTCTCCCCGTGGTTTTTTAAAATAAGTTCAGAGTACCCAATTCATTTTTCCAATTGAGGGGCAATTTAGCGTGGCCAATCTACCTACCCTGCACATCTTTTGGCTGTGGGGGCGAAACCCACACAAACACAGGGAGAATGTGCAAACTCCACACGGACAGTGACTCAGAGCCGGGATCGAACCTGGGACCTCAGCGCCGTGAGACTGCAATGCTGTCACTGTGCACCGTGCTACCCATTCTCCCCGTGTTTGCGTGGGTTTCGCCCCCACAGCCAAAAGATGTGCATAGTAGGCTGATTGCTAAGTGCTCAGAACACAAGCTTTAGAAACCATCAGATTGGCTTGCAGGATCAGTTTGATGTCATTCCATGTATGCTTCTCAAGTTAGCCATAGGTGGCAGCTGCTTTCTCTATGCGTGTAGTAATTTCTGCATCGAGGGTCTGTCTACGTGGAGGCAAAGTAGCAGGGATTTGTTCACCATTTCATGCAGGGTATGATTAGGGCAGAGATACAACACCTTAGCTCATGACCACGGTTTTCTTGATGTTCATTGTCAGGGAAAACAAGCTACATGCATGGGAGAGGCACTCCCATGAGGCTTTGCAGTTGAGTTCCTGTGTGGGCAATGAACACAGCTTCGTCAGTGTAGATGACTTCCCTGATCAAGACGGGATTTGTGTTTGCTTCCAGTCCTGACTGATTGTCGAGCTTCCCGTTTGACCTGGTGCACAAGATAGACTCATTCCCTATCTGCACACCCACAGGGAAGCCAAAGGTCAGGAGCATGGAAAGGAAGATGCAAGCAGATACCTGTATATTAATGTGTTTGTTCTAGTTAAGGCATGCAAACTACCAATTTAATAGATGGCACAGGCAATTATTAAAGTAATTTTGCATTCTGAAATTTCAGTGGCTTCGGGAGCTTAGTAACCATCACGTTCCACACATCATTCAATTATCTCACTCTATTTTCCAACTTATATTCCTCTAACATTCAATTCCATTCATTCCAGATGCTTGCTATTCTTTTTGAAAGAATTATCTGTTTCATCTACGACTCTACTCCATATCCGACTACTTTTCGCAGCAAAAGGAAAACAGTGATAATTCATAACATCACTCTGGCACAGCAGTGAAACTAAAATCAAAAAATAACATTTGGAACACAGAAACCCAGGAAGAATTGGAGCCTCTCTCAGTTGACCCGGGCTAATGTAACGCACATACTCATGCACAATGGAACAGTCACCCAGGGATCAAGTGGTAGATAAATAGGATAGGTCCTTTTAATTCCAAGCTGGGTTACTGAAATCTGCTTCTAGAATCACTGCTACCATCCTCATAAGGGTTAGCCACAAATCAATTCAATTTTTAACTGTTTCTCCAGGATTACTCTTCCGCCTTTGCACTCAGTTCGTTTTTAACAAAATTGAGAGGAAAGAGCCTGTTTCAACCAGGTCAAACCCTCTAACTCACATCTAAAGCTGACAAGAAGGTCAGGGTAGAGTAAAATTAATCAAGCCCTTGTTAAGAATGAACTAATCTCTGTTGACAAAGTGAATTAGCAGGACAGCATGCTGCTGGCACTTTATGAATAGCTGGATGACTGTTACTTAAAAGCTGCAAAAATTCATTAGTCCGTGGACACAGTAGGTCATCCCCCCCCCCCCCCCCCCCCCCCCCCCGTTGAGCCAAGGAGTAAAATGATACACAGGGTTCTGAGTGCAAGAGTTATTGAGAAAGTGAGGCAGCCAACCGGTTCTCTCTTAGTAAATTAAGATGTGCAGATGCTAAAATGGCCATTTTGCCAATAGATCTGATTGGAAAAATAACTATAGTCACCTTGGACTTCATGGCTATCTTCTCATTTTTGGAAGAGCCTGGAATGATATTTCGAGGTCAAGCAAAGGTAACTAATCTTTTGCAACAAAATAGTCGCCATGGTGGGGAATTGGTCTGCCCGAAACCTACTGGGCTTCCCGTGCAAAGAGACGTCCCCGACCTAGTGTTGCACACTTGCACATTCCAAAGTCCAGGACTTCATCCCGAGGGACGCCAATGCAGAGGCAGAATGGGAAAAGGTCGCTGTCTAAGGCCTCTGAGCCATAGTACACAGAGGAGCTGGAAACTGTGTAGAACCCCTCAGGCTGAATGCCAGACAAGGAATATGAATATCAAGAGTATTGAAATTGTTGGAGGTACCTCAGAGTGACAAGCTGAATTCTATTGCACTTTTTGCAATCTTCCATTTGAAATGTTTGGCCCTCAGGCGATGTGCCTGATATGGAATGTATAATGCACATATTAAGAATATAACAATTAGGGCAGCACGCTAGCGCAGTGGTTAGTACTGCTGCCTCATGGCGCCGAGGTCCCAGGTTCGATCCCAGCTCTGGGTCACCGTCTGTGTGGAGTTTGTACATTCTCCCCGTGTTTGCGTGGGTTTCGTCCCCACAACCCAAAGATGTGCCGGGTAGGTGGATTGGCCACACAAAATTGCCCCTTAATTGGAAAGAAAGAATTAGGTACTCTAAATTTATAAGAAAAAGAATATCACAATTGTATTTTGAGGCACCTGAGGGTGGAGCATTCTGTACAGCGACAAGTTGAATTTTATTGCACTTTCTGTAATTTGAAATGTTTTGGAATGCACCTTTACAATTTTTTGAAGGGATTATATTTTTTGATTGTTGGGCATCTAATTTGAGCTGGCCTCGGGAGCCGAAGGAAATATTGACGTGGGCAAGCTCATGTTCTTTGGGAACTGGCCTGATCAATCCTTTGTCCACTCGATAGACAGGCCAGATACCTGTTGGTGCCTAGGATATGGTTGACATAATGTTGAGGTCCAGCTACAATGGTTCTCTCCTGCAATGTCTGCATTCCTGAGCACTGAGTATAGGAAGCACAAGGAGGTCATTTATTTTTTAAAAGCCAGAGGGCCGATTCAGCCACCGCGTGGCATCCGCTGGGCATGATCCAGATAATGATATTTAAATGAGCCATTAGATTAATTTAAATATCCAAAAGCCTGGGAGTCAACATCGGCTTGCAAGGACTCAACTGGGCGCCATTAAGCACTTGTTTCCACAAGCATGGACCAGGTGTGTTGGCACCTCAGCGGGTCGTGCAGGCCATTACAGCACCCCAGGTGGTCAGGGACAGGGCAGAATAGTAGCCTGGCACTCCCCTGGTACTGCAAAACATTGCCAACCTGGGCACCTAACAGTGCCATTCAAGAAAATCCTGCCCTCAGTGTGCAAACGTCCGCCGATCACACGGTAGCACAGTGGTTATCACTGTGGCTTCACAGCACTAGGGTCCCAGGTTCGATTCCCCGCTGGGTCACTGTTCGTGCGGAGTCTGCACATTCTCCCCGTGTCTGCGTGGGTTTCCTCCTGGTGCTCCGTTTTTCTCCCACAGTCCAAAGATGTGCAGGTTAGATGGATTGGCCATGCTAAATTGCCCTTAGTGTACAAAAAAGGTTGGGTGGGGTTACTGGGTTACGGGAGGGTGGAGGTGAGGGCTTAAGTAGGGTGTTCTGGGGGCAGCACAGTGGCGCAGTGGATAGCACTGCAGCCTCACGCCGCCGAGGTCCCAGGTTCGATCCCGGCTCTGGGTCACTGTCCGTGTAGACTTTGCACATTCTCCCTGTGTTTGCGTGGGTTTCACCCCCACAACCCAAAGATGTGGGGCCTCACGGTAGCATGGTGGTTAGCATCAATGCTTCACAGCTCCAGGGTCCCAGGTTCGATTCCCGGCTGGGTCACTGTCTGCGTGGAGTCTGCACGTCCTCCCCGTGTGCGCGTGGGTTTCCTCCGGGTGCTCCGGTTTCCTCCCACAGTCCAAAGATGTGCGGGTTAGGTGGATTGGCCATGCTAAATTGCCCGAAGTGTAAGGTTAATGGGGGGATTGTTGGGTTACGGGTATACGGGTTACGTGGGTTTAAGTGGGGTGATCATTGTTCGGCACAACATCGAGGGCCGAAGGGCCTGTTCTGTGCTGTACTGTTCTATGTTCTATGTTCTATGTGCAGTGTAGGTGGATTGGCCACGCTAAATTGTCCCTTAATTGGAAAAATGAATTGGGTACTCTAAATTTATACAAAAAAATGTAGGGTGCGCTTCACAAGGGCCGGTGGAGACTCGATTGGTCAAATGGCCTGTTTCTGCACTGTAAATTCTAATGTGCTTCCAAAAGGATGGGTTTGCAGTTTGGTGAATCTCGGCAATATCTTCAGTGCAACCCAAGGATATTTTGCACCACTGAATTGCTATTCCTTCTGGGCACAACAGCAATTTACCCGCTTGTGATATAATTGAGCCTTCATTATTGACTAATGCCATTAGTGGAGAGAGAAATGATTGTCAGATTGCCTTGGCTTCTTTCAAATAGCATCATGGGATCTTTTAAATTCACCAGAACATGGAGATGAGCTCTGGTTCATTGAAAGATACAACCTCCTCGCAGGCAAGTACTTGCATTCTTCCTATTCCACACTGGCTCAGGGAAGTAGATAGGTTAGCCTGGATCATGCGCCTAAAGCCTGGATTTGTTAATCTCTCTGCATATCCCATTCCAGATGATCATTATATTCTGGGATTTCAGGTTTGCATTCACAGACATGACAAGTGTTGCAGTAAGCAAGTTCCAGTAACATTGCGGGTAGGAGATAGCAATTGGCACAAGTGCTTACCAGTCCCGCCCTGTGCTGACGTTGTCTTTGTGTGGTGAAACTTCAATTATTAGTGCTATTGCTACCCTTTGGCAATTATCTGGAGTCTGAAAGAGGAAAGCCAAACTGCCTTGCATCAGGAGAGATATAGTTGCACAGCATGAAGGCACAGTAGTTAGCATTGCTGCCTCACGGAGCCGAGGTCCGAGGTTCGATCCTGGCTCTGGGTCACTGTCCGTGTGGAGTTTGCATATTCTCTCCGTGTTTGCGTGGGTTTCGCCCCCACAACCCAAAGATGTACAGGGCAGGTGGATTGGCCATGCTAAACTGCCCCTTTATTGGAAAAAATGAATTGGGAATTCTAAGTTTAAAAAAAAGGAGAGGTATAGTTGGCTCCTGAAACATGAACAGCATTCAGCAGTTAACCTTCTAGCTGCATTATCTGATGGTAATCACGTGCGATTATCTTGGGGGCAACAGGACCAAGAGGTTGGACATAGGTGCTGCTCTCTTGAAATCAGAGCGGGCAAGTAGAGGAACAAAGAGGTCCCACTTTTAAAGAGCTGCAAGTCCCAATACAGTACTCTTTCTGCGTTCAGTCTTTAGCCAGGCAATCTGTAAAACACACAAGTCATGGAATCAGAGTCAACTGTGCACTGGGACTGGTAAGGAAACCGGAACATCGTCTAACCAATCGGAGCAGTAACCTCAAAATGAAGGTGAAGTACATCAAGAAATTGGGTCATTCTTTTCAATTTCAGCGCTGATTGAAAAACTTATTCTCTGGTTGGGATTTGAGTTGTTCAAATTGCAGGAGAATGCACATCAGTTTTTTACTCTGGATGTTGTTTGCAAGAGTGCCCAGGAGATTCATTGTCAATTCCTGGCAGCTCCACAAATATCCCTGGAGGGTTGACAATCCCGTGTAGGATGGATGCTCATTTTTTGAATATGCTCAAGAGAGAGATCAATTAATTTTTGAATACTAACGTAAAAGGAAATAGGGCAGGAAGGTAGAGTCCCGGGAGAAGATCAGTCTTGATCTTATTCCACAGCAGAGTTACAGGAAGGCAGTGGCATTGTGGTATTGTCACTGCACTAGTAATCCGGGTGCGCCGTGAACGGGACCTGACGATCCCACCAGCATGAACAGCCAGACGATCTCACGCATATCTGGAGGCGCCTGATTTATTTTGATGGATCATCTTTTGTAAATTGTTGTCCTTTCTCTTTTGCTAATTTCCACCACAGTAGTATAAGAAAATCTATGAAAGCCTTGTCCATATATACAGTACATAGAACATACAGTGCAGAAGGGGGCCATTTGGCCCATCGAGTCTGCACCGACCCATTTAAGCCCTCAGTTCCACCCTATCCCCATAACCCAATAACCCCTCCGAACACTTTTGTCACGAAGGGCAATTTAGCATGGCCAGTCCACCTAACATACATGTCTTTGGACTGTAGTCACTTGTAATTAATAAGAAAAAGGGTGCAGGAATCTGTCCATTAGTATTAAGACTTCTTGTTTAATTGGTAACATAGAAACATAGGAAATAGGTGCAGGAGTAGGCCATTCAGCCCTTCGAGCCTGCACCACCTTTTAGCATGATCATGCTGATAATGCAAATTCAGTATCTCACTCCCGCTTTCTCTCCATACCCTTTGATCCCTTTAGCCGCAAGGGCCATCTCCAGCTCCCTCTTGAATATATCCAATGAACTGCTCCAACAGCTTTCTATGATAGAGAATTCCACAAATCCACAACTCTGAGAGAAGTTTTAGGGGCTTTTCACAGTAACTTCACTGAAGCCTACTCGTGACAATAAGCAATTATTATTATTATTACTCATCTCAGTCTTGACTGGCTTACCCCTTAATCTTAGGCTGCAACCTCTCGTTCTGGACGTCCTCAACATCGAGAACATTCTTCCCACATCCGGCCTGTCCAGCCCCATCAGGATTTTATATGTTTCTGAGATCCCCTCTCATTGTTCTAAACTCCAATGAGTACAAGCCCAGTCGATCCAGTCTTTCTTCATATGTCAGTCCTATCATCCCAGCGATTAGTCTGGTGAACCTTCACTGGACACCCTCAACAGCAAGAATGTCCCTCCTCAAACTAGGAGACCAAAACTGCACACAATACTCAAGGCGTAGCCTCACCAAGGCGCTGTGTAACTGCAGCAAGACATCCCTATTCCTATACTCAAATCCTCTCGCTATGAAGGTCAGCATGCCATTAGCTTTCCTCACCGCCTGCTGTACCTGCATGCCAACCTTCAGTGACTGTTCCACCATGACACCCAGGTCTCATTGCACTTCCCCCATTTCCTAAACTGCCACCAGTCAGATAATAATCAGCCTTCCTGTTTTTGCTACCAAAGTGGATAACCTCACATTTACCCACATTGCATTTGCTAAGTATTTGCCCATTCAGCCAGCCTGTCCAAGTCACCCTGCAGCCTCTCTGCCTCCGCCGCCGCAAAACACGGCAAGGGGGCAGAGGGAGGTTGCCGGAAAATCCAGTCCTGAGGGAAATATTGAAAAGCAGTTTGGTTCAACGGGACAAATGGCCGACCCCTGTTCCTATTTCTTATGTTGTGATGTAACTGTAAATGCTGCAAATCAGAAAGTATTTCAGAGATTTCACGCTTATAAACCATCTTTCCAAGAACGTGATTGCCTTTGAAGTAAAGTTCTAATCCTTACCACTTCTGCCAGACAAAAAACAAACCTCAGAATGGTAAATGGATGAATATCAGTCTTTGTTCCACGATTAATAAGCTCGAAATGAAATCATATTCGCCAAGGTCATATTTTCATGTTACATGCTCATCTGATCTCATTCGGCCAATGGTTAAATGCATGTAAAATATGAATTTCAACTCTAAGAGGACACGCACTTCCCCCCGTTGTCACCATATAGACTGGAGGGATGGTGCTCTCTCTGTCCCTGCAACTTTAGAAAAAATCCAATTAGTGTGGGTAAACATAAGGCAGAATTTAACATCCCTCCCAATGTCAGCAGTCCTGCAGCTCCTTAACACTCTGCGGAGCCACCGAGAGGGGTGACCACTGATGGGACTACACGCATTTCCACATGTCTAATTGTTGGGAGCGAGGGTGGAGGCAAAGTGCATGGAGTACCATGGAGGGGAGGGGTGGCCTGGGGAACAGAAGAAGGGGGCGCGGTTTAATAGAAAAAGCAGACCAGTGACGGAGGCCCCTCCAGTATGTTTACCTACCAGCGTTTCCCCCACCACCTTCCACCCCTGACCGCCTCCCTCCACCTCAAAACTGTAGCTGGGTGCAAAACGGCCTTTAAATGGCCATTAATTGTCCTGCTACCCAGTGACCACTATACGTATATACCCATCAGATGAAGGCAGAGTCTTGTTTAGCGGCGAAGCCTTCCACAGTCAAATAGCCTCATGCGGTGCTTACTCAGGAGAATTCCTGGTTTGCCACGAGCAGCTGACCATCTTATCTTCAGGAGACAAGTGGATAAAAACAAAAGTGAAATTGAGTCTGTGCCGCATTGAAGCCTGAAGAGTCAGCAGTTTAAGTTCTTTTAGAAAAAATACTGAGCAAAATGCATCCCATCGTTTGTGCACTTTCGTACTCCTCCTCAAGGGAGGAAGATATGCTGCTCGCTTGGATTTTGGTATCTGAGATAGCTGTTCCACATTTAGTGTAGGCTTACAAATGTTCCACCACTGTTTACTCGACTGTGTCTCTGTGAATGTGCACTCCCAGTCTCCCTAAGTGCTGATAATCTAAGCATGACTAATGCAGCTTACATTGCAGAAGCTTCTATCCCTGCCTTGTTTTGAGGGGTGGACGAAGGGTTGAGGTGGGTGGGGGGGGGGGGGGGGGGGGGGGGGGTTGTTTGCGGTGACAGTGAAGGTGGTTGGGCTTGGCTTTCCCCGGCAGGGTGCAGCTTTCAAATATTCAGCATCTAAGAGCCACAGTTGGTGCTGGAAAACAGAGAAAGATTTAAGTCGAAACATCAGAAGAACCTAGCTAGTTCAAACCAACTTCTCCGATCTCTTGTTCTTTTTCAAACTCCTCACCCACGATAAACAATAATTTGCGTTTTCACAGCACCTTTAATGCATTAAAACTTTCCAAGATGCTTCACAAGAGCTGCAAATGATGTGAATGAGGATTTGTGTGGAGATCTATCACCAAAACAGCACATATAACCTTGTAAAATACAGCTGAGTTGAGCAGTAATGCTTGCCGGCTAAATTTTCTTGGCAAACTCGTGTGATTACTGTAAATGATTTTTTTTTTGGGAGATCTCATATCCGGGGGAGATGACGGCTGGCACATTATGTTGATAAACGGCACTTTCCAGATAGGAATGGTATTTAAAATTCACTGAGTCATTGAGGAAAAGTCTGTCCTATCTTGTGGAAAGGAATTACGTTACAATTCAATAATCCTGCTCTCCCAACAGGAGCCACACTTGATGGGAATGCAGGCCAGAGAACCAAGGACGACAGAAGCCTTCAGGTTCTGAATAAACAAGGCAAAACTGGATACAAGCACAGCCCGATAACGACGACAAGCAATATATTATGTTTAAAATGCCATGAAATTTGAGAACTGCTCTTAAAATGTTCACATTTGAACCACTTTTTGGTCTCTTCGTAAGAACTATTGCTCTCATCGACTTTTTCTCTCTGTGATTTGATATGGTGTTTGTGGTAAGCATTCAGATAATCGAATAATGTCAAAAACATGAAGGGCAAAGCTCAAATGGGCCATCACAGACTTTGTTACTGCCTTTAACTCCGTTATGGGGAATGGTCAACAATACACTCTGAAATACTTCTGTCGTGTGATCCAATATACCTCCAGGTTCCTACGCCAAAAATCCAATACACTTCAGATGTTGGGTCATAAAATCAGTCAGTCATTCTCTTTGTCTTTCACTTTGGCATTACTTTCATCTTCAAACAGTATTGGAAAAGCTTAACATTAAACAAACTGCTACATTAGCATGAACCATTTTAAGGTAAAACTGGTGCTGCTCATGGCTTGTTGGAGGATATGCAGTTTTTTCAAGAAGCATTTGCCATGTGCTGCACAATGCATTCTGAACTTTGACAGCCAAGAGAAACTGGGTGCAGCCTGGCCTGTCTCTTTAAAAAAAAAATTTAGAGTTTTTTTCCATTTTGTTCTAATTAAGGTGCTATCCACCTAACCTGCACATCTTTTCTTTTATAGGGGAAATTTTAGCGTGGCCAACCCACCTACCCTGCACATCTTTTGGGTTGTGGGGGCGAAACCCACGCAAACACGGGCTCCTGCACATCTTTGGGTTGTGGGGGCGAAACCCACACAAACACGGGGAGAATGTGCGAACTCCAAACGGACAGTGAGCCAGAGCCAGGATCGAACATGGGACCTCGGCGCCGTGAGACAGCAGTGCTAACCACTGCAACACCCAGCTGCCCTTGACCTGTCCCTTCAAAGCTTTATTGCTGTGGACACATCTGGAGGTCACTGTTTTCTTTTGCTGGACAGGTTTCTCTGAAATAACCACAAGATCAATTATCTTTTTTGTTTAATTTTGAATATACTTATCCTTCTGTAATGTGGAAGAAATTGCCAGATGTGGCAAAGCGAGATATTGCAGATCATGAAAGAGGCAGATTCAAATCTTAGGTCATTCTGAATAATCGGATCTCAGCTGACAGAATCCACAGGACAGCTGTCGAATGCAAAAACTAAAGATGTTACGATCCAAGGAAGATCCCAGATGGAATACTAAATAAATAATAATAATCAATGAAGCTCCAAAGACTGAAACTTATACCTTTTTTAAAATAAAACTATGAGGAACAGAGTCACAGCACTGCTATTAATATTTAAAACAAGGAAAAAACAGGCAGGGTGGCACTACTACCTCACGGCACTGAGGACCCGGGTTGGATCCGGGCCCCGGGTAACTATCTGTGTGAAGTTTGCACATTCTCCCTGTGTCTACATGGGTCTCACCCCCACAACCCAAAGATATGTCTGGTAGGTGGATTGACCACACTAAAATGGCCCATTAATTGGAAAAAAAAGAATTGTGCACTCTAAATTTATTTTAAAATATATTTACTAAACATGAAAAGTTGGATTGTTATATATTACTCCTTTACTCTCGCCTTAATTTAACAATTACACATAGGTTTTAAGATTAACACGGATTACTAAGTACATCTTAAGTAACAATGGTCTCATTAACATAAAGTTCCTTTAAACACACAGATTAGTTGTGGTCAAATACACTCTCCACTCTGAACCCTAGTTAGTTTTGGTGGATTTCTTCTCAGATCCCCCCAGATGCTCGACACATTGGAGTTTCCAAAACCCATTATATCCAACCTCTTCTCATAGCTAATGCCCTCCATACCAGGCAACATCCAGGTAAACCTCATCTGTACCTTCTCCAAAGCCTCCGCATCCTTCTGGAAGTGTGGTGACCAGAATTGAGCACTATATTCCAAGTGTGGCTTAACTAAGGTTCTATACAGCTGCATGAATTTTTATACTCAATGTCCCAGCTGATGCCTTCTTGACTACTGTCTACACTTGCGCTGCCGCTTTCAGTGATCTGTGTATCTGTACACCCAGATCCCTCTGCCTGTCAATAATCTTAAGGGTTCTATCATTTACTTTATATTTCCCACCTCCATGAGACCTTCCAAAATGCATTACCTTACATTTGACAAGATTAAACTCCATCTGCCATCTCTCCACCCAAGTTTCCAACCGATCTATATCCTGCTGTATCCTCTGACAGTCCTCATCGCTATCCACAATTCTATCAACCTTTGTATCATCCGCAAACTTATTAATCAGACAGTTACATTTTCCTCCAAATCATTTATACATACTACAAACAGCAAAGGTCCCAGCACTGATCCCTGTGAAACACCAATAGTCACAGCCCTCTGTTGTCCATGACTGAGTCAGTTCTGAATCCACCTTACTAGCTCACCCCTGATCCCATGCGACTTCAACTTCTGTACCAGTCTGCCATGAGGGACCTTGTCAAAGGCCTTACTGAAGTCCATGTAGGTAGACAACATCCACTGTCCTACCTTCAGCCATGATCTTTACCACTTCCTCGAAAAAACCAATCAACTTAGTGAGACACGACCTCCCCTTCACCTAACCATGCTGCCCCTCACTAATACGTCCACTTGCTTCCAAATGGGAGTACATCCTGTCAGGAGGAATCCTTTCCAAAGATTTCTCGATCACTGCCTGTAATTTCCTGGGTTATCCTTGCTACCCTTCTTGAACAAAGGAACAACAATGGCTATTGTACATTCCTCTGGGACCTCACCTGTAGCTAGTGAGAATACAAAGATTTCTGTCAATTCCCCAGCAATGTCCTCCCCTACCTCCCTCAGTATTCTGGCGTTGATCCCATCAGGCCCTGGGGACTTATCTGCTTCAATGTTTTTCAAGGCGCCCATCACCTCCTTTTTTTCTTCTTTTATTTATTTATTTTTTAAATACATTTTAGAGTATCCAATTCATTTTTTCCACTTAAGGGGCAATTTAGCGTGGACATCTGCACAACTTTGGGTTGTGGGTGTGAAACCTACACAAACACGGGGAAAATATGCAATCTTCACATGGACAGTAACCCAGAACCTGGAACCTCGGCACCATAAGGCAGCAATGCTAACCACTGTGCCATTGTGCTGCCACCTCCTTCTTTTTGATCTCAATGTGGCCCAGACTTTCTAGGCACTCTTTCCCTGACAATAAGTCCTTCTCTTTTGGTGAACACTGATGCAAAGTACTCATTTTGTACCTTGCCCATTTCCTCTGGCTCATAGATTCGCTCCCCTGTCCTTGAGTGGGCCAACCCTTTCCCTGGCTACCCTCTTGCTCTTTATATACATATAAAAAGCCTTAATCCTGTTTTCCAATTCCTTTTCATGACCCTTTTTAGTCCTCCTGATGCTTTTAAACAAAGCCTCCAGCTTTGACCCAACAGCGAATCCAGTCCAGGATTTTACACAAACCCCTTTTGGGATTTCCTCGTCTTGACTGTGGTATAAACTGTTCATAATTGCTCTATATTTTTTAAATTAACTCATGATTGTCTTGACGGTGGGACAAATTGTTCACAATTGCTTTAATTCGCAATTCCAGATTTAAAATGGCATCAAATATTTGATTTACCTTTGAAGTCTGCAAATATTGATGCCCAATTTTCATCTTAGGAAGGGGTCCCACAAAGTCAATTAGCACCTAAGTAAAAGGATCCTCAAATTTAAGAATGGGTATTAAGGGCGGTGGCTTGATTACCTCTTGAGGCTTTCCGATTGCCTGATATGTGTGACAAATACAGTGAAATCCAACCACATCCTTATGTAGTACAGGGCAATAATATTGTTATTGTACTTTTGCTTGAGTTTGCCTTACTCCTAAATGACCCCCGACTGGAACCTCATTCGCTACCCACTAAACCTCTTTATTATAACTCACTGGTAATACAGCTTGATGAACTTATGCACATATGCAAAGCTCTCCAATTCCTCATCAATACATTATTTCAAATGTGATAATACTCCGATATACTCTCAAATGATACTTCTGTATATGCTTTCTGATATAATTGCTTTACTCTCAATTCTTCTGTAGTAATTCTACCAACTTTCCTGAACTAAAGATATCTGCTTCATCCTCCACCTACTCTTGTTCTTTAACAGCCATCTGGTCAAAGATTGTTTCTGATAACCAACTTCAGCCTCCCTAACTTTGCTCTTTGATTTCGCCTCCTGTCTCAACCTGTGGTTTAGTGATCTTGTTACTACACAAGCTGTGCTTCTTGCTTGTTTAATTTTCCACCGGCCTTTCAACCACAGTAGGCATCACTCTCACCTGTGATCCAGCTATATCATTATACATGATAACTGTATCCCTGAGAAAGATAATTTCTCTACCACTATATTACCACTTTTCACTGGACTGTCTAACCTTACTTTACACAATGGAACACTTCACCAGTAATCCCACATTTACCACCTTTTCTGTCAATACTCCTTCTAAACTGCATACCTTCTTGTCTCACACCATTAAAGATTGACTTGCTCCTGTATCACTTAAGACCTTAATCTTCTTATCTACTCCACCTTACCCTCACAAATAAAGAGCGGGATTCTCTGTCCTGCTGGACCAGATTTTGGGTGAGGCGCGCCCCCGCCAGCAGCGGGATTCTCCGTCCCGCCAGCTGGCCAATGAGGTTTCCCATTGTGGGCAGCCCCACACCGTCGGGAAATTCCCGGGAATGGGTGCACTGCTGGCGCAATGGAGAATCCTGACAGCGGAAAATCCAGCCCAAAATCTTTTTTAAATTCTGGGGCGGGATTCTGTGATCCTGAGGCTAAGTGTTGATGCCGTCGGAAACACCGTCGCATTTCTCGACGACGTCAACACAGCCTCAGGATTAGCAATTCTGGCCCCTACAGGGGGCCAGCACGGCACTGGAGTGGACCATGCCGCTCCAGCTGCTGATCCTGGCATGAACTGAGGTCCGCGCATGCGCAGTGGCACCGGTGCCAATGTGCGCAAGCGCCGTGGCTCTCTTCAAAGCGCCGGCCCTGATGCAACATGGCGCAGGGCTACAGGGGCTGGCATGGAAGAAAGGAGGCCCCCAGCCAGAGAGGTCGGCTCGCCAATCGGTGTGCCCGATCGCGGGCCAGGCCACATTGGAGTCCTCCCCGGGTTTGGACCTCCCCTTCCCCGCCCACAGGCCGCCCCCGACCCTTCCACGGCGTGTTCCCGCCAGCTGAGAGCAGGTGTGAATGGCGCTGGCAGGACTTGGGTTTTTTACAACAGCCGCTCGGCCCATCCCGGGCGGAGAATCGCCGGGGGGAGGGGCCCAGTAAAGCGGCCCCCAACCGGCGCCGCGCCAACCACGCCAGCGGCAATTGCGCCGATTTTCCGTTCTGTGGAGAATTGCGTCCCAACGTCGAGGCGGCGTGGCGCGATTTGCGCCGGTCACGGGGATTCTCCGGCCCAACCCCCGGCTGAGACAATCCCGCTCCTGAAACTTTCTTATTAATCAACCTCTGAGACAGTACACTGTTTTGCACCTCTTCAGCTGAAACCATGGCTTTTCTTTTTTTTAATATAAATTTAGTGTACCCAATTCATTTTTTCCAATTAAGGGGCAATTTAGCGTGGCCAATCCACCTACCCTGCACATCTTTTTTTTGGGTTGTGGGGGCGAAACCCAAGCAAACACGGGGAGAATGTCCACACGGACAGTGATCCAGAGCTGGGATCGAACCTGGGACCTCGGCGCCGTGAGGCAGCAGTGCTAACCCCCTGCGCCACCGTGCTGCCCTTCATGGCTTTTCTTTCCACTTTAATCAACCCACTGGCTTATCCTGTTTTAACCAGCTTGTCTTCCCAGTAGTTTTCCTGAGCGACCAACATTGCGACTTTGTGTGTCCAACATTATTACAATGAAAACATTTAAGTTTTCTTATCTTTAATCCACTCTTATAGGTTTCATTTCTAACCTGAGACAAAAATCTCTTTAATACCTCCAACTAGACCTTCTTTGCCTTGACCACCTGTGGAGTTTTTTATTCCCAGTTTCTATCCTTCGCATATTGATATTTATATTTTCTTTTTTCTTTTATAAATTTAAAGTACTCATTTTTTTTTTTCCAATTAAGGGGCAATTCAGCATGGCTAATCCATTAACCTGGGTTGTGGAGGTGAAACTCACGCAGACATGGGGAGAATATGTAAACTCCACACGGACAGTGATCCAGGCCTGGGATTTGAATGCGGTTCCTCAGTGCCGTAGTCCCAGTGCTATCAACTGCGCCGCATGCCGCCTGCATAATGATATTTATGCTGATTTACGAACTAATTCAAAATCATCTGCCATTTTTGTTGCTTGTCTTGCAATCTTTTAAAAAATAAATTTAGAGTACCCAATTCATTTTTTCCAATTAAGGGACAATTTTGCGTGGCCAATCGATCTACCCTGCACATCTTTGGGTTGTGGGAGTGAAACAAGGGGAGAATATGCAAACTCCACACGGACAGTGACCCAGCGCCGGGATCAAACCTGGGACCTCGGCGCCGTGAGGCTGCAGGGCTAACCCACTGCGCCACCGTGCTGTCCTATGTCTCGCAATCTTAACCCTTTGCACTTCCACATGAGTTCCCACTTCAGCGGGAAGTGAATCTTGAAATTCCTCCAATCAAACCGTTTCCCTAAGTGTTGCATACATTTAGTCTAGTTTTAATGTTCTTAACCACTAGCAAAATTATTTGGGTTGATTCTTTCAAATTTTACGTACATCTGACCTGGTTCTTTCCTTAGATTTCTAACTTCTCTCTGTCGGCTTCTGGTACTAGTTCATATGCACTTAAGATGACTTTACTCACCTCATCATAATACCTAGATACTCCTCTGATACTGATGCAAATGGGCAGCACAGTAGCACAGTGCTTAGCGCTGTTGCTTCACAGCTCCAGTGTCCCAGGTTTGATTCCCGGCTCGGGTCACTGTTTGTGTAGAGTCTGCACATTCTCCCTGTGTCTGCATGGATTTCCTCCGGGTGCTTCGGTTTCCTCCCACAAGTCCCAAAAGATGTGCTGTTAGGTAATTTGAACATTCTGAATTCTCCCTCTGTGAACCTGAACAGGCACCGGAATGTGACGACTAGGGGCTTTTCACAGTAACTTCATTGCAGCATTAATGTAAGCCTACTTACACACTCCCGCTCTCCCTCGCGGGGAGAGTCCAGACGATCAAAATGAACGTACTGCCCAGGTTCCTCTTCCTGTTTAGATCCATTCCGATCTACATCCCCAAGGCCTTTTTCAAAGCGCTGGACAAGCTGATCATGGCGTTCGTATGGGGGGGGGGGGGGTAAAAATGCTAGGATCCCAAAGAAGGTCCTACAAAAAACAAAATCGGGGGGGGGGGGGGGCTAGCCCTCCGGAATCTACAATTCTACCACTGGGCGGCAACAGCCGAGCGAGTAAGGGGATGGATCCAGGAGCCAGAAGCCGAGTGGGTACGTGCGGAGGAGGCCTCCTGCATGGGAACCTCCCTCCTGGCCCTCGCCACGGCAGAACTCCCATCCCCACCCAAAAAACACTCCAGCAGCCCAGTGGTGACAGCCATCCTCCAATCCTGGAACCAACTGCGGCAGCAATTTGGCCTGTACAAAATGTCGGACAAGGCTCCCATCTGCAACAACCATAGGTTCAAACCAGCACTGACTGACGCCACCTTCAAAAGGTGGAGGCAGGACGGGGGGACACTGACAGTCAGGGACCTATACACGGATGACAGGATCGCAACACTGGACGAACTGACAGAGAAATTTCAGCTAGCTGGGGGGGAACGAGCTACGGTACCTGCAGCTCAAAAACTTCCTACGAAAGGAGACAAGGACGTACCCACAACCACCACGACAGACGCTACTGGAGGACCTACTGGACGCAAGTATCCTAGAGAAAGGGAACTGTAGTGACATGTATGACCGACTGGTAGATATGGACGACACCGTACTGGACGCAACAAGGAGGAAATGGGAGGACGACCTGGGGATGGAGATCGGGTGGGGACTCTGGAGCGAAGCACTGCATAGGGTCAACTCCACCTCCACGTGCGCAAGGCTCAGCCTGACGCAACTAAAAGTGGTACATAGAGCCCAGTTAACGAGAAACCGTATGAGTAGGTTCTTCCCGGAGGTGGAGGACAGATGTGAGCGGTGCCAAAGAGGCCCGGCCAATCACGCCCACATGTTCTGGTCTTGCCCCAGACTTGTGGAGTACTGGACAGCCTTCTTCGAGGCTATGTCCAAAGTGGTGGGGGTGAGGGTGGAGCCATGCCCGATAGTGGCGGTCTTCGGGGTTTCAGACCAGCCAGATCTATTCCTGGGGAGGAGGGCGGACGCCCTTGCCTTTGCCTCCCTGATCGCCCGCCGTAGAATCCTGTTTGGCTGGCGGTCAGCAGCACCGCCCAGAGCTGCAGACTGGCTGTCCGACCTCTCGGAATCTCTCCAAATGGAGAAAATCAAATTCGCCATCCGAGGGTCGGACGACGGCTTCCACAGAACGTGGGAGCCATTCATGCAACTGTTCCGGGACCTGTTTGCGGCCAACGTACAAGAGGAAGAATAGTCGGGTGGCCAAGAATCGGGAAAATGGACGGGAATCGGGGGAAGGTAGAGGTAGCCGGGGGGGGGGGGGGGGGGGGGGTTACGGGCTCGTTATGGGGGTTTGATGGCAAGCCAAGGCCCAAAACCAAACTATAAATGAATGCCTATAAACATGTGCCTCGGCCATACTGGGGAATGTAAAATATGTATGCTGGCTAAAGGGGGCGGCCACAATTGTTGTTATGAAGATGCTTACCTGTAAATATTCATGTTAAATTTTTGTGTTTTCTTTTTTTTTTCCTCTTTAATAATTTGTAATCTGTCATATATAAAATATGAAAACGCAATAAAAAACATTTATAAAAAAAAATGTAAGCCTACTTGTGACAAAAATGATGATTATTATTATTATACTTCACTAGTTTTGTTTGAATCAACAATACCCACGTGGCATGTGGCCAATTCAACTGTTTGGACACTTTCTCAAATTAGATTTAAAAAAGGCTTCAACATTTTTCCCGTCAAATCTTGGCTGTGCTTGAATATATTTAAATATATCCCCTCTAGGCTTTTGACTTTCCTCAAGCCTTGCATTTAACGGCAACATTTTAAGTTGAAAAGCTCTTTGCAGTTCCATTTAACAAAGTTCAAATTCTCTGGACGGGATTCTCCATCCCACCGCACCAGATTTCTGGGGCCGTCCGCCCCCGGGATTCTCCGTCTTGTCAGCCGGCCAATGCGGTTTCCCATTATGGGCAGCACACTGTCGGGAAATTTCCGGGCTGTTGGCGTTAAGGAGAATCCTGACAGCGGAGAATCCAGCTCTCTTGTTTTTCTTTTGCTTCTGCCATTGCCACTATCTGTATCTCTCTCCTTTGGTTTTAATTCCAATTCAAGCTGTCTCAGTTCTATTTTCTGCACTTTCTCTTTTTCCTGCATTTCCTTTCTTTTTTAAAAATAAATTTAGAGTACCCAATTTTTTTCCAATTAAGGGGCCATTTTTAACGTGGCCAATCCACCTACCCTGCACATCTTTGGGTTGTGGGGGCGAAACCCACGCAAACACGGGGAGAATGTGTAAACTCCACACGTACAGGGACCCAGAGCTGGGATCGAACCTGGGACCTCAGTGCCGTGAGGCAGCAGTGCTAACCACTGCGCCACCGTACTGCCGTTTTCCTGCATTTCTAATTGTTTCATTTGTGTTTGAATTTTAGGTAATTCCAATAATTCAAACTGTATCTCTAACAAATTTAAATGCTGCGTTATCACTTTGATCATCTCCACCTTCCTCACCCCTTACGGTAAATTCAACTGCAGTTTGTACTCCAAATCCAAAGGCTTTGTTTTTTTTTGTCCTTTTTAAAAAATAAATTTAGAGTACCCAATTAATTTTTTCCAATTACTCTGCACATCTTTGGGGTTGTGGGGGCGAAACCCACGCAAACACGGGGAGAATGCGCAAACTCCACACGGACAGTGACTCAGAACTGGGATCGAACTTGGGACCTTGGCACCGTGAGGCAACAGGGCTAACCCACTGCACCACCGTGCTGCCCCAAGCTTTGTTTTAACCACCCTTTGTAAAGCACCCAGTGTGAGTTCTTCCACACCCAGGAAATTCTTAGCCACTGAAAGAGCCATTTTACCAGTTACTCCCTATTGAAACTGACAACAGTATGAACACCTGAAAGAAAACAACAGTTCCTCACACTCGCTGTCTTTAAGTTCAATAATCCCAAGGCAAAGAAGGAATTATACATTTTAATTATGACCAAGTGCCCCCAATTTTTGTTAGGATGACGGACCAGACCCCAAACAATTTGCAATTTGTAAAATTGTGAGGAACGTATACTTCACCCCAAGAATGATTATGACCAGTAGTTATCTTTTATGTTGAAACAAACTTTAATTAACATCAAAGAATAGTTTTACAATGAACAGCTAAACAGTTCTTAAATAAAAGGAAAAACTTTTGCTTATGCCACACACCTTCATGATAAATATTCCATTAATTAATGGGAGGAGCCAGGTCTGTCTGTAGTTTTGGCGGTTTTGCCATAGGATTTGAGTCTGACAAGACAGAAGAATTTTCAGGTTGTTCTCTCCAAAGTCTCTACACAGAGGGCAGCAAGTAACCCTGTTTTGTTAACTTTATTTCCAAGTGTCACCTGAACTGTATTGGGGTTGCTTGGTTGGAATATCCCACTAAGATGTCCCATGACCTGCTTAGCTAGGACTAATCACCAACCCTCAAATTATCTGCATCGCAGAGAAATGGCAATATACATACACCATATACTGTTCATATATATGGGGACTGGTTTAGCTCACTAGGCTAGATAGCTGGTTCATGTTGCAGAGCAAAGCCAGCAGCACAGGTTCAATTCCCACCTTCTCAACCTTCCCACTGGAATAATTCCATTTACAACATTACTTCTTAAATTAACTTTACACAAAGAAATCGGTTCATCCCTTCCATTGATAGCTCTTACGAATACTTTTTCCTTCATAAAACATTCTGGAATATAAATTGCATCATCAGCTACCATGAATGCTTGATCTATTCCTGTATCTCTTAAAATTTTAATTTGTTTACTTCTTTCGTTAGTTGAATAAGGAAAAACATCTCCCTTTGAAATAGAACATCCAGAACCTCCAATAGTCTGACTTCCTTCAACAGTACTCAAATAATTCTCTGAACTATCTTGAGATCTATTTTCCTTTCTCATTGATTGTGAAGGTGTATGTTTCATCTGCACCACTGCGACAGTTTTAATAGCCATTTAATTTCAGATGCTTCCTTTCCTACACATGCAACTGTGTACCATTTAATTTCCAACAAACTGACCAAATATGTCCCACTTTGTTACAATGGAAACACTTAAGGTCTCTGGAATGTCACTTCCACCCTCAGCACCTTCCTTTTTGATCTGAGGTGTAATTTGCTGATGATTCCCAACTGTTCCACCTCTTCCTTGACTTTCTTTGTTTTCTTTTCCTTCCTATCTTCTATCCTGCTCATGTTTAAATGGATGACGGAAAAATGGTTTGTTTCTACAGACCAGTCCATAATCATCAGGTAGCTCTGTTGCCTGTCAAGCAATTTTAACATTTTGTTCCTCAACATGCGTCTTAATTAGCAAAGGAAGTGAACCTTTAAATTCTTTTAGAGGAACCAGCTCACTCAAGTCTTTGTATGTTCTCTCCATCTTTAACTTCCATTTCCAATGGTCAAAATTATTTTGCTTCACCCTCTCAAATTCAGTATGAGATTGCAAGGATGTTATCTTGCATTTTGCAATTTCTGTCTGTACACCTGAGGAATCAACTTATACGCACAAAGGCTAACTTCCTTTACTACATCGTAATCTACAGATACTTCTTACAACAAAGACCTCTCTAGCTCAGCCTACAATCTACTTTGTAACAGCGATGTCCAATTTTATTTTGGCTTTTAATCTATGTAGCTATCTTTTCTAAAGAAATAAAGAATGTTTCCACATCCTTTTCCTCAAATTTTCAAAGAGCTTTTACTTCTATAAATTTAAATATTTCCCACTAGATTCATGTCTTCCTCATCCTGCTCTAGTGTTTCTGCTTTAACTTCCCGCATTTTAAGCTGAATTCACCCTCTTTCTCCTTTTCCCTTTTCCCAATTCCTCTGAAAAGCTCTCTTTTTTCTGCATCTCAAACTTCCCAATTTCCTTTTCTTTTTCTTTTACCTGCATTTCAAATTTCTTAATTTTTATTTCTCTTTGTAATTGAATTTTAGCAACTTATTGGAGAACTCTGGCAATTGTAAATGTTCTATTAAACTTCCAATAATCTCAGTTTTCCTTACCCAATTTATTTGTCAATTCAGTTAACTGACTCTTGGTTACTTTCTGTAAACCTGTCAGAGTTACATCTTCCATTATTAGGAAAGTCTTAGCAATTTACTGTGACATTTTGATTTTAATCTGTACAATATACCTCACAATAGATCCAATGCCTTTGTCCAGTACCTTCATGTCCCACTTGCTCTTTTAAAAAAAATTAGAGTACCCAATTATTTTTCGTTCCAATTAAGGGGCAATTTAGCGTGGCCACTTCATCTACCCTGCACATCTTTTTGTGTTGTTGGGGTGAGACCCATGCAGACATGGGATGAATGTGCACAACTCCGCACGGACAGTGACCCGGGGTTGGGATCGAACCCGGCAGTTGCTCCTTTTAAGGATTCACAGATCTTACCATTTAACAATAAATCCCAGACCAAGTTTTACTATCCAGCATTCAAAAACTTCCACATTTCAAAATGTCCCAAAATATTATTACCAATCAGCATGCAATGATCCTTTTTCCAGGTTTGAAATCCCTCAAGAGCCCCTCTTTTGGTATGATCCCAGTTGATGTCAGAACTGGATTTAAGATCCCAGAATGGAAGACTGGCTCAAAAGTCCGGAACTTCTTAAAAAAAGAAAATGCGGAGGGACAGAGTCACAGGACCACTCAGTAGTTTTAAAAACAAAAATTATTTTCTATTTTTTTAAACATAAATTTAGTGTACCCAATTCATTTTTCCAATTGAGTGGTAATTTAGCGTGGCCAATGCACCTACCCTGCACATCATTTGGGTTGTGGGGGTGAAACCCACGCAAACTACGCACAGTCAGTGGTCCAGAGCTGGGATCGAACTTGGGACTTCGGCGCCATGAAGCAGCTGTGCTAACCACTGCACCACTGTGCTGCCTGAAGAATTTTTTTTTTATTAACATGAATAAATTGGATCATGATACAACACCCCTTTATTTCCCCCCTCAGCTTCACAACCTCACACAGATTTTAAGGTCCCATTAACAAAAATTCCCTTTTAAGCACACAGATTGGAGGTGGTCAAATGCACACATTTAACCCAAGTTAGTGGCTGTGGTTTTCTCCAAAGATAACTCCAGATGATTGTCACATGAAAGATTTCAAACTCCAATCCAAAAAACACACTTTAAAATCTTCTCTCATAATTATGCTTTCTGCAGCAGTTTGCATTCCAAATTTCAGTCCAAGTTTTATAAATAACTCTTTTAACTCGGGCCGGAAAGTGGAGCTGAGTCCACAAAAGATCAGCCATGATCTAATTGAATGGCGGAGCAGGCTCGAGGGGCCAGATGGCCTACTCCTGCTCCTAGTTCTTATGTTTTTATGTAACTCAAGCCTCCCTTCACCTTTCGCAACAAATCCAGTCCAGGATTTTACCCCAACCCTTTAGGATTTCTTTGTCTTCACTGCTGTGAAAACAGCTCACAATTGGTTTAATTCTCGATTCTCAGATTGTATTAAAATGGCATCAGACATTTACCAATGAAGGCTGCTGTCTCACTTTAAATTTGATTAAATCTCTTTACATCAGAATACTTTGTTTACCCTTCCTTTAATTGTTCAGAATCATTAGTAAAGAAATGATTTTGGGGAAATTAATAGGATTGATAGCAGGCAAATCTCCAGGGCCTGATAATCTTCATTAGTGATCATTTTCCAAAATTCTTTGGACTCTGGAATAGTTCCTACAGGTTGGAGGGCAGCAAATGTAATCCCGCTGCTCAAAAAGGGAGGTAGAGAGAAAACGGACTAAAAACCAGTGATCTTAACGTCAATGGTAGGGAAGTTGCTGGAGTCCATTATCAAGGAGTGCATAGCACAGCACTTGGAAAGCAGTGGTGTAATCAGACAAAGTTAACATAGATTTACAAAAGGAAAATCATGCTTGACAAATCTACTAGAACACTTTGAAGATGTAACAGGGAGAGTTGACCAGGGAGAACTGGTGCATGTGGTTTATTTAGACTTTCAGAAGGCTTTCGACAAGGTCTCATATAGCATTTTAACATGTCAAGTTAAAGCGCATGGGATTATGGGTAGTGTTTTGGATAGAAAGCTGGTTAGCAGACAGGAGGCAAAATGTTGGAATAAATGGGTCTTTTTGTGATTGGCAGGCAGTGACTAGTGGGGTACTTCAGGGATCTGTGCTAGGACCCCAACTGTTCACATTACATATTAATGATTTGGACAAGGGAACTAAATGTTTCATCTCTAAATTTGCAAATGATACAAAGTTGGTGGGAAGGCGAGCGGTGAGGAGGATGCAGAGATGCTTCAGAAGGATTTGTACTTGCTGAGTGAGTGGGCACATGCATGGCAGGTTCAGTATAATGTGGATAAATGTGAGGTTATCTTCTTCGTTCGTAAAAAATGGAAGGCAGATTATTACTTGAACGGGTGTAAATCGAGAGAGGTGAATACTCAGCAAGACCTTGGTGTCCTCGTGCATCGATCGCTGAAAGTAAGCATGCAGGTAGAGCAGGCAGTAAAGATGACGAATGGTATGTTGACTTTCATAGCGAGAGGATTTGCGTATAGGAATAGAGATGTTTTACTGCAATTGTATTGGGCATTGGTGAGGCCACACCTGGATTATTGTGTGTAGTTTTGGTGTCCTTATCTGAGGAAGGATGTTCTTGCTTTGGAGGCAGTGCAGCGAAGATTTACCAGGCTGAATCCTGAGATGGGGGGACTGTCATGTGAGGAGAGGCTAATTCGGTCAGGATGATATTCATTGGAGTTTAGAAGCGTGAGAGGGGATCCCATAGAAACGTACAAAATTCTAACAGGATTAGAAAGGGTAGATTCAGAAAGAATGTTCCCGATGGTGAGGGGTCCAGAACTAGGGGGACATAGTTTTAGGACTGAGGTGAGGAGAAATCTCTTCATCCAGAGAGTGGTGAATCTATGAAAATCGCTACCACAAGGAGTAGTTGAGGTCAAAACGTTGTGTAATTTCAAGAAGGAATTAGATATAGCTCTTGGGGCTAAAGGGATCAAGCGGTATGGGGGAAGACAGGATCAGGGTATTGAACTTAATGATCAGCCATGATCATAAAGAATGGCAAAGCAGACTCAAAGAACTAAATGGCTTCCTCCTGCTTCCATATTCTATGTTTCTATGCAGACTTCTTGGGCATTTCTCTTTATTTCTCTAGTTTCCTGAACTAGTAGGGCTTTAGATTTCTGGCATCTGTTTTCTTAACCATTTTTCCATGGTATGGCCATTCTTCCATCAAGGCTGAGATAGATGTTCCCCCTTTAGCCTGCTAAAACCAACTGCTTCTAGCAGGGCTGTGAGAGCTGCCTTCTCTCTCATTACCTATCTCTAAATGCAATCTAATCAGCTAAACTAAAACTTCAACACTTCTCTACCTTACAAGGCTGCAGTTGCTAAGCAACGCTCACCATAGTTATGCCTTTTATTTGTTCTTCATGCCATAGCCCTCTCTAAGAACAATAGAAGCACAGTTAGCGCTTAACCAACCCCCAAACATTTGTCCAGCATGAATCTAACTATAGGTTTTAACCTTCAAGGCACAGAAACATTAAATTAAACCTAAGTAAAACAAAACCTTGGGCGGAATTCTCCCACAATTGGTGGGACGGCCCGTACCGGTGCCAAGAGTGGCGCGAACCACTCCGGCATCGGGTCGCGTGGAAGTTGTGGAATCCTTCGCACTTCCGGGGGCTAGGCCGGCGCTGGGCGGGGTTGGCGCCGTGCCAACCGGCTCCGAAGGGCCGCCGGCCAGCGCGAGCTGGCGCATGCGTAGGACTGCCTGCGTGTTCTGGCGCATGCACAGAACTGCCGGCGTGTTTCCTGCGCATGAGAAATGGGTTTCTTCTTCGCGCCGGCCATGGTGGAGCCTTACAGAGGCCGGCGCGGAGGGAAAGACTGCACCCACGGCACAGCCCCGCCCGCAGATCGGCGTACCCCGATCATGAACCAGGCCACCGTGGGCCCCCCCCGGTGCTGGATCCACTCGCGGCCCCCCGGAGGACCCTGCTGGACGGCCGACAGGCCAGGTTCCACCGGTATGGACCATATCCATTTCATGCCGGTGGGACTGGCCGAAAACGGGGGGCTGCTCGGCCCACTGGGGCCCAGAGAATTGCCGGGGGGCTGCTACCAATGGCCCCTGACCAGCGCAGCACATCCCTGCCCCCACCCGAAAACCAGCACCGTAGAATTCTGCAGTCGGCGTCGGACCGGTGGGGCGGTATTCATGTCACCCCCTGGCAATTCTCCGACCCAGTGAGGGGCTCGGTGAATCCCGCCCCTTATTTCTAATATTTACCAATACAAAGATAAATCCCTTAAAACTACCTTTGCTTTCCTAACAGTACCCTTTATCAGATAGAGGCATTTCAAAGGAACAGATGCAATGCAAACAGAATTGCTATCTCCCGTGGAGATAATAGATGCTGATTGCCCTCTTAGCAGGAACCAACTCCAGTGAGTTATATCCGGACATGGTTGTGTTTTTTCATTTCCAGGAATACATAAGAAAAAGGGTTAAAAACCAACTTCAACTCTAGTCTCTGTGTCTGGTTTTCTAGTTACACTGTGCGAGTGTGTGTTGCCTAGTTCACAGCTGAAGAACATTCATTGGGCAACTCTGTGCTGGCAGGAATAGTCCAAACCAACTGTTCAGCTGCCGAGGTCAGCGCTATCAGAATTACCAAACTTTCACTTTATAAAAGTCACACCCAGACTGCCCCCCACCAGTCCTCCCAGCCCACGCTGAAGTTCCCCCGACCAGCGGAAAGCTCCATCCCAGACTGTGGCGGTGCTGGATACAGTCCACAGGCGCCATGCTGTGAGCACATGCGACTGACGCCATCGGGAAGTCGGCCCATCAGGGCGGAGCATCGGAGGAGGGCCTCGGGTGACGTCCTGAGGCCGTCCCGACGGCAGGCGTCGTACTCAGCGATTTTGACGTTTATAAGGGGGCGGAGCGCCTGAAAAACGACATCGCCCCCGATTTCGCAGTAAAACCGGATGCTCCGGCCAATCGCCGAACGCAATCGGAGAATCGTGCCCTTAGTCTAGAAACGGCGAATCCCGCCGTCTTTCTTTAACTCAAGAAAGCCTGGTTAAATTGGCTGCTTTTAAAACATAGATTTGTTGGGAGTGGGAAAATGCATGCACAAGGGAAGGGATCCTTTGTAAATTAACATTGTTGTGACCAACCAAGGCGGTTGAATAAAGTTGGGGAGCCAGTTCATCCGTCTTCATCCAGGGGCAGAACAATTTTGAAGTATCCCATCCAGAATCAATACAAATTTGGGATCCTTGCTGGGGTCCGGTCATAACAAATGTCACCAGGATTTCTTCTGTTGGGTACGACACACTGCTTATTCGAAGACAATAATGGATTTGCCTGTTCCAGTTTGGAGTTTAAGCTGTTTGGGAGTCTGGGCACCAAAGAAATTTGGGGCCCGCCGAATTCCGTCCTGCACAAATTTACCCCCACCTACATTCCATCAAAGCCCAAACATAGGGTAACATTCATGAGGAAAGAGGCTGCAGATATTGATACTAATAATAAAGCAAATCATATCACAATTGACTGCACTGAAGTAAAACTGTGGCTCTATACAGTTTTCTGTGCTGTGGTGAGTTTGATCGAGGGCCCCTTATTTAGCAAGATGCTTGGGTGTGAGCCCCCCAGAGGCCCATGCCTTAAGCAACCTCTATTGCTGCCTTGTTACTAACTAGATCAACAAAGGAAGAACAGCTAGTCCGGTGGATTATCACAGGTTGCCCATGGGAGTCAACATGTTCAGGATGGGAGGGAGGAAACATGGCGGGCAAGGAAAGGAAACAAAAAGGTTTTAACAGGGATAAAAAAGCAGAGAAACATATATATTCCAGCAAACTATCATTTACTAGCAGGTTTACAAGGATTACAACTAATCACATACAATAAACAGAAATAATTACTACTGTGAGGAGTGGGAGAGAAAGCCACTGCTTTTTCCATTTGGATTTACTTAATTAAAGTAGTAATGCTCCATAATCAATTTATCCTGTGCGACAGTAAATAATTAAAATAATCTACTCACCAAATAAAAACTGAGCTTGCAGTGAGCGCTGAAGCAGAGATATTTCTATTTTCTCCGGGAGAAAGGGAAATTTCACACACACCAAGTGTTTACAAATTACATGGATGTCGATCCATTCTGTCTTGATTGGCAGGAGTTAGTGTCACAGAATCAATGCTGCCATCATTTGTAAACGCTGCAATCACCAACTATCTCAGCTCGGAAGAATAAATTAATGGATGGGATCCGAGAATGGGCTGGGACTCCACCTGACATCCCTTCAGCTCAGGGTTCGCTGTGTACAACGCTGAAGTTCTGGTCTCAATCAAATTGCGTCGCTCTGTTACGCACTTTGCTTGAAGTCCAGAGGGGCTCACAATTCAGGCCCACTCAAATGATCGCAGATTTCACACCACAGAGTTTCGAAGAGCGTGTTCAGCGACGATCTGGCCTGATTTTGAGGCACCTTCTCAAGAGCTGCCTCAATCCCTAACGGAATAGTTCAGCAATCACTCCTTCAGCATATTGGGCCGAATCCTCCGAGGCCATCGCCACTGGATTGCCATTCCCCCTCCTCTTTACTTAACTTGCAACAGAGCTCCACATTTCTTTTGCCTGGACTTCCGAGCCAGGCCTTCCTGAGAAATGTGGAGCATAGTTCAGTTGGCTGCACAACTGATTTGTGATGTGGAGCACTGCCAACAATGTGTGTTAAATTCCTGTATCGGCTGAGGTTATTCAGGAAGGCCCCGCCTTCTCAACCGTGCCCCGTGCCTGAGGTGTAGTGACCCTCAGGTTAAATCACCATCAGTATCTCCAAAGAGGAGAGCAGCCTACCATCCTCTGGGACTGTGGTGACATTTAGCATAGTGACCAGGAAGCAGACCTGGTTTTAATCCTTCTTGCTTTTCCTGGATAACTCTAATAAGTGAAACTCCCAACTTTAAATCAGTGTTTTGGAGCATTCCAGATGCAGGGTAATTGCCCAGTAGAAATTGAAACTCGCCAGGAAATTCCCACAGGTTTTGCAAGGAGGCTTCAGTGTATCTTCCAGTGTACCTCGGGGCTACGATAATTTGGACACCAGAAGATCTGGGCCATTAAAATCAGTCAAATGTCTGAGAATCATGGTCTGCAGCTGCTGAGCACCAAAACCAACAAGAGAACCAAGAGCATCAGGAAATAACTGAACAGTCCTTGATTCCCCAGAATAGGAAATCGTCCAATTAAACTTTTTCCTACTTTATAACAGTGACTACATTTCAGAAGTACTTTATCAGCTGTAAATCTCTTTGGGGCATGCACATTTTAAAAAACTTGCTTTCGCTTTTGTCCATACTCACCAGGCCTGTAACTCTGGATTGGGATTGATGTTGCTGTTACAGAATTTACGGTTGCAAACATCTTGGGCAGGATTCTCTGTTTCAGAGACTGAGCTGGGACAGAATAGGTGGACTTCTACCACAGCAAAATTGGCGCTTGTCCCAGAGCAATTCCGGAATCGTTAATGGGCTAGCCCCGGTCTCACGTGAAACATGAGCGATTCCAATGAAAAGCGGTGCCTGATTCGCCAGGGTTGGAATTGCCACTTGAGAGGCTGACAAGCTACAGCTCCATATTAGCACGCCACTCCCCACACACATTCATTCCAACCAAGAAGATGGCACTGGTTGCGCCGGAGCACGCCCATCCTGTTGATGAGTCGGCTGGGGCCAGATGATACCTAGGGGGTGGCCCGGGGGGGGGGGGGGGGGGGGGGGGGGGGACACTCATCCGACCCGTGGCACTAAGTTCACAGTGGGCAGTCAGCGGCGTGCGCAGCTGCATGGCGGCCTTGCAGGCTGTGGCAATGGTATTCCATACCCATTCACCCGGACCCCACGGCCCACCACCTGGCCACTACCCGCTACACTCCCGGCCCTGGCAGAAGCTGTACGTGTGGTGTAGAACGCATTGACGCCGATATCAAGGCACTGGAGCATGGCATTCTGTCGGGCGCCCGCCACCAGCCATGATTTTTGCCTCACGCACTATTCCCCGCCCAATTTCATTTCCCGATTCCGGTGTCGACTGATGGAGAGTGAGTCGACCGACAGAGAATCCTGCGCCTTATTTTTAAGTTCACTACAAGTTCAAATTCGATACCTAATGCACCCTATTACTTAGCCATGTGCATCAGTCTGCTTCTAATGAGGAAAAAGTAATGATTTCACAAGGGCAAATCATTTTACCTAACTTGCTCAAGGTCTTGGTGAGATAACAGAGATGGTTGAAGAGGGATATGCTGTTGATGCGGTGCCCCTAGTCTGCCAAAAGAAATTTGATAAATTGTGACACAACAGATTTGAAAATAAAGCTAGAGCTCATGGAATAAAAGGGATAATACAGAAGGAACACGGGTAAAGAAATTCGGCTGAGTGGCAGGAAACAGCGTAGTGGTGGACTCCTGCTCTTCCTGATACACATTGGTGACCTAGACCTTGGGGTACAATTTCAAAATTTGCAAACGATACAATTCTTGGAAGTATTGTGAATATAGAGGGTGATAGTGCAGAATTTGAGAAGGACATAGACAGGTGGGTGGAATGGACAAAACAAGTGGCAGATGAAATTTAACGCAGAGATGCAAGTGATTCGTTTTGGCAGGAAGTGAGCAGAAACACAATGTAAAATATTGGGAACAATTCTAAATGGGCTGCAGGGGCAGGTGGAACTGGATGTCGATGTGCATAAATCATGCAAGGACAGGTTGGAAGAGCAGTTTATAAAGCATCCTAGGCTTCATCAACCGGGGACTGGAGTAAAAAAACAACGAGGTTATGTTAAACCTGTATGAAACAATGGTCCGGCCTCAACGGGAATATCGCATTCAGCTCTGGGCACCAATATTTGGCAAAGATGTGAAGACAAGGGTACAGAAAAGGTTCACCAGAATGGTTCCGGGGATGAGGAACTTCAGTTTTGTGGAAGGATTGGAGAAGTTGAGTATTCAAAATGATCAGGGCTCTGGATAGAGTAGATAGGGAGAAACTGTTGCCATGGGTGGAAGGATCGGGAGTGAGAGGCACAGGTTTAAGGTCATTGGCAAAAGAAGCAATGGCAGCTTCAGAAGAAAGCTCTCCATGCAGCAGTGGTTCAGGCCTGGGGTGCACTTGCTGAGAGCACGGTGGAGGAAGGGTCAATTAAAGCTTTTCCTGAAAAGGAAAGAAAAGCATAAGGGTACCGGGAAGAGGCAGGGGAGTAACACTAGATAAATTGCTTCTTCAGAGTGCCAGCACAGACTGGATGAACCAAATGGCCTCCTTCTATGCTGCAACCATTCTATGTCTAGGTAACAGGCAGACTTGGCAACAAATTCAAAATGAACTTCTGCAGACATGCCGAGGCAAAACATCCTGATTTAAAGCCGGGTGACCAACCTTGGGCTAAAACAAATACAGTGACGCGGTGTTGGTCGAACTTTGGGAGTGAGTGGTGTTCTTTTTAAAAATAAATTTAGAGTACCCAATTAATTTTTTCCAATTAAGGGGCAATTTAGTGTGGCCAATCCACCTACCCGGCACATCTTTGGGTTGTGGGGGCGAAACCCACGCAAACACGGGGAGAATGTGCAAACTCCACACGGACAGTGACCCAGAGCCGGGATCGAACCTGGGACCTCGGCGCCATGAGGCAGCAGTGCTAACCACTGTGCCACCGTGCTTCCCAGCGAGTGGTGTTCTGACAAGATTGGGGGGGGGGGGGATATTGGTAGCATTTCATTGCGTATCACAAACATCGCAAATATCAAAGTTGGGAAAATGGCTCTGGCCATGGTTTTGTTGTGTGTTGGACATCATTGAGAGGATAGGCTTTGATTCGATTCACCATATTGCTGTATTCCTGAACTGAGACCTGCTGCATGAGTAGACGGCAGCAGTCACCGCCTGGGTAGGAACTGGCTCTAACTGGCTGTTCTGCCTCTCTCAAAGTTGCCAGCGCACACCATTTCATTGGAGTTGTGGAACTGTCTTACACTTATGATGACAGAATTGAGCAACAGAATAACTTTTCTCTCTCAAACAGTAATCCAAAAAAATAAGTAAATTGTTAATTGGTGACCCCTAGGCAGCCAGTCAGAAAGCAACTAAGAGAAGCTGCCTGTCCAGGCGAGGTCAAAGGGTAGGGGCTGAGGCAATCTACACGGGAAGAAAATCTGTAGTCTCTTAAGAATTGAGCAATGCAATTTTTAAGAGTATTAAAATACAAGTGTCCCAATCATTTAATGTTCACCAGTGTGACAAGGCTTAGATTGTAACTACAGGTTTACTTTGAATAAGTGACATTGCTAGGCCATAATGGTTCAACGATATGCGATTTTAAAAATAATTTTGAAAGAGCAGCAATCCAAGTGTTTGGCAAATTCATCAGATTCTGTCGCGTGGAGGCAAAACCAAGCTTTGCACTCAAGGGTTCTGGAATTTCCATGTAAATTTAGATCTAATTATTTTGCACTTCATTCACTAGAGCAGGGGTGGGCAAACTTTTCCGTGCAAGGGCCACATTCAGAAATTCACAATTCACAAAGGGCCGCATAGTATATTAAGTAAAATAATTACTTCACCCGGTTATGATTCTGGGCGCCTCATATAGAACATAGAACAGTACAGCACAGAACAGGCCCTTCGGCCCTCGATGTTGTGCCGAGCAATGATCACCCTACTCAAGTCAACGTATCCACCCTATACCAGTAAGTAACCCAACAGCCCCCCCCCCCCCCATTAACCTTAAAAAAAAATTAAAAAAAAAAAAAAATTTTTTAAAAAAAAATTTTTTTTTTTTTTTAATGGCTTGGTGGGCCGCAGAAATACCTTTGGCGGGCCGCATGCGGCCCGCGGGCCGTAGTTTGCCCACCCCTGCACTAGAGGAAAGACCCAGAGACAAAAGAATTAGAAATGTGGGTGGGATTTGATCGGGTTTGGAATAGGGAGATCACTCATTCCTCCTTAATCCATAATGACTCTTTTGCATGTCAACCCCTCCATACCTCCTCCCCCTCTCTCCCCAACTCCCTTCCTCTCTCCCCAACCCACTTCCTCTACCCCAAGCCCCTTCCTTTCCCCTTCACCACCTCCTCACTGACCGCCAGCTGCACGATCAGCTTCACAATGACCACTGACACAGTTGGCTTTGTGTGAATCAACTTGCAACAATGTAAAAGCGCCAACGTCAACGTTGCAACCTCTCAGACTGATTTGCAAACATCAGTAATCACATTCTCAGTGACATGTAAAATGCCGTCATTACAATTCGGGCCAGTCATTACTGATCCGTTTCCTCCCTGGCAACCTGTTAATGTGGCATCAATGAGCTTTGAAAGATGGTTCAAGTGTAAATTCTAAGTGGGTGGACAGCAATAGGATCATTGATCACTGGCACATCTCAATACATTTCTCTCTCCTACATGAGGTAACGCTTCACAACAGTTTAAAGTAAACTGCATCCCGAGGCAATATAAGCTAAAGCTGTGATAAACTCAGCCATTGTATTAAGGGTGATAAAATAAAGATTTCAGGACGTTTCTTTGGAATATATGGTACTTGTAATTGACTCTTAATCTTGATAAGACATGGGTCTCTGAACTGTTGTTTTTAATATAAATTTAGATTACCCAATTATTTTTTCCAATTAAGGGGCAATTTAGCATGGCCAATCCACCTACCCTGCACATCTTTGGGTTGTGGGGGCGAAGCCCACGCAGACACGGGGAGAATGTGCAAACTCCACACGGACAGTGACCCAGAGTCGGGATCGAACCTGGGACCTCAGCGCCGTGAGTCAGTTGTGCTAACCACTAGGCCACCGTGCTGCCCTCTGAACTGTTTTAATGGCGAAAGAAGAAACATTGCTGCAGCACTTCACATGACTGCAAAACGTCCAAAAGCCATTTGGAATTGCAGTCATCGTGGTTATGTCGGAAATGTAGCAACCAATGTTTTTTTAAATTTAGATTCATTTTTTCCAATTAAAGGGCAATTTAACATGGCCAATCCACCTACCCTACACCTCTTTTGGGTTGTGGGGGAGAATGTGCAAACTCCACACGGACAGTGACCCAGAGCCGGGATCGAACCTGGGACCTCGGCGCCGTGAGGCAGCAGGGCTAACCCACTGCGCCAATGTGCTGCCCAGCAACTAATGCTTGCACAGCAAGGTCCCACAAAGGACAACATGACAATGACCACAGGTAAATAAGAAAAATTGGCAGGGATTGGCAGAATGACCCTCAAACCTGCTGAGGTGATATTTTACATCGGCACCACATTCCCGCCCTATCCCCATGCCGAACCCCATTGATCTGAGTGAAACAAAAGCAAAATGCAGTAGATGCTGGAGATCTGGAAAAAGAAAATGCTATAAGTACTCAACAAGTCTGGCTATATCTGTAGAGGGAGAAGCAGAGTTAATGAGCATGGTTCAGCAGACTCAGCAGGTGCCGAGATAGACCTCGCTATGCAAGGCACTTTGCTTTTTTTTCTGGTCTCGGTGAGCAACTCCTCGTCGTGGCCATCTTTAAGTCATTTCCTGGTGAGCTCAGCCAGGAAGACTACCCAGGAATCGGGGCGTCATTTTTAAAGGCAGTCTCGATGTTTCGAGCCCCCTCAGCTTCAAAGGCTTCAGAATGCCCCGCTTCTTCCAATTTACTTCTTCCAGGGTCCTTGTGCCCTTCCTCATCCCAGCTCTTATGGGCAAGGCTCCGCCCTCTGGGCACGACGCCTGACATGGGCAACCTGGCACAAAAGCACCTTGGCACTGCCAGCCTGGCTGTGCCCCTGCAAGATTGGCGGTGCCAGGATGCCTGGGTGCCAGGGAGAGTACCAAGGTGCCACCTTGCCCAGTCCCTGACCACCCAAGGGCCTCAACTCCCCAGCGCAACCCCCCAAGTTGCCATCACAACTGCTTCATGGCTTTGTGAACCAGTACCAAATGGCACCCGGTTGCAGCCTCGCTGGCTAATGGCTCATTTAAATATGCATGTCTGGATCTCGCCCAGTGAGTGCGAGATCCATATCGCGACGCGCCATGGGATTCTGTTGAATCTCGCGAGACGTTTTGAGCGTCACGATTCCCGAATGTGATAGAATACTCTTCACTTGCCTGAAAGAATGCATCTCCAACACCATTCAGAAAGCTCTACACCATCCAGAACAATGGAGCCCGCTCAATCGGCACCCCAAATTACACATGCACCGCCTCCACTGCTGATACAAAGTGGCAGCGTACGAACATACGAATTACGAGCAGGAGTAGGCTACTCGGTACATTACGCCTGCTCCATCATTCAATAAGATCATGGCTGATGTGATTTTCACCTCTACTCCACATTCCCACCTACCCCCGATAACCTTTCACCCCTTGTTTACCAGGAACCTGTCTTCCTCTGCTGAAAGAATATTCAAGCACTCTGCTTCCACCACCTTCCAGGGAATTCATCAAATGTGAATCCCTGGTCAAAAGTTGAGGGAGTCCCAAAGAATCATAACCCTTTGAGAAAGAAATTCTGCTCATCTCTGTCTTAAATAGACAACCCCTCATTTTCAAACAGTGACTCTTAGTTCTTGATTCTCTCACAAGAGGAAACATCCTTTCTACATCCACCTTGTCAAGACCCTGCAGGATCTCAGCAGTACTATATATAGGAGATAGATCGTAGCAACTCACTGGGCCTCTGCAACAACACATCCAAAACCTCTACCATCTAGAAGGGCAAGGGTAGGAGATGCATGGGAACACCACCATCTGCAAGTTCCCTTCCAAGTCACACAGGAACTATAATGTTCCTTCACTGTCACGGGAGCAAAATCCTGGAACGCCCTTCGGAACAGCACCATGGGTGTATCTGCAACAGATGGAGTGAAGTGGTTCAGGAAAGTGGCATACTGTCACCTTCCCAAGGGAAATTGAGGATTCACTGCCAATGTTGGCTTTGCCAGTGATGCCCACCTCCCGTGACAGAATTTAAAAAAAACACTGCTTGCATGTCGCTGTGGAAAGGACGTGTAAACTCCTCGTAGTCACTGACAATTTCTTGAAACAATGTTTGTAACTTTGTATCAGAGGGAGTTCTAACACTTTTCTTTGATGCCTAATGTCGCGACTGTGCAACTGTTCAACCTCTGGAGATGCCACACATTGATATCGAACAGAGTTTCCTCCCAGATATGTCAGGAACTTAGAGAAATAAATGTTAGGTTACTGGCACTTACTAACACAAAGGAGGCAACTTTTTAGCACCACTGCTTGTCAGATGGGACGATGTTAAAACACTTACTAAAGCAAGTAAGCCAGCTTGTATATCAGCTGCATTAAGATAAGGCTGTCGCCAGTGGAGAGATTCTGCATTTGAAAACTGCACAGCTAAGCACCAGGCACTTTGATTCCAGTGGTAATTCTCTGAATAGAGAGGTCAGTTAATGATACAGCTGTCAGAGACCTGAGCAATTTGGCATTTCCTGACTTCAAGCCAGCCACTCTCCCAGCTCATCAACAGCCTCTGAGGTTGTCAGTACAACTGAAAGTATGTTTTGAGGCATGTATCGCCCTGCTTGACAGATGGCTTTACTGGGATCCTTTACCAGTTTCGGGCAGGGAGAGAGGAAATACAGGAAAGTAACATTTAACGAAACTCATCAAATGAATTCCAATTACATTGTTATTGGTGTAATAGTCCGTGGATTGAATTGCAATCATGTTAGCTGCCACTGCTTTCTAGTTTACTATCAACTAGGGTGCAGGTTGTCATGGATGTTTGAACTGCAATGTATCTCATCAAAGCGCAAACAAACAAACCCAATATAATCACAAAATACATCAGATTGTCCTTTGAATCTGGTAACTGAAATTTTGGCTCATGGCAGCATAGACTTAGTGCAGTATGGACGAGGTGATGCTCATTTTGAGCAGCTTCCCACCTTTCCTTATTATCCTTCTCTTAAGTCCAGTCAGTGATGCCCACTGGATACAAAACCGAGGATGGCAGCCTTTTGGCCTTTCTTCCAAAGTTTCTTCATGTAGTTTGCATGCAGGTCAGCACCTGAATGAGAGGGCTATCACTACAATGTCAATCTCTACCTCCTTGACACATGCACCCAAACATATTGTCATCAGGGGTTGGTGGAACACAGGCTGCCCACCAACTACCCCCCGCCCCGCCCCGCCCCCATTCCTCATCAGAAACACCAAGGCCAATTGTAGGTGCTCAACATCCAAGCCAGGATCAGCTGGCTCATTACAGAAGGTAGGATCTTCCAATGGCTCCATTGCTAATCCTCTCATGCCCTGAATCATGAGGTTTTGGGTTCAAAATCCCAAGCCAGGTCTTGAGCTTAGAAATCAATTCTGATGGTCCATTGAGGCGCTGGGGGAATTAAAAAAAAAAATTCCGGGGGCAGCATGGTGGCGTTGTGGGTTGACATTGCAGCCTCATGGCGCCGGGCCCCCGGGTTTGGTCCTGGCTCTGGGTTACTGTCCGTGTGGAGTTTGCACATTCTCCCCGTGCTTGCGTGGGTTTCGCCCCCACAATCCAAGGAGGTGTGCAGGCTAGGTGGATTGGCCACGCTGAATTGCCCCTTAATTGGAAGGGGTGAATTGGGTCCTCTAAATTTTTTTTAAAATTACAGAACCAGGCAGCCCTTGCAAGCCGCTCCATCAGTTTGCACCACACCGTGCATTACAAAGTCCCACAGTCTGCTCAGCACCACTTGCGACTTTAAACACTGGCCCAGTGAATTAGTCGAAATGTTATTGCACTCAACTTGCTGTTGTCATATTAAGTGATTGAGCGACTGCTTGGAGAATTGTAATACCAGTGATTCTGCTGTTTGAAGAATTGAAACATCAGTAATTAGATTGCCAAGGCCACCAGTGTAAAGTACACAGTTCTTTTCAAGTTAAAAGAACACAAATGATACACCTAGATTTCATTGAAAGCCCAAGCTATTCACAGCTACTTCAAGAGACAGAACAATAAAACTATCAGATGTTCCCATTAACACAACAGAAAGCTCTTCCTACTCAATTCGCTTTCAAAAACAGAAGAGACATGCCGGGTTGAATTTTCCAAGAAACCTGCGTCAGGTTCAGACTGAAAACTGGCATATGTCTCTCCAGAAACACAGCCACGTTTTCCGACCAGATCTTCTGGCATGTGGTCAAAAAAAACTGGCAGAGCGGTTTGCGGTGTCACTCTGGTGGGTTCCCCCCCCCCCCCCCCCCCCCCCCCCCCCCCCCACCCCCCGCCGCCCCCCACCATGGTCATGAAGAGATCAGCCATGATCTGATTGAATGGCACAGCAGGATCGAAGGGCTCAATTGCCGAATTCTGTTACACATTCCTATGCTCCTATGTTGCTATGAAGGACTCCCAACACAAAACTCGCCCAGTGATGTTACCACTTCGACACCATTGCCCCCATATCTGATCGTTTAGCGGGGTGGTTAGCTCAATTGGCTGGTTCGTGACGCAGAGCGACGCCAAGAGTGTGGATTCAAATCCCGTACCAGCTGAGGTTATTCATGACTTCTCAACCTTGCCCCTCGCCTGAGGTGCGGTGATCTTCAGGTTAAATCACCACCAGTCAGCTCTCTCTCCAAAGGGGAAAGCAGCCTCTGGTCCTCTGCGACTACGGCGACTTTCATTTCATTTCATCTTACAAAAAATGTCAGTAGAAGAGGGTGATGAGAGCACTGCAGAAAAGGGAAGACTTGTTTGGATTCTGACTTGGGAAACTGAGAGAGTTGGACCTGTCTTTGGTTGACTGGAAATTTGGTAGCCCCTCTCCTTGGCTGCTATAGAAATCCTGTCGTTCTGCTCTGTTCCAATGCTGGATGTAACCGCACTGGCTCACCTTCCAAACCCACAACCACCACCAACTAAAGGTTACCTGGGAATTTCAAGAAGGCAGCACAACACCACCCTCTGAAGGGCAACTAGGGATGGCCACTAAATACTGGCCAGGCCAGCTGAGTCCACATCCCGTAAATAAATTTAAAACAACATCCAAATAACAAAAAACATCCAGGAGGCCAAGACAGATACAAGTGCACAACTGATGGCATAGAGAGGCTGATGGCAAACACGCCATTCTCCTGCAGTTTCCTGTTAATAAGAACAAACTATCACTGGCAACAGTAGTCAAGGAAAAATGTGCAGCGGCCTCTTCTCATTGCAGACGAATGATCTTACCTCAGAAGGGTTGAAGGTTATGGCCAATATCGCTTTGAGATGTCATACAATGCTTGCGCCATGATAAAAAAACAAGTGACAACGTTATTGGGAAATTAATCAGTGGAGAGAGAAAGGAAGAGTTTTTTTTTACACAGTGAGTCCTTATGAAATAGACTGTACTGCCCGAACGCAGCACAGTAGCACAGTGGTTAGCACAGTTGCTTCACAGCTCCAGGGTCCCAGGTTCGATTCCCGGCTTGGGTCACTGTCTTTGCAGAGTCTGCACGTTCTCGCCGTGTCAACATGGGTTTCCTCCCAGTGCTCCAGTTTCCTCCCACAGTCCAAAGATGTGCAGGTTAGGTGGATTGGCCATGACAAATTGCCCTTAGTGTCCAAAAAGGTTCGTTGGGGTTAGTGGGTGAGGGGGATAGGGTGGAAGCGTGGTCTTAAGTAGGGTGCTCTTTCCGAGAGCCAGTGCAGACTCGATGGGCCAAATGGCCTCCTCCTGCACTGTGAATTCTATGATTGAATAGTAACTTTCAAAAGGGAACGGGATAAATACTCGGAAAAAAAGGTTTGCAGGGTTATGGCAAAAGAACAGGAGAATGGGACTAATTGGATAATTCTTTCAAAGAACCAGCACAGGGACATTAGACCAAATGGTCTCTGTTTATGTTAAATGATTCCCTGAGATGATCAGACATCCCTGTTTATGCATGAATTATACTTTTGTGGGTAAAAAGGTTCAGTTTTGGCAGATCTATCAGCAGCTGTGTTACCAAACCTTGGGGCTCAGCATCATACTGGTTGCCTTTCAACTAGGTATAGGGGAAATTTGGAAAAATAAATGACAATGGGCGCGATTCAACTAATTTGGAACAAAGTCTCAAAGCGAGCATGTTTCACCATGCATTTCCCGATGCTCACAGCACTGAGAAATACATGGCTGTATAACACCACTCGCATTAATAAAGGAGCCTCAGTGGGGAACGTGCAACCGAGGCCGCACATATTCACCTTTTCTAAATCGAGCGTTCGCTCGCCGGAACTTCTCAGTGTAGCGAGAATCGAGACGCCATTTTTAAATGGCATCCCAATCATCGAGGCCCCCAACATGACACCCGATCCACCCAAACCCCACCGCGCTATGGGAGGATCCCTGCCACCCCCTCTCAACACCCACGCTGGGCATCCTCAGCCCAATCACACCCAGGCAAAAAATGCCAGCCTAGTACCTTGACAGTGTCAACCTGGCAGTGCCCCAGCCATCTGGCAGCGCCACTGGGCACCTTGGCAGTGCCAGGCTGGCAGTTCCAGGGTGCCCAGATGGCACCAGCCATGCCAGGGTACTGCCCTGTCCAAACTGCATGCACCTGGCAGCCTCCAATTCCCCTGGGAGAACCCCCTTTGTTAAAATAAATTTAGAGTACCCAATTCATTTTTTTCCAATTAAGGGGCAATTTAATGTGGCCAGTCCATCTAGCTTGCACCACACGGACAGTGACCCAGAGCCAGGATCAAACTTGGGACCTCGGCGTCTTGAGGCCACAGTGCTAACCCACTGCACCACTGTGCTGCCCGGGAGACCCCTTGAGTGCGGTTCTGTCTGGTCTCTGTGCTGAGCAGTACTCCTCCGAGGTGAAGGTGATAGATCTCACGCCTCGGATAACCCAGGAATCTGTACATTAAAATGAGACAAGCTGTCTCAATCTAATGTGTAGATTTGCCAAAAAGAGATCCCGGCCACAATGGGCAGGATTTAATCACAACGTCACGCGGGGTCTCTTTAGATCTTGCGAAGCGCTACGAGCCAGGTAGATCCCGGGAGGGAGTCTCCCAGCTTTTATAGGCCACGCTGTGCCGCGGCGGGCTGCATTTCAGGTGTAGCGTGGCCGTTGAATCGCACCCACGATAGTTATGTGGCATGTGCAGCACAGAACAGGTTCAACAGGTCTATGCTAATGTTTATGCTTCACACAAGCATCTTTGCAACCTTCTTCATCGAACCTCATCAGCATCTCTTTCCATTCCTTTTTCTTTCCTGTAACTCCCGCTATATGCATCTGCGCCATTGACCCCAAATACTCCATGAGGCCATGATTTCCACATTCTTCGGATCCCGGCTCTGGGTCACTGTCCGTGTGGAGTTTGCACATTCTCCCCGTGTCTGCGTGGGTTTCACCCCCATAACCCAAAGATATGCAGGATAGGTGGATTGGTCATGCTAAATTGCCCCTTAATTGGAAAAAATAATTGGGTACTCTTTTCTTTAAAAAAAATGATTTCCACATTCTAACAACCTTATGTTGTTAGAGTAAAGAAAGTCCCTCCTGAATTTCCCATTGGATTTATCAGTCACTATCGTATATTTACAGCCCCTGGTTATGGTCTCTTCTGCAAGTGGCAACACCTCTATTTTGATTTTATCAAACTCTTTCATAATCTTAAAGACCTCCCTCAGGAATCCCTCAGCCATTGATTTTCTGGAGGAAATGCCCAAGCCTATTAAATCTTTCCTGGTAATTAAAACCAAAATAAATCGCTTCAGCCTAAGCACCTCAGAGAATCCAATAAGTTATCAAGTCTGTATCAAGTATTCCCTTACCTTTGGAAGTGTAGTCAGGCCAGTCCTCAGACCAATCCTCCCAAGTGCCACTGGGCAAACATGCAGAGGCTCCAGCTGGTGGCTTCGCGGGGATCCGTTCTGCCATGCCTTCATGCCAGCTGTGCAAAAGCTCTTTGCGCCTGGCCACGCAGATCGTGGATCAAACCTCGGCTCTGCTGACACTTTCTGAACTCTTTGTGAACTAGCACATCCACTCACAGTCACAAAACATATTTTGCCAAATGTGCCCTTTGTTCAGGTGCCACAGCTCAGTGGGGGTGCCGGGAATGAATCTGCTGATTGTTGCACTGACGCCCATGATTACTTAATAGTGCAGTACTGTACATACTAATAACAACATAACGTTGTTTTATACTCACAATTAGAATGGCAGCTGGTCGTTAGGGATAAGAGCTCAATTTTCTCTGATGTGCAATGAGCACATGCATCTTCACTGTGCGCACAAGTATGAATGTTGGTTGATGTTTGCTATTGTTACGCCACATAAATGTATTTGGTGAGGAATTTTCAATCAAGTTTAGTGGGCAAGTTCTGGGCACCTGATTAGGTTTGATCAAGCCAGATCCTGAAGGAAAAATGATTGCCATTTTGAAGGGGGGATACTAAATTATTAAGTTCAGAAAGAACTAAGCACTGCTTTTTGGCATTCTATGTTGATCTGATATTACAGAAAAGCAATATAGGGCAAAGTTTTCCCATCGGGAGACTAAGTCCCAACGCCAGAGTGAAAACCGGAGTGTTTCACTCTGGCGTCGGAGGCCGCTCCTCGCCCCCTATTCTCCCACCCCCGGGGGGCTAGGAATGGCGCCGCGTTATTTACGCGCGGCGGGCCTTGGCACCGCACAAAGCGGCGCCGTGTAAATGACGCGGCCGGCGTAAATGACGTCACCCGCGCATGCGCAGGTTGGCCGCGGCTGCCCCGCAAGAAATGTCGGATGGATCTTGCGGGGCGGCGAAGGAAAGGAGCTCCTCCTTCAGAGAGGCCGGCCCGCCGATCAGTGGGCACCGATCGCGGGCCAGACCCCTTTTGAGGCCCCCCCCGGTGCTTGATCCCCCCTCCCCGACCCACAGGCCACCCCCCCAGCGTTCCCGTGCTGTTCCCGCCGGCAGCGACCAGGTGTGGACGGCGCCGGCAGGAAGCTGTCGTATTGGGCAGGCCACTCGGCCCATCTGGGCCAGAGAATTGCCGCTCGCCCATTACAAACGGCGAGCGGCGATTCTCCCAGCCACCAGCCATAAATCTCACCGTGCCGGTTTGGGGGTGGTCGGAGAATCGCTTGGGGGTGCCGGCGTGGCGGGACTCGCGCGGCACCCGGCGATTCTCTCACCCGGCATGGCGGGGGGGGGGGGGGGGGGGGAATTCCGCCCATAGTTTATGCCCCTATAGTTTAAGCCCATTAAGTTCATGCCCGCATGGATGATATACTGGATGTGGTAAGCACAGTTGTTGCTCGGCAAACGCAGAATAGGAATTTGCATAAAGTACAGTCGCACCAATAGGAATTCAGCAGAATGACCACTTAATCTGTTTTAGTAGTTCTACCTGAGGAATTAATATTGGCCAGGATTGCAGGAAGCTTGTAATGAACTCCAATTGGCTTTATTGGTTGGCCAATTGGAGTATGAGCTCCCTCAATGATAGCTCATTGAGGGGGCCCATATAATCACCTGTGTAGGCTTTGTGAGCCAGTCTTAAGTTGACTGGACTGCTAGCAGCACTGTTTGTAGCTGCTCCTGTAATATCGTTATTGTAAATAAATATTGGTGTGGTGACGGAACTCCTGCCTCCCGTGGATTACTACAAAACTCATCTGAGTTCACCTTAAAGCATGGCAAAACATTCTCCCTGTGTCTGCGTGGGTTTCACCCCCACAACCCAAAGATGTGCAGGATAGGTAGATAGGCCATGCTAAATTGCCCCTTAATTGGAAAAATTATTGGGTACTCTAAAAATTTTTTTTTTAAATCATGGCAAAGGATCTTTCTGAACAGCTAAGCCATGGAACATCTCTACGAATGCAGCATAGTTAAGCCATCTGCCAATCTAGCAAAAAAGTCCTCTTAAAAAAATATCCTCAGTATAATGGGAATGCTGAGAAACTGCAAAGAAATAAAACAAAATTTTAATCAATGCACAGGCAGGCTATGGGGTTAAAGACAGACTATAGCAGGAAGTTATATACCTGCTGATAGGGGCGGCATGTGGCCCAGTGGTTAGCACTGACACTGCGGCGCTGAGGACCCAGGTTCGAATCCCGGCCCTGGGTCACTGTCCGTGTTGAGTTTGTACATTCTCCCCATGTCTGCGTGGGTTTCATCCCCACAACCCAAAGATGTGCAGGTTAGTTGGATTGGACACGCTAAATTGCCCCTTAATTGGAAAAAAAAATAATTGGGTACTCTAAATTAAAACAAAAACCTGCTGATTACATCCTCCCATTTGTATTAAGTTATTTATATTATAATGGGATGTGGGCATTGTTGGCTAATTCAGCATTTATTGCCCATTCCCAATTGGCCTTGAATTCTACAAACCCAATTCTATTATTTCTACATTGGCCCGACAGAATCATTGAAGATGAACAATGATTTCTTCTTGCGTTCTCTGTCCAAAGGCAGGTCCGACCCACAGCCCCACACCCTCCACCACAAGAGATGGGCAATGAGGCAAGTCCCAACTTCACCCCTGCTGGAACCGAGAGCGAATCCGGTGCTGTTGTCCCTAATCTGATCCACACCGGCCTTCCAGCCAGCTGAGCCAACTGGCACCCTAATCTGGGTTGCTGTGGCAACAGACACTTTGACCTGCATGTTGTAATCTGCAGTTAGAAATCGTGATGGTAGAGCCTCCAATTTCTTTCCATCACACAGGCTACGAGGAGTTTCTCCCGCTCTTACCACCTGCCATTGGCGTATGTTGGAAGGATCAATAAGTGAATTCTCAGCCAGAATTATTGACCATTAAATCAATCAGAAGTACGCAAGAAAACCACCTGTCAGAGAGAACCAAGGGATGAGGAAGTCACTGCGATAACAATTAAGTTATTTATGTCTGTGATAGACCAGTATATTAGTTTCTTTCCCTTCTGCCATGGTACATATGCAGTTAAAAGACAAGTTCACTCAAAGAAAACAGTGCAGCAAAAGAACACAAATCGATGTGATTCCTGTTCCAGGAACCCGAGGGAGAGGCCATGGCACTGGATTCGAATACATGCATCTTGTGAGGTTTGTTGTCGGTTTGACTGGCAGCTCTTCCTTTTCATGTCCTTGAGATTTCTCAGGGCATTTCACAGCCAATGAATCATTTGTTTTTAGTGTGCAGACAAACATGACAGGAGACAGGGGTGTTATCACTGAGCCAAGCCGACATTTTGGAAATGACGTGCCTTTTCAAATTGTTCTGTCATTTTGAGGCTTTCAGAGAGAACTGGCTGGGCCAAAGTGAGAGCGTGAATGGCCAGTGATTGACCGCCAAATGCAGGTTTATATTCCCGCAGCAGGGAGATCCCTCGGAGACACCTCTGCTCTGCTGCCATCACACCACCACACTGAGGACAAAGTTATCCAAAGCAGCTGCGAGATTATTCTCAGCAACTGTGTCCAGCCTAGTTCACCTCACATTTAGCACAGCAGGTGTGACTGCTTGTTACTTCCTTCTTCCCAAGAGAGATGGCCATGCCAATATTGACTGAAAACCAACAATGCACCATTGCTTTTCTTCACTCATCCATGCTCTCTTTGGGCAGCACGGTGGCACAGTGGTTAGCATTGCTGCCTACGGCGCTGAGGACCCGGGTTCGAATCCCGGCCCTGGGTCACTGTCCGTGTGGAGTTTGCACATTCTCCCCGTGCCTGCGTGGGTTTCACCCCCACAACCCAAAAGATGTGCAGGTTAGGTGAATTGGCCACGCTAAATTGCCCCTTAATTGGAAAAAAATAATTGGATACGCTAAATTTATAAAAAAAAAAAAAAAAAAAAAATCCATGCTCTCTTTAATGAATCACTTTTTCAGTTGATAGCCAAAGCCATGGTATAATGGAATGTTTCTAATGCCCACTCTCAAGTCGGGGAAGATCATGTGAGACTACCCAGTGGAGCAGCTAACCTGAAGTAATAACGCTTTTCCATTCAATGGAAGTGCTTGCTACAAATGATTTAAGGAGATTGTGCAGGTAAAGGAATACTGCATGGATCATATGGGGCATTGAAACCAAGAAAATTAGAATTAAAAATGCTAATTACCGCATGCTCAGGTGTGTCCTGTATACAAGAAACAGGACAAAACCAACCCAACCAATTATCGCCCTATCAGTCTACTCTCAATCAGCAAAGTGATGGAAGGAGTCATCAACAGTGCTATCGTGTGCCGCTTACTCAGCAATAACCTGCTCATGGATGCTCAGTTTGGGTTCCGCCAGTGTCACTCAGCTCCTGACCTCATTACAGCCTTGGTTCAACATGGACAAAAGAGCTGAATGCCAGAGGTGAGGTGAGAGTGACTGCCCTTGACATCAAGACAGCATTTGACAAAGTATGGTATCAAGGAATCCCAACTAAACTGGACTCAGTGGCAACTGGGGGGAAAACTCAGCTGGTTGGAGTGATATCTGGCACAAAGGAAGATGGTTGTGATGGTTGGAGGTCAATCATATCAGCTCCAGGACATCACTGTAAGTGTTCCTCAGAGTAATGTCCCAGGCCCAACTATCTTCAGCTGCTTCATCAATGACCTCCCTTCCAACATAAGGTCAGAAGTGGGAATGTTTGCAAATGACTGCCCAAAGTTCAGCACCATTCGCCACTCCTCAAATAATGAAGCAGTCCAGCCCAAATGCAACAAGACCTGGACAATATCCAGGCTTGGGCTGACAAGTGGTCAGTTACATTCATGCCAAATAAGTGCCAGGCAATGACTATCTCCTGCAAGAGAGGATCTAACCATCACCCCTTGACATTCAATGGCATTACCATTGCTGAATCCCTCACAATCAACATCCTGGGGTTACCATTGATCAGAAACTGAACTGGACTAGCTATATTAATACCAAGGCTACCAGGGAAGATCAAAGGCTAGGAATCCTATGGCAAACAGGCTTTGTGAAGGTCAGGCAGGCGGCAAGTAATATAAGACGGCAGTTGAATGTGGTGATGAATCTGTCGGGGGCTCTGGTACTGGAGGTAGTGATGTCCATGGACGCAGAGAAGGCATTTGATTGGGTGGAGTGGAGGTACTTATTCGAGGTTTTGGAAAGGTGTGGGTTTGGGACAAGATTTGTGGCATGGGTGCGGTTGCTGTATGTGGCACCAAGAGTGAGTGCAAGGACGAACGACATGAGCTCACAAAGCTTTGACTTACACAGAGGTACGAGGCAGGGGTGCCTACTGTCGCCATTACTGTTTGCGCTGGCCATAGAGCCATTGGTGATGGCTCTGAGGGGGTTGGCGGAGTGGCGGGGATTATGAGGGGGCAGAGGGAGCATTGGGTGTTGCTGTATGCTGATGACCTCTTGCTGTATGTTTTGGATCTGCTGGAGAGTATGGGAAGGATTATGGGACTGTTGGGGAGGTTTGGAAGGTTCTCGGGGTACAAACTGAATGTAGGGAAAAGAGAGGTTTTCCCGGTGAATGAGCTGGGACAACAGGCTAATTTAGGGGGGGGGGGTGACAATTACCATAGCAAGGGGTAGGTTTAGGTATTTGGGGATTCAGGTAGCGAGGGAATGGACGGGGCTCCATAAGTGGAACTTAACAAAGCTGGTGGAGGAGGCCAGTGAGGTTCTCAAGAGGTGGGGTACACTGCACTTAGCATTGGTGGGGAGGCTCCAAGTGGTGAAAATGAACATTCTGCTGAGGTTCTTGTTTATTTTTCAGGCTCTCCCAATTTTATACCAAAGGCCTTTTTTGGAAAGTGGACACTATCATTTTGGACTTTGAATGGGCAGGGAAGGTGCCGAGGGTGGGGAGGACCCTGCTACAGATGCAGATGCAGCAGGGAGGTTGGCATAGTCAAACTTGCTTCATTATTATTTGCATTATTATTTGCATTATTATTATTGATGCTCCACATCATTATTATTGGGCAGCGAATGTGGACAAGGTGCGGCGGTGGTGGGAAGGAGAAAGGGTAGAGTGGGTTAGGACGGAGGAGGAATTATGTCAGGGGTCTAGTTTGAGGGCTATGATGATGGCAGCATTGCCAATGGCTCTGAGTAGGTATTCAAGGAGCCCAGTGGTGCAGTCCACGGTGAAGATATGGAATCAGTTGAGGAGGCATTTGAGGGTGGAAGGGATGTCGGTGCGAACGCCACCGTGCGTAAATCATAGGTTTGAGCCGGGGGGGGGGGGGGGGGGATAGATAGTGTATACAGGAGGTGGAGGGAAGTGGGGCTGGTCAAGGTAAGGGGGATATTTGGTGGTAGGGTTTGCCAGTCTGCAGGGGCTAAAGGGGAGGGTAGAGCTGGCGAAGGGGAGTGAATTCAGGTATCGGCAGGTTAGGGACTTCGCTCGAAAGGTCTGGAGGCGATTCCCTAGGTTGCCGGGATACACCCTGCTAGAGTGACTGCTGCTCCCAGATATGGAAGGGGAAGGAAGAATTGGGGATATATACAAGTTGCTGGGAGAGCAGGGAGGCGAGCGGGTGGTGAAGATGAAGGAGAAATCAGAAGCGGAGTTGGGAGGGGAGATCAATTGGGGAGTATGGAGTGAGGCACTGCATAGGGTAAACAGGACCTTCTCTTGTACAAGGATGGGCCTGATACAGTTTAAGATGGTGCACAGGGTGCGTATGACCCGGGCGAGAATGAGTAGTTCTTTCAGGGGGTAGCACACGGGGACAACATGCAGACTCCGCACAGACAGAGACACAAGCCGGAATCGAACCTGGGACCCTGGTGCTGTGAAGCAACAGTGCTACCCACTGTTTGGGATTTCAGAAAAGCCGGAGCTCATGGAGAGGAGGAAGGCCGATGTCTTGGCCTTCGCCTCTCCGATTGCATGGCAGCAAATTTTACCGCAGTGGCAGTCGGCATCACCACTGGGGGTACATGCTTGGTTGGGTGACATGTACGACTTCCTGCAGTTGGAGAAGATAAAGTATGAGTTAAGGGGGTCTGCAGGGGGGGGTTGAGAAAAGGTGGGGGATATTTGTGACCACATTTGAGGAGCTGTTCATCGCGGGGGGTGGGTTGGGGGGGGGGGGGGGGCGGAGGGGCAAAAAAAGGAAAATTTCTGTACAGACTGTATAGTTGATTGCTTGGAAGTATGTTTCCCGGGATGATACATGTTTGTAACAAAATCACAGCTGATATTTTCTCATCCCCATTCTCCTGCCTTCTCCCCATAACCCCTGATCCCCTTATTAATCTTCTGGGGGGCTTACTGACAGGGGTAGCTTTTGGGGGGGGGGGGGGGGCTCTGTAGGATGTCTCCTCATTCTGTGGGGTCATCGAGTGGTTTCCACAATTGGGGGGGGGGGGTCTGTGGTGAATCGCTTTATTTAGGGGGTCTCTGTGGGGGATCTATATATTTAGGGGATTGTAGGGGGTCTCTATATTTAAAGGACCTCTGGGGGGTCTCCATATTTGGAGGGTCTATTGGGAGCCTGTGGCGGGGTCTGGTGGGGTGGGTAGGTCTTGCATTGTGGAGGGGGGGGGGGGAGGGTGGCCCTTGGACGGACCTTGGGAGGTCCACCGCACCATGGGCGCAATTCTCCGCACTCACGACGGTGCGGAGAATAGCGGGGGGTCGTAAAGATTTATGGCCCCGCTAGTCCGACGCCCTCCCGCTATTCTCCCCCCCCCCCCCACGCCCGACTCCCGATACGAATCGCTGCCGCCGTTTTTTTACGGCCAGCAGCGATTCTCAGCTGGCCGATGGGCCGAGTTCCAAGCCCTTTACGGCTGTTTTTACGAACGGCAAACACACCTGGTCTGGCCGTTCGTAAAAACGGCCGTAAAGTGCCGATTTTTAAAACCATGGCACCGATTGGCACGGCAGTACCATGGCCGTGCCAAGGGTGCCGTGGGCCCGCGATCGGTGCCCACCGATCGCGGGAAGCGGGTCCGATACCCGCGCACTCTTTGTCCTTCCGCCGCCCCGCTGTACCACTTCGCGGGGCGGCTGAGGGGCATCCCGGCCCGCGCATGCGCGGGTTTCACGCAAATGCGCGATGACGTCATCCGCGCATGCGCGGGTTGGAGTCTTCCAATCCGCGCATGCGCGGCTGACGTCATGTGACGCGTCAGCCGGCGCAAACTCTGGCAAGCGGGCTTAACGAAATTTGTTAAGCCCGCGATGCCGGAGTTTATGGCAGCGGCATGCTAGCCCCGACCGAGGACCAGAATCGGTTCCCGGTCGGGGAGGGGGGGGCTGGCGTCAAATCCGCCCGGATTTGACGCCAGCCTTACGATTTCTCCCTGTGTGGGAGAATCGCGCCCCATGTACATGTTTATCAGGACCGGTAGTGATTCTCGCTCACCGGATTCCCGGCCTAGCGGAAAATCACGCGGGCCTGGAGAATATGGGGCGCAGGACGCAATCTTCGATCCCAATGCCAGCCGGGGGCCGGAGCATTGAAAACGAGTCGGCGCCGATCCCAATTCTTTCACTACCACTGGATTCTTCGCCTCAATCGGTAACTCCACTCCCGACAGCGCGAGGCAGAGAATTTAGCCCCTTCTTTCAAATAGGAAGCAGATCTGACACAGTTACATCTGGTCATTGCTTTTTCCTTGCAGAAAATTAACATGCCTTTGTATTCAAATAATTAGGGAGCATTATCGTAATTTCTGCTGTGGTGACATCTCAGAGAATGGGAATAACATTAACCGAAAACCACAACCATTCTTAGAGAGAACCGTGAGCAAGTATGAAACTCAGAAAGGCTGCAAAGTTAAGGTGACTTGTCTCAAAACACGAATGCCTCAATCGCCCACTCTCTCACATATATATCCAATTCTTCCAAAGGTTTCTCCACACCATCTGCCTTTCCAGCAGTCTGTTTCAAATCCTCCCCCGGTGAAGTTTTGAAGTTCTTGCATAATTCATAATTCACAATGAATGCACATTCCCTCAAGGAATTAAAATCCCCACAGGAAAAATAGTCTGACCATGACTAACAAGAGAAGTTCAATTTTGTATTAGATTAAAGGAAGAGAATTATAATATTGCCAAAAAGAGTGTTAGGTCTGAGGCATAAAAAAGATTGTAAAAATTTCTGAAGGTACGTAAACAGGAGAAAATTAGCAAAATTAACAGGGGTACCTAACTGGCAGGGAAAGGAGCAATTGTAATGGAACATAGAATATACAGTGCAGAAGGAGGCCATTCGGCCCATTGAGTCTGCACCCACCCACTTAAACCCCATTTCCACCCTATCCCCATAACCCAATAACCCCATCTAACCTTTTTGGTCACTTAGGGCAATTTATCATGGCCAATCCACCTAACCTGCACGTCTTTGGACTGTGGGAGGAAACCGGAAACCCACTTGTGCTACCGTGCTGCCCCAATAATGAAATGGTAGCATCATTTAATACTTGTATCCATCTTCAGTGTAGAGCACTTTGGGAATAGTGGGGTCCGAGAGTCTATTAAAAGTGAGGAATTTAAATATATTTGTAAAGTAATAGTCTGAGTGAAATTAATAAGGCTAAAAGCCAGCAAATCCCCTGGACACAAGTTAAGGATTTTTAAAACAATGATTGCAGAGATAGTGGATGCATTGGTTTTGATCTTCTAGAATTTAGAATAGTTCCAATGGATTGGAAGGTGGCAAAAGTAGCTGCTCAAGAAAGGAGGGAGAAGGAAAACAGCAAACTCTCGGTCAGTTAGTCTAGCATCAGTAGTAGGGAAATCCGAGAATCTATCATTAGGGACTGGTAACAGAGTGCTTAGAAAATTGTGGGGCGGCACGGTAGCACAGTGTTTAGCATTGTTGCTTCACAGTGCCAGGGTCCCAGATTCGATTCCCGGCTTGGGTCACTGTCTGAGCAGATTCTGCACGTTTGCCCCGTGTCTGCTTGGGTTTACTCCTGGCCACCTAGTTTCCTCCCACATGTCATTTTTACTTTCTGAACTCTCCCTCAGTGTACCCGAACAGGCGCATGTGTGGCGACCAGGAAATTTTCACAGTAACTTCATTGCAGTGTTAATGTAAGCCTACTTGTGACAATAATAAAGGTTATTATGAACTCATAACACAATTAGGCAGAATCGACATGTAATGAAATGTAAAATGTGCCAGACAGATCTGCAGAGTTTTTTGGGGTTGTGACAGGCAGGGTAGGTCGGAGGGTACCAGTGGATGTAAATTTTCAGAAAGCACTTGGGACATGGAGAGAGGGCAGGAAAGTAGTGTGGAGGTGGAAGATTCGCCATGGTCTTATTGAAAGGTGGAAGGGTCAAATGGTCTATTCCTCCTCCTATTTCTTGAGAGTGTTAGTTCAAGATGATCTCCCCTTAGACTTCCCTTCTTTGCGGTCGGCCATCCTGGAATTTTCTCAGATGCCTTGAAGTCAGTTTGGCTGACATTTTCTGCACTCTCGCAACGCCTAGACTACTTCTTTTATCAAACAGCAATTAGAATTGTATACAATGCTCCAGTTGAGTTCCTGCCATTCCATTGTACAAACGCCCTTGTATAAATGACCGGAAGAAACTACAGAGTCGAGAACACAGTCCAGTCCATCACTCGAAACCTTCTCCCATCCATTGACTGTCTACAATTCTCGCTGTCTTGGGAAAGTGGGCAGCATAATCAAAGACCCATCTCACCCAGACCGACTGGAGGAGATACTCCGAGTGGACAGGAGATATGTGGAGGCCCCCGAGGCGGGGCTACTGAGGTAGCGGCGGAGTCTGCAGGCGGAGTTTGAACTGCTGACCACAGGGAAAGCGGTAGCACAGCTGAGGAAGGCAAGGGGGGCAGTCTATGAGTACGGGGAGAAAGCGAGTAGAATGCTGGCACACCAACTGTGAAAGAGGGAGGCGGCCAGGGGGAGTAAAGAATAAGGAGGGTAACACGGTCTTGATTCCAGGGGGTGTGAACGGAGTCTTTAAGGAATTCTATAGTAAACTATACGAGTCGGAGCTCCCGACGGGAGCGGAAGGGATGAGGCAATTTTTGGACCAGTTGAGGTTTCCAAAGATGGAAGAGGACCTGGTTGGAGGGGCTGGGGGCCCTGATTGAATTGGAGGAGATTGTCAAGGGTCTAGAGGGCATGCAATTGGGTAAAGCCCCTGGGCCGGACGGTTACCAGGTAGAATTCTACAAGAAATTTTCGGAAATATTGAGCCCACTCCTGAGGGGCTGGTTTAGCTCACTCAGCTAAATCGCTGGCTTTTAACGCAGACCAAGCAGGCAAGCAGCACAGTTCGATTCCTGTTCCAGCCTCCCCGGACAGGCGCCGGAATGTGGCGACTAGGGGCTTTTCACAGTAACTTAATTGAAGCCTACTCGTGACAATAAGCGATTTTCATTTTCATTTCATTTCATGAGGACCTTCAATGAGGTTAGAGAGAAAGGAACCCTCCCCCCAACAATGTCACAGGCTTTGATCTCACTCATTCTTAAACGAGGGAAGGACCTGGCTGATTTCGCTTTTAAACGTGGATGCCAAATTGCTAGCTAAGATTCTGGCCACAAGAATTGAGGATTGCGTCCCAAGGGTGATAGAGGAAGACCAGACTGGGTTTGTTAAAGGCAGATAACTCAATACCAATGTTCGGAGACTTTAGAATATTATTATGATGCCCTCAGAAGGGAGGGGAAGCAGAGGTGGTAATAGTGATGGACGCAGAGAAAGCCTTTGACCGGGTGGAGTGGGGGTACCTGTGGGAATCGCTGGGGAGGTTCGGGTTTGGTGAGGGCTTTATTGGCTGGGTGAAATTGCGGTACCAGGCGTCTGTAGCAAGTGTATGTACAAACCGGCTTTGGTCGGGGTACTTCGAGCTTCACCAGGGAACGAGGCAGGGGTGTCCCCTCTCCCCGTTACTATTTGCCCTACCTACAGAACCACTAGCTATGGCGCTGAGAGCCTCGAGGAACTGGTTCGGAGTTTTGGGGGGGAGGGGGGGACATCGAGTCTCGCAATACGCGGATGATTTGCTCCTGTACATTTCGGACCCTGTGGAGGGGATGGGGGAGGTTCTGCAGATCCTGAGGGATTTTGGTAGTTTTTCAGGGTACAAACTGAACAAGGGAAAGAGCGAGTTGTTTGTGATCCAGGCCAAGGGGCAGGAGGAGAGGCAGAAAGAGCTGCCGCTCAGCGTGGGAGGCGGCGTGGGAGCAGCTGCAGGCGGCGTCATGTATAGGTACTACTGTAGTCTGGGAGCTTTGGTTTGTCCCGGGTAGGATGGATGGTGGCTTCCAGAGCTGTCAGAGGGCAGGCATCAGAAGGATGGGAGATCTGTTCATTGACGGAAGCTTTCCCAGTTTGAAGGCGCTAGAGGACAAATTTAATCTGCCGCCAGGAAACGCCTTTAAATGTCTGCAAGTACGAGCCTTCCAGAAAAAACAGGTAGTGGCCTTTCCGACTCTGCCGCCACTGAGGATACAGGACAGGGTGGTCTCCGGCACCTCGGTGGGGGAGGGGAGGGTGTTGGATATCTACCAGGAACTACAGGAGGCGGAGGAAACCCTGGTGGAGGAGCTCAAGGGCAAGTGGGAGGAGGAGCTAGGTGAGGAGTTGGAAGCGGGTCTGTGGGCAGAGGTCCTGGGCAGGGTTAATTCCTCCTCATCATGTGCCAGGCTCAGTTCAATTCAATTTAAGGTGGTCCACCGGGCACACATGACGGCAGTGAGAATGAACAAGTTTTTTGGGGTAGAAAACAGTTGTATGAGGTGCAAGGGAAGCCCTGCATACCATGTCCACATGTTTTGGGCATGCCCGGAGCTTAGAGAGTTCTGGCAAGGTCGCGAGGGCAATATCCAAGGTGCTTAACACACGGCTGGTGCCGAGTCCAGAGATAGCGATCTTTGGAGTGTCAGAAGACCCGGGAGTTCAGAGGGCGAAAGAGGCCAACATCTTGGCCTTTGCCTCCCTAGTAGCCTGGAGACGGATTTTATTCTTTTAAAAATTTTTAAAATATATTTTAATTTAAAAAGAAAAATATTTAGTTTTCTTTTTTTAAAATAAATTTAGAGTACCCAATTATTTTTTCCAATTAAGGGGCAATTTAGCGTGGCCAATCCACCTACCCTGCACATCTTTGGGTTGTTGGGGTGAAACCCATGCAGACACGGGGAGAATGTGCAAACTCCACACGGACAGTGATCCGGGGTCGGGATTCGAACCCGGTTCCTCAGCGCCGTAGGCATCAATGCTAACCACTGTGCCACCGTGCTGCCCGAGATGGATTTTATTAATGTGGAGGGACTCAAAGGCCCCAAGTGTAGAGACTTGGGTTACCGACATGGCTGGGTTTCTCAGCCTCGAGGAAATAAAGTTTGCCTTAAGAGGGTCTACGCTTGGGTTCTCTCGGAGGTGGCAGCCATTCGTCGACTTTCTCGGGGAAAATTTAAATGTCAGCAGTAATCCGTAGGGGTGGGGGGTGAGTGCTTCACTGGGACGGTGTGGGAAGACTGGGTCGCGTGGGGTAATGTCTATTTAATTGATATTGTATATTCTCTTTTTGCACTATGTTAATGTTCATTCCAGTTTGTTTTGTTATTATGGTCACTACTGTTTTATTATGAGAAATTCTGCAAAACCTTAATAAAAATACTTTTTTAAAAAAAGACCCATCTCACCCAAATTATTCTCTTTTCCAACCTCTTCCATCGGGCAGGATAAACAAAAGTCTGAGAACACCCACTAACAGGTTCAAAAGTAGTTTCTTCTCCGCGGTTACCAGGCTCCTGAATGACCCTCTGATGGACCAAACTGATCTCTCATTGCATCTTCTCTACTGAGTAGCAGTACACTCTGCATGCTTCACCCGACGTCTGTGTCAATGTATTTACACTGTGTATTTATCGTATCTCCTATGATTTTCATCTATGGAACGAACTGTCTGGACTGTCCGCAAAACAATACTTTTCACTGTACCTCGGTGCACGTCACAGTAAATCAAATCAAATTTAATATATGAGGGCACTCCAATTACACTTGGGCCTCTGATGAGGAGAAATACTGTCCTAAAGATGACTGCTGTAATTTAGCAAATATTGTCACTGTTCAGCCTTCTCTGCTTTGCCATGTGATGTGTGTCTTAATAAATGGCCATATTTTTCAATAAATGACTAGTCTTTACAACAATCTGAGTCCCTATCTGCTTCAAGAAGACGACCATCATCCCTGTACCAAAGAAAAGCCAAGCAGCGCCTTAATGACTGTCATCCAGTGGCTCTGACACCTATCATTATGAAGTGCTTCGAAAGGTTAGTCACGGCATGAATCAACTCCAGCCTCCCGGATTGCCTTGATCCACTGCAGTTCGCCTACCGCTGCAACAGGTCCACAGCAGAAGCCATCTCCTTGGCTCTGCACTTAACCCTGGAACACCTAGATAACAAAGACACCTATGTCAGACTCCTATTTATTGTCCACAGCTTAAGCCTTCAACGCCACTATTCCTACGAAACGCATCTCCAAAGTCCATGGCCTGGGCCTCGGCACTTCCCTCCGTGACTGGATCCTGAACGTCCTAACCCATAGACCACAATCAGTTAGAATAGGCAACTACACCTCCTCCATGATCATCCTCAACACAGGTGCCCCATAAGGCTGTGCCCTCTGCCCCCTACTATGATCCTTATACACCTATGACTGTGTGGCCAAATTTCCCTCCAACTCGATTTTCAAATTTGCTGATGACACCACCGTAGTGGGTCAGATCTCAAACATTGACAAGGCAGAGTAAGGAATGAGATAGAGAATGTGGTGAACTGGTGCAACGACAATAATCTCTCCCTCAATGTCAACAAAATGAAGGAGATAACTTCAGGAAGCGTAGTGGAGAACATGCCCCTCTCTACATCAATGGGAACAAAGTAGAAAGGGTTGAGAGCTTCAAGTTTTTAGGTGTCCAGATCACCAACAACCTGTCTTGGTCCCCCCATGCCGACACTAAAGTTAAGAAAGCCCACCGACAACTCTACTTTCTCAGAAGACTAAAGAAATTTGGCATGTCAGCTACGACTCTCACCAACTTCTACAGATGCACCATAGAAAGCATTCTTTCTGGTTGTATCACAGCTTGATATGATTCCTGCTCTGCCCAAGTCCGCAGGAAACTACAAAAGGTCGTGAATGTAGCCCAATCCATCACGCAAACCAGCCTCCCATCCACTGACAGAAAGGCACCCAGCATAATTAAAGACCCCACGCACCCCGGACATACTCTCTTCCACCTTCTTCCGTCGGGAAAAAGATACAAAAGTTTGAGGTCACGTACCAACCGACTCAAGAATAGCTTCTTCCCTGCTGCCATCAGACTTTTGAATGGACCTACCTCATATTAAGTTGATGTTTTCTCTACACCCTAGCTATGACTGTAACATATTCTGCAGTCTTTCCTTCCTTCCCTATATATGATATACGTTGTTTGTACAGCATGCAAGAAACAATACTTGTCACTGTATACTAATCCATGTGACAACAATAAATCAGATCAAGTTTGTGCAGTGAGAAAGGCAGCAGCATGTGTGACATTGGAATATATATGGAAGTATTTTAAACTGTGCTGCAAAGGTAGCAGATTCACACAGTGTTACCATGTCAAATCCTAACTCCAAGACATCATAACATACAATATGTAAACTTGATGTACATTGGGTGGTGTCATTGCTTATTACCATCTCCTACAAGGGGTCTTATTGTCCAATTCATCAATAAAAAGTGTATCGTGGGGGTCATTGCAGTCAACATGAGTGTAACTACAAAGCATCCAACATTCTGGCAAATGTTTCAAGGGCAATCTCTTCATCAAAATGATGTTTGGAAAATTTTGTGTCGATTCTCTTAATTATATTTTTTAACAGTTTTTTTGTTTCTCACATACAGTGTCATCTGTAGTAACAGATTAACAGCTGGATTCTCTGTTGGCGGGATTTTCCATTGCGCAGGAAGCGCACCCACGCCTGGGGATTTCCTGACGGCGTGGGGCTGCCCACAATGGGAAACTCCATTGTCCAGCTGGCGGTACCGAGAACCCAGCTGCAGGACGGAGAATCCCACCCCAGTTATACCTTATTGAATTGCACAGCCTAAAGGCCTACTTCTGCTAATATTTCATATGTTCATCTGTACTGCGTGAAGTGACTGTGGGCTAAACATAATTTCTGCCACTGGAGCTGGGTTTGCAGGTTGGAAAACATATGGACAGAACTATGTACAATATTAGGCCTATGGGAGCAATATTGTACCCAGACTGAGCTGATGCGAATGAGAGGACATATTTTGAGGGCGACATGATGGCACAGTGGTTAGCACAGCTACCTCACATTGTGCCGCCTTCTTATTTGAGGAAAGTTGAAGTGTACTAACCACAATTTCTACAAACATCAACCACTTCAAAGAGAGTTAATTTCATTCCAATCCATCCCTGCTCCCTTCAACCTCAAATAGTTTTGAGGTGCTCAGCTGGAAATTGACAGCACTTAATTCTATTTGAAGAGCTTGATGTTTGTAAACATTGTGGTCAAAGCATCTAGAGTTACTCATCCATGAAGGGCGATGAATGAACCAAGACTTACAGCTGCGTTTGTGGAAGCTGTCAATCATAGCCGACCAGGGAAAATGAATGAATGGCTTGCAGCTCAAGGGTCTGAGGGGTTTAAACACAGGTCACTGTTTTCCTCTCTCACGAGGAGTGAACACGTGGTACTCTCTCTGTCTGAGCCAGCAGCTGTATGCCTAGGACTCTGGGGGTGTTCCTTTAGTTAGGGGGTCTCTGTGGGGAGTGGAGGGGGGGGGGGGGGCGTTTCATTAGTTAGAGTGCTTTGTGTGGGGTCCCTTAGTTTGGGGGTTCTGGCATGGTCCCCCTCTCTAGGGAGTCCATGGGGAGGGGGGGGGGAGGAAGTCCCCCTATCCACGGGTTCTCTGGGGTGTCTCCCAATCTCGGGGTCTCTGGGAGTTTCTCCCATTTTCAGGGGTCTGTGGGAGGGATCTAGTGGGGTGGGTAGGCACGTTGTGTATGTGGTTGAGGGAAGTTGGCCCTTGGATGGACATGGAGACAACTCTCTTAAAGGGTTAACCCCTTGGCCCACGGCAAGATCTACTATGTCAGGGTTACATTGGCAAATACCAATAGTGATCCTCGCCCACGTGATTCCCGGCCCAGAGGACCGGAGAATCGTGAGGCCCCGGAGACTCTGGTGTCAGGCCCACTAAGTCAATGAAAATGGGTCATTAGAGTCCATTAGCATTCACCCGCTGGCGAACCCCAATCCCACCCACCAGCATGGGGCCAGAGCACAGCGGTCAGTTCACTGTCTGGCGCGAACCTCGATTTCGGTCGTGCGCCTGATCCTCCGCCCGATCACGATTCATGTTGCCGGCGTCACTGGATGGAGAATCCAGCCTCTAGTCTCCCAAACGGGGAATCTTCCCCAGGCTGTAAGCCCTGCTGGGAAACGTGTAATGGCTTGAGCTGTGATGGCTTCCATGGCTGAATAGATTCCTAACTCGAACAAGGTTCACTTTTGCTCATTGGTCACTTGGTTTATTGTTGGCTGTGCCAGCATAATCATCTCCAAAATATTTTTCCCCTCACTACTCCAAAAAACCCGTCCTTGCAAATAAGGTAAAGAAATTGGATAGAACTGAAATATGGACATTTCTCAGCCATTAACATATTTTCTTTTACAAATTAGCACTCCCACAAAGGTAGTATTGTGATATGAGGTTCGAAGATCAGCACATACCTCAGGGATTTGCATACAATCATTAGAATGGAAAATCATGCAACAGTTATTGACCTCATCACACGAGTTTCTCACTCGTGCCATTTTCTTTGTCACTCCTTTGACAAAGTCTGGGATAGGAGTGTTATTTTGTGAATATGCCCCTATGTAAATAGCCTGACTGGGATGAATAAACCATCAAACATGACCACCTAACATAACTTTTAAAGCTGCTTCAAAAATATTTAGTGATTACATTTGAGGTAACTCCCAACAGAAATATGGAAAAAAATATCTGAGCACTATCCAGTTGGGATTTCAAGATATACAAAAAAGATAATTTGAAAATAATAAAACCCAGATGCTAGAACAGATGTTGAAATAAAACAGAGCATGTGGAGAAACATTTTGCAGCATCTGTGAATGAATGGTTCACCCCGAAATTGTTAACTCCTCTGTTTCTCTCCACAGACCTGCCCGACTGGCTGAGCGTTCCCAGTATTTTCAATTTTTGGTTTTGACATTTATGTGAGTTGGGTAATGAAGTGGTACAACATGGGGCCAAAGTTAAAAGGTATGTTCCTGCCCAGCTACAAGTGATCAGCTGTCATCATGTTTGAAAGTCTTGGCAGAAGACCTCACTGAACTTCACTTTAGGGGCCAGGATTTATTCAACCCAGTGCTGGGAGTCAAAATCCGGAAGAATGATTTGCTTGAATATTGCTCCCATAGGCCTCATATTGTACATAGTTGTGTCCAAATGTTTTCCACCCTGCAAACCCAGTTCCAGTTGTAGAGATTATGTTTAGCCCACAGTCACTTCACGCAGTACAGATGGGTGTGCTGCCGGGGCAACAAAGAATCCCTCCAGCGGAGAATCCAGCTGTTGATCTGTTAGTATTTTGAGTTCCACAGTCCCTCTACCCCCGATAACCTTTGATTCCCTTGCCTAACAAGAATCTACCTTTTAAAAAATTTAAATACCCATTCTTCTCTTTCCAATTAAGGGGCAATTTTGCGTGGCCAATCCACCTACCGTGTGCATCTTTGAGTTGTGGGGGTCAGACCCATGCAGACAATGGGAGAATGTACAGACTCCACGTGGACAGTGACCCGGGGCTGGGATCGAACCTGGGTCCTCTGTGCCGTGAGGCAGCAGTGCTAACCACTGTGCCGCCATGTCTCCAACAAGAACCTATCTATCTCAGCCTGAAAAACATTCAATGATCCTGCTGCCACTGGCTTCCGAGGTAGAGAGTTCCAAAGTTGCACAACCCTCTGACAGAAAAAGATTTTCCGCCTTCCTGTCCTAGAAGGATGGCCCCCTTATTTTAAAACAGTGCCCCCTAGTTCTGGGCTCACCCACAAGAGGAATGACGCTTACCACATCCACCTTGTCAAGACCATTTAGAATTTTATATACTTCAATAAAACCATCCCTCACTGTTCTAAACCCAGTGGAAACAAATTCAGCCTCTCCAACCTATATTCACTAGACAACCCATTCATTCCTGGTATTAATCTAGTAAACATTGTCTGAGCTGCCCCTTAGGCTTTTACATCCTTCCTTAAACAAGGTTATCAAAACTAAACACAGTATTCGAGGTGTGGTGTCACTAATGCTCTGTGTAACTGAAGCACAGCATTTTTCCCTTTACGTTCAACTCCTCTGATAATGAAGGGCGGCATTCCATCAGCCTTCTTGATTATGTGCTGTACCTGCACTCTAATGTTTTGTGACTCATGCTCTAGAAGCTTAGTCCCTCTGCATCTCGGAATACGGCAGCCGATCTCTATTTAAGTCAGTATTTTTCAATCTATTTTTCCCTGGACAATTGTTACCACTCCATTGATCTTTGGCACCCACGCCAGCCGACCTTCGGGACCCACAACGGCCAACTTTCGTGATACACCATTTTTGCTCACCTTTAATGCGACAGGTGAGCCTGCTTGGTTCACACGATCTCACTTGCTTCATCATTCAATGTTACATTGTGCTAAGGACTTCATCTGATAAATTTACGTTCTCGCTGTATCCTTTGAAAAAAATCAAGAGGTTTGTCTTCAAACTCGTCATACTTAGTCTTCAAATGCCTTTGAAGTCGCACTTCCCAGCACGAAGCCATACTTCAATAAATCATCTTTATGCTGTTTTTTTCCGATTTCAGTTTTATCTTTGTATAAAATGATCCATCTGCAGTTCTTAACAGTCCTGTTGACTTGCTTGCTCGGAATGGAGAAAATGGAGGACTCTCTACTCCTGACTTTGCACCAAAAACACGGACGTAAAGGGCACATGACGTCAGTGTACGTGCCGGGCGCATGACCTGCTCTCTGCCGTCGCTTCTGGCCAAAGACTGCATAATTCCTTTTCAAAACCGATCGCAGCTGGCATTCTCAAGTTAAAAGCTGGTCGCGGACATTGGGAACTTCTCCCACCATTCAGAAAGCTGCCATCGATCGCTCTGCAACCCCCCCCCCCCCCCCCCCCCCCCCCCCCCCCCCGACACCTGACGGTGACCAACCCACAGTTTGTGTAAGGATCCTCCTTTCAAAGCCTGTTTGTCCCTTGTTTTTTAATTTTATTCCTGTTGTTTTGTGATTTCAATATTTGTACCCGGACAATTAAATGGAGTCTATGCCTTTAAGATGAAATGCAACTTTAATAGTGGTTAGCATAACCGCCTCACGGCGCTGAGGTCCCAGGTTCGATCCCGGCTCTGGGTCACTGTCCGTGTGGAGTTTGCACGTTCTCCCCGTGTCTGCGTGGGTTTCGCCCCCACAACCCAAAAATGTGCAGAGTAGGTGGATTGGCCGCGCTAAATTGCCCCTTAATTGGAAAAAATAATTGGCTAATCTAAATTTATAAAAAAAAAAAAAAAAAAAAATATTTCAGATCACCAGATTCAAGGGAGTTCAGTGAGACACATTTTGATGGACATGGCTATCAGCCAATGGAATGTTTCAAAGGCCCCTGATGATTGGTCGGGTTTTCCTTGGAATGTTCCTTCCCTTGTGTGACTGCATTTTTGTTTTATTTTGTTGGTCAGATGCTGGAAGGTCACAGCCCTGATCTCTCCCTCTCTCTCCAAGGAATTCTTTCTGAAGACCTAAAGTAAAGACCTCTCTCTCCACTGATTGAACAGCAGGGAAATTCAGTCCAGCCACTAGCTGCAGGCTGGAGCAGTTATTTGAAAACCTTTTTTAAAACCTCATGTGAGAAACTCAGTTTGTTATTCGGGTGGAGTTGGAGACAACTAGGAATTAAACAGGCCTGAGGTGGATCCTTTGAGTGAAGGCCCAAGTTAATAAAAGTTAAAGTGACTCCCCAGAGGGAATCCTGCAGCCTGGGAGTTCTAACTGAATGTACTGTCAGAAGATCGTCATTAACAATCTACTGGTCCCGAAGCAACCTGGGTGGACAGCCTGCTGCAATAACCTCAACATTGGAAGCAAGGACACTTATCTTTCATTTCATATTTTATTTCCTTTTTTTAACCCCTTCCTCTCCCTCTGTGTGTATATGTCTTGTGTGTGTTTGTGGAGAGGGTGGGACGGTAAAAGGGGGGGTAGTAGATTAGCTGACTGTTATTCTATTATAATTATTGCATATTTCAACTTTCTTCCTCTTATAAATATAGTTATTGTGGTCAACTTATACGCCTGGTGTCTATAACTTACTGAGCAGTCAAAAGGCCAAAGATTCTGCAAACACTATATGAATTATTGGTTAATTCTCTTGTGTTGGGGCTCTGGGGTCTGTGGGGCTGGAATCGACCGCGAACTAGCCTAGGGTGTTGCAACATTTGAAAACCCTGATTTAAGTATTACTCTATCACGCCTTACTCGGCAGCACGCTGAAGCCGTTAACTCTCATGAGAGGCATTGCTGGGCATAATCCAGATTTACATATTTAAGTGAGCAGTTCGGCTCATTTAAATATATCGGCGCCTGATTCTCCCAAAGCCCGGGAACAAATGCCCGCACTTGGGAGCCCTTTCCATGGCGCTGTTTAGTACTGGTCCACACAAAGGTGGGCCAGTGGTAACGGTGCCTGCAGGGGTCTCTCAGGCTGATGGAGCTCCCCGGATGATCATGCTCTAGGCAGCTGCCACCAGGGCACCTTGGCAATGCCAGCCTGGCACCTTTTCTCTACACCGTGCTATAACTGTCACATTATATTCTGCAGTCTCTCCTTCCTTCCCTATGTACGGTATGCATTGTTTGTGCAGCATGCAAGAAACAATACTTTTCACTGTATACTAATACATGTGACAGTAATAAATCAAATCAAATCATGGCACTGCCGCATGGGCATCCTGGCAGTGCCACCCTGGCTGGCAGTGCCACAGTGCCCAGGTGCCAGTTTTCCCATGCTAGGGACAGGGCCCAGGGGTGCCCTGCTCCTACGGGGTGAGAGGGGGCTCGAGGACCCCTAACAGGTAGGTTGGCGTGTTGAGAGGGTCCAGAGGCCACGGTGCGGATGCCAAGCGGGGTTGAGAGATCAGGGCGGCATTTAAAAATGGAAATTGAAGGAAATGAAGGTGAGAGCGGCCTCAGTGGGGCCAAAAGAAGAGAGTCCCATTCGAAAGCGCCGAGACACATCCCATTAAGTCTGCCCAAAACGAGACTGTTTTATCCCGATAAATCACGTCCTGTTATTAAAAAATTCTTCCTGCCAAAGTGAACAACTTCACATTTTCTCACATGATACTCCATTCGTCAGATTCTTGACCACTCCTTCAGCTTATCTATACCTGTCTGCAAGTAGGCCCGCTGAAGACTGCAGTTCAATGGGGGTGAGAAATACAAGTGGTCCTGGGCAGTGTGCTGAGTGTCCAGTGATCTGGGACGCAAAACCAACTTCTGGCCCCCACATCTGACACTCATCTGACATCAGCTACATAGTTCTCCCCAACAGGTGGCGACTAACAATTCCACCTTATTCCCCCTCAGTGAATACAAGTCTAGATCCAGCGACTGGTGGGCCTCACTTTTTAATCTCATTAAGTGTCATTTGGAGAGGTCATGCAGATGTCGGAAGGTTCACACCCTGCCCTTTCAACACGGAGAGGCTAATTAACTGCCCGGGACATTTTCTGGAGGATGGGTTAAAAATAAACACATTTTAATAAAAATATAACTGTCTTAAAACTGAAACATGTTATATTTTGTTTTCCTGATGCAACGTATTTCCATGCTCAAATCTCTCAACGGGATACATTCCTGTACTGAGCCTCCTGCTTTCCAAATCCAAGGAAATAATTTCCTGTAGTGGTGGAAGGGACAGGTGTTGGGAGCTAAATATGAAAGATGCCATTTTGCATTTGCTCCCAGCAATGGGAGATATATTCTCAAATTACAATATTTAGCCTGGTTCATCCACTGATAATTCGTGAGCCTCAACTATCGAACAATTTCACCATTATTCACAAATTATTGTAACAGCACTCCTTTTTAAATTTGTAGAAACATTGATTCCCCCTCTTCAATTTAGCTATAGAGATGATCATGACCTTTGGCATAAATGAGCCAATTCAAAGTAAGGTGAGCTTTGATAAACCGTCCTGGTGATCTACATTCTTAAATCATTGCTGATTTTATCTTCAAAGGTTTCATAAGTGCACAATATTCTCTGAAGCCAGCCCTGCCTCCTGGAGGGATTTGCTTGTCATCCATTATAGTCTGTAAAGCTACTCATTCCTTTCCTACAAGAGATTAACAAGTATAGCCTCAGGTTGGATGTGCTCTGGTCTTATCAGCTGCCCCGGCCTAATTCAATCACAATGGGCTCTGGCTGCTCACACATATTTTATTGAGTGTCATTCACAGGGCAAGCAAAGCTCTTTCATGACATTTGCGCTCAAATGTCAATGGCATTGGCCCCAGATCTTTGTCAGTCAAAAAGATTGCCAAGCTTCTGAAATAAGACTGTGACAGCCTTGGCCTCTTCAACGACCACATAGTTGACAGCAGGTTTACAGCGGTCAGAAACATGCATTTACGCCAAAGCACCCCTTTATTGGTTGTGCTGATACTGCAGCAAATATATCATAATGCCACAAGGTCTCTCGACTCTATAATCATAACAAATAGGCCTTGCAGCTTCCTCACTCATCTTTGACAGAAGTGGCCTTAAGTTCTTAAGAACTCTCTCATTTATTGCCTCATTGAGAGGTTCTGTGGTGTCCTGTGCGGTATACAGGAATGATACACAAGTCAAAGCTCCCTTGAAATGAGGGGGAACAATAAATACCATCACGGCCAATTCATGGTGAGGATGATAACTCCATTTGCCACGACTGTCAAGCAACATTTCCATTAAACGGATTGCAAGGCAATTTTTGGCACAAATCATTTGAACGGGAAGTGCAATACTCCTATTGTATGTACACCAACAAGTAATAATCTGGCTACAAACTTGACATGATGGAAATGTCTCTGACGATTATATCATCGTTCCGACCAACTGACTTACTCTAGCCTTTAAAAAATATTATGCCAGTGCTGACGGTAGAGGAGAGTTTCCTCGACCCCATCATGGTGGGCAAACAGAGCCCACCTGGAATTGCAAACCTATCATTTAATACTGTGGAAATGAGCCATCCTACCCAGTTTGGGATGGGGATCCAGTTCCTTGCTGCACCAGCTGCATGTGCATTAGATCCCTCTTACAACAGCCTCGCTCATGTTAAGGAGTGGATATGCATTACCACTATTGAAACTTGCGTGTGCGGCCTAAATTTCAACTCAACTCTGACTGTGGTCCTTTTCTTTCTAGCCGGTTACATGGACTCAGTGTGAGCTCACGGCATAAAGGCTCGACATCATGGTTGAACGAAAGGGTCAGTAAGGGTACCGATATACGATAACAAAATAATGGTCTGAGCAGGAGAGACGTATGTCTTAATCCACCATCTGTTTCTTTCCTATGAGTCTGGAACCAATAGGCCAGTATCCCATATCCTGACAGGAATTCATTCAGTCCTTTTTTAAAAACCTGCTGCTATTTTTTTTTTGGTTTCGCAATTCCACGACACTCTTGCATAAAAAAAGTTGCCCTACTTTCCGATTTGCTTTTGACATCCTCAAGTTGAAGTGGTGTCGCCAGAACTCCAAATCTGTGACAGAAGTTTATTTGGATTCCAAGTTTTCCACACTCACAAAAAACTTAAATGTCACTATTAAGCAGCCTGATCATAAACTTCTCAAGAAAAGTAAAGATCGAGAGGACATTATTGCTCCTCAATGGTTAACTCTTTAAGAAGCATATTCTCAAGGCAGCACGGCGGCGCAGTGGTTAGCCCTGTTGCCTCACGGCGCCGAGATCCCAGGTTCGATCCCGGCTCTGGGTCACTGTTCTTGTGGAGTTTGCACATTCTCCCCGTGTTTGCGTGGGTTTCGCCCCCACAACCCAAAGATGTGCAAGGTAGGTGAATTGAACACGCTAAATTGCCCCTTAATTGGAAAAAATGAATTGGATACTCTAAATTTAAAAAAAAAGAAGCCTATTCTCCACTCCAAAATCTCCCACATTTAACCTGCAATAAAGGGACCAAAATTCAGCACATTACCCCAGGTGCAGTGTAATCAACTTCAACATAACCTCCTCAGATTTATGTCAAGATCTTATCTACACACGGCAACCTTTTATTTGTTATCTCCATCAACTGTGAACACTGAACTGATGGTTTTAATGAAGAATCCATCAAAACGTCTAGAACTCTTCCCCAGTCTGCTCCTTCAAACAGGCTGCCATTTAATAAATAAGCCACATTCGTACTTCGGTGGGGTCAACTCATTGGGAAGAAAGAGATGAACAAATGTCCCCGGCGTTGATTGCTTTACAGCGACCCTTGCTGAAAAATACACAACACCTGGGCGGCACGGTGGCACAGTAGATAGCACTGCTACCTCACAGTGCCAGGGACCCGGGTTCAATTCCAGCCTTGGGTGACTATCTGTGTGGAGTTTGTGCTTTCTCCCCGTGTCTGAGTGGGTTTCTTCCGGGCGCTCCATTCACTCCCACAGTCCACAGGTGTGCAGGTTAGGTGGATTTGCCTCAGTGTCCATAGGTGAGGCGGGGTTACAGGGATAGGTGGGGGCCGAGATAGGGTGTTCTTTCAGAGGGTCAGTGCGGACTCAATGGGCTGAATGGCCTCCTTCTGCACTGTCGGGATTCTGTGACATGGTTCAGTTTGATGCTGGTGCTCCAGTGATCGAAGAGCTTGCCCACAATTCAAGCCATGGTACATATGGTGTGGTACTGGTTTATTTTCTCATTCGCTATTTCCTTTCCTATGGCTCTCATTGTTTCTATGGGCCTTCACTCGGCCCTGCTGCAGAGGGGGTTGGTTTTCACCATCGGCACACTTTTAGGAAGTCAGTAGTTTAGTTTTGTTCATTTTCAGTGCCACAGATGCCGCATTTGCCCGAAAAATGGAACCATGGAGAGTCCAAAAGTGGGTAGGGGGCAATGTTTTGATCTGACTTTGTATATTTTATAAATCTGAAAAGAGTCCAAAAGAAAAACCCATGGACGAATTGATTATTCATCGATGGTACGTGCCAGACATTGCAAAAGCAGAATGAACAGAATGATTGCTGAGCTAGAAGGATGATTTTCGGAGGTGGGACCCACTCCCGTTGTCATTAGCTGGGCGGGTCCAGACAGTGAAGATGGAGGTCCTTCCGAGATTCCTGTTTGTGTTCCAGTGTCTCCCCATCTTTATTCCGCAGACCTTTTTTAAACAGGTTAACAAAGTTATCACTGGCTTTGTATGGGTGGGCGAGACACCGCGATTAAAAAAGGGGGTACTTGAGCGGAGTCGGGGAGACGGCGGGCTGGTGCTGCCAAACTTCAGTAACTATTATTGGGCGGCAAATATAACCATCAGGCAGTGGGCGGTGGGGGGAGGGTCGGCGTGGGAGCGTATGGAGGCGGCCTCATGTAAGGGCACCAGTTTGGGGCGTTGACAATGGCACCTCTGCCGTTCCCGCCGGCATGGTACTCCACCAGCCCTGTGGTGGTGGCGGCCCTGAGAGTCTGGGGGCAATGGAGGAAGCATGTGGGAGCGGAGGGAGCATCGGTCTGGTCCCCAATCTGTAATAATCACCGGTTTGCCCAGGGAAGGATGGACGGGGGGGGGGGTTTCAGAGATGGCAGAGAGCAGGGATTGAGAGGATGGGGGATATTTTTATAGAAGGGAGCTTTCCTAGCTTGAGGGAGCTGGAGGAGAAATTTGGATTGGCGAGTGGAAATTAATTTAGGTACCTGCAGGTGCGGGACTTCCTATGTAGGCAGGTCTCAACCTTCCCCCTCCTACCACCAAGGGAGATTCAGGATAGGGTAGTCTCCAGAGTGTGGGTGGGAGAAGGGAAGGTCTCTGACATCTATAAGGAACTCATGGGGTCAGAGGACACGCAGACTGAGGAGCTGAAGCGCAAGTGGGAAGAGGAGTTAGGAGGAGAGATAGAGGATGGTCTCTGGCCGGATGTGTTGAGCGGAGTCAACGCGTCCACAACATGCGCCAGGCTCAGCCTGATACAGTTTAAGGTAGTTCACTGGGCTCACATGACAGTGGCCTGGATGAGCAGGTTCTTTTGTGTAGAAGATAGGTGTCCAAGGTGCACGGGGGGAGGGGGGGGGGGGGGGGGGGGGGGGGCAGCGAACCCATGTCCACATGTTCTGGGCATGCCCAAAGCTTAGGGAATTCTGGCAGGGGTGTCCATGGTGTTAAAAACAAGGGTGGCACCAAGTCCGGAGGTGGCCATTTTTGGGGTGTCGGATGATCCGAGAATCCAGGAGGAGAAAGAGGCTGACTTTCTGGTCTTTGCTTCCCTGGTAGCCCGGAGACGGATATTATTAACTTGGAGGGACTTGAAGCGCCCAAAGTCAGAGACCTGGCTATCAGACATGTCTAGCTTTCTCTGTTTGGAGAAAATCAAGTTCGCCTTGAGAGGCTCACTGTTAGGTTTCGCCCGGAGGTGGCAACCGTTCGTCGACTTCTTTGTAGAAAACTAATCGTCAACAGAAGTTTGGGGGGGGGGGGGGGTTAGTTGAGCTTAGAGTAGGGGGTTAATAAAGGTGGGACCTGTAAGGGAGGAAGCAGACTTTTTGCACTATCTTTATAGACTCATGTACATTGTTTATGTACCTCAATAAAATGTTTATTAAAAAGAAATGATTGCTGAGCTAGGGCAGCACGGTGGCAGAGTGGGTTAGCCCTGCTGCCTCACGGCGCCGAGGTCCCAGGTTCTATCCCGGCTCTGGGTCATTGTCCGTGTGAAGTTTGCACATTCTCCCCGTGTCTGCATGGGTTTCGCCCCCACAACACAAAGATGTGCAGGCTAAGTGGATTGGCCACTCTAACTTGCCCCTTAATTGGAAAAAATGAATTGAGTACTCTAAATTTATTTGAAAAAGATGATTGCTGAGCTAACTGTCCTTTATAAACAAAAAGCTCATTGTGTGAAATAATTCATCCCATGGCGTGTAACAATTTGTTACAAAACTGTACGTACTGACCCCCCCCACCTCACTGACACCCATGCTCCATCAACTGCTCTGTTTGTTAAATCTCCTAGCAAGTTCAAAAGCCTCCTCCATGGATGCCTGCCATCAGTTATCTACTTGAAATCTTCATCTACTGTTGTACAGTGCCATTCTGCGAAGCCCTTCGTTATGTTTATTATTTTAACAGAGCTGTAAAAACAGAAGTTATTCTAGTAGTCAGAGCACAGCCAGCTGTTCCTCTCTAGTTTCTACAATATTGGACAGAATCCGAAACCCATCAGAAAACTAAATCCGATCAGGCTATATACACCAAGTGACCACATACACGGCCCATTGGGAGTGTTCGGATTGCCAATGAAGTAGACCAAACACTACTTGGATTCATTTAGCTGGTGAACTGACACAAACAAACCCAGGCAAAAAATGTGCCACGGTCATTCCAAAACACTGCCACACATGGAGGTCTTCCATCAGCTTCCACAAAATCAATGTTTCAAAGGAACATTTTGTTATTCACAGACCCTTGCTCCCACCAGAATGCAATATAACATTTACAAGCAATTTGGCCGTGACCCAGAGTGCGCGGCTGTTGTGGGAAAGAAATGGAGGAAATGACACTTCCTGCAAGTACCTGTAATCTGTCTGGAAAGATGAAAAGTGCGCAATGTGAGATGGAGAGGCTATCACTGTGAGTTGGAGAGGTGGGGGGAGCAGAAGCCTACATGCAATATAAACAGATGTCGATAATTTATTTTAAAACAGACAATTTATTTTGCTTTGAAGAGATTGGAATTTGATGCCTGACATTAGTCAATCACACCTTCCTGGGTAATACCATCCGTTAATAGAATCTCTACAGTGCAGAAGGAGGCCATTTGGCCCATTGAGTTTGTACTGCCCCGCTGAAAGAGCATCCTCGCTCGGCCACCCTAACCCCGTAACCCCACCTAACGACTACACTGTTGGACACTAAGGGGCAATTTAGCAAGGCCAACCCACCTAACCTGCCCAGCTTTGGACTGTGGGAGGAAACTTGAGCACCCGGAGGAAACCCACACAGACACAGGGAGAAAGTGCAAAATCCATACAGATAGTCACCCAAGACTGAAATTGAACCCTGGGTCCTGACGCTGTGAAGCACCAGTGCTAACTACTGTGCCATTGTGTCACCCCCAATTAAGACAATCTATCGGGCTGCACTTCCATTTGAACGATTGGACCTGATAGTTGCCGGAGCTGAGAGGAAAGTTGTGACCCTATCATTTTCCCCTGATCTTAAAAGCTGTTGGACTGTTTTGAATATCGTGTTTTGAGGATCGTGTCTGCTCAGGTTCATGTGTTTACACCATGAATCTTCATTTGACTGAACAGGTTGATTCTCAATCTTTGTGGAGATGGAGCAGGACATCCAGTGAGGGAGTGAGATCCGGAGTGCCTCCTCTCTGCCTCATCATTCGAACTCAAAGCATGATGCTACTTGATGGACAGGTTGTCATCATTTTGAACAATTGGTAGCAAGCTCCTCCCAGTTATTGACATCAAAGCTGCCACGCTCCAAGGAGAGCTCTCGAGTCTTTGAAGCATGTTCTTTATCCTCACCAGAACGTTGACCAGTTCAGAAAACAGGACATAACAACTAGGATCAGGAATAGGCAATTCAACCCTTCGAGCTCGCTCCGTCATCCAATACGATCATGGCTGATCTCCTCTCAGCCTCAAGTCCCTTTTCCTGCCCATTTTCCATAACCCTTCAACCCATTACTAATCAAAAATCTGTTGATCTCCTCCTTAAGTTTACCCAATGTCCCCGGCATCCACCGCACCCTGGGGTGATGAATTCCACAGATTTATAATCCTTCGAACAAAATAATTTCTCCTCATTTGTGTTTTAAATCTGCGACCCCTTATCATAAAACTGTGACCCATTCTAGATTGCCCCACAAGAGGAAGCATCCTGATTGGGGAGACATTTTTCAGTTATGTGGACACGGTGTCCAGTCCATCATGGTGGATTCTGCATGGGTTTTGATGCATTTCTTGTGGATCGACTTGGAAAAAATACATTCGCATTTGACGGTCTTCCAATTGAATATGGAGGAGGCAGTGGAGATATTGTTGATAGAATATCTTTCGCACACTTTTGGTTGCTGGTACACAGTTCAGATCTCCCTACAGTACTGGAGCACGGTGATGACAACTGCTCTGTACACAGGGGGGCAGGATTTTCCAGTCTTTCCCATGGCGGGGTTGAAAGTGACCCCCTCCCCATCCCTACACACGGCGGGTTCCCGGTCGGCAGAATGGGCAAACCACGCAAGACGGTTTGGCGGGACTGGAAGATCCCACTGGTGGCTAATGGCCAAATATCTCCTCCCCCAGAAAACAAACCATGTTGGGGAGGGGTTGAGGGATGCTAAGACTTATGTTGACTTGAAAGATCTTGTTGTCAGGCACTCATTGCTTTCATTTGTAGAAGGTTGAACTAGGTGTCTTCCATCAATAGTGGGCTTTTGAGAGACATGACTGCCGAGGCATGAAAGTGCCCACATGTGCAGACCCTTCTCAGAGTGCCCTAAATGCTGACCCATATTTTCTCTTTCTGACAGTTCATGAATCTGCTTTGTATTGCCAACCTAAATCCCCTTTTATTTCTGAAACATTTATACAAGTTTTGTTCCCCTTTTTACAAGGACAAACCTAATTAATGTTGGGAAGTCCACTTTAGCTCTTACAAGAACACAACGTTAAAGAGATGCGTTCAAAACAAGGAGGGTGTTCGGAGTCAATCATATCAATGCGAGTCTGGACTAGACTCATAAAGAGGTCAATCCACGGAAAGATTTTTATGAACCAGTTGCGCTTTTGAGACAATCTGCCTGTACCATGGTCACTGAAACCAGGCCTTCATTTGCAGACTTATTAAAATAAATTCAAGTTCTCAAATTGCCATGGTGGGAATTGAATTAATTCCCTCGATTAATCCAAAGCCTCTAGTCCAGCAACATATCCACCACACTACTGCACCCACTGAGTTTAGGGTATTGGTTTCATTAAAATAGCACAGGAATTTATACAAATGTGTTAACACGGCAATAAAAATAGTGCAGAGAGGAAATTAAACCTGCAGCTGGTTTAATAAAAAAAGGTGAATGTCGTGACAGTAAACTAGACAAGCATGGCTAATGTTTTTATAAACACACTTTAATCCCTACTGTGCATTAGGAAACAACTGTGGAAAAACAGAGGAAGCATAATGATTTGCCTGTACTTAAACCACCTTCAGTGTCACACGTATCTGAAATGCGTTCTGCAGGTGCCAACTCAAATAGTGGCAATTACGGAGTGCAGCATTATTTTTCCCATGGATACAGTGGATGACTTTAGTCATGATTAATGGATAGCATCAATGAGCCTTAATGGAAATGTCATAACCCTGAAGCTAGAGTCAGGAATTATGTAGTGATTACACTGGATGTACAGACCATGGCATGTGACAAAAGAAACCAAAACTGAGACCTGCCTCAATTAAACTGAAGACATTTTCCTTTAACTCTTTCTTCAGATATGAGTGTCATTGGCAAGACCAGCTTCTATTTTCTATGCCTAATGGTCCTTGCAATGGTGATGGTGAGCTGCCTTCTTCAAATGCTGCAGTCCGCGGGGTGTAGCGACACCCACAGCACCATGAGGGAGAGAGTTCCCGGATTTTGACCCAGCCACAATGAAGGGTCAGCGATCTACCGCAGTCAGGGTGATGTGTGACTCTTAACTGCCCGCTGCAATGGCCACGCAAGCCACTATCTTCAAGGGCACTTGGGGATGGGCAACAAATCCTGGCCTTGCCAGTGGCGTCCACATCCCATGAAATAATTTTTTTTAAAAGGTGGTGTTGTTCCCAAGCATCTGCTGCCGTTGTCCTTCTATGATGTGGAGATGTCGGCGTTGGACTGGGGTGGGCACAGTAGAACATAGAACATAGAACAAGAACATAGAACACAGTGCAGACGGAGTCTATTCGGCCCATCGAGTCAGCACCGACCCACTTAGGCCCTCACTTCCACCCTATCCCTGTAACCCAATAACCCTTCCTAACCTTCTTTGGTCACTCAGGGCAATTTATCATGGCCAATCCCCCTAACCTGCACGTCTTTGGACTGTGGGAGAAAACTGGAGCACACGGAGGAAACCCATGCAGACACGGGAAGAACGTGCAGACTCCGCACAGAGTGACCCAGCGGGGAATCGAATCTGGGACCCTGGCGCTGTGAAGTCACAGTGCTATCCACTTGTGCTACTGTGCTGCCCACGAGTAAGAAGTCTTCCAACACCAGATTAAAGTCCAACAGATTTATTTGGAATCACGAGCTTTCAGAGCGTAGTTTCTTCATCAGGTGAGTGAAGAGGTAGGTTACACAAACACAGCCTATATAGACAAAGCCAATGATGCAAGATGATACTTTGAATGCAAGTCTTTGCAGGTAATTAAGTCTTTACAGGTCCAGACAGTGTGTCTGGGGAGAGCGATAATTACAGGTAAAAGAGGTGTGTATTGTCTCAATCCAGTGCAGTTGGTAGGATTTTGCAAGTCCAGGCCAGATGTTGGGGGGTTAACTGTAGTGAGACGTGAATCCAAGATCCCGGTTGAGGCCGTACTCATGCGCGTGGAACTTGGCTATCAGTTTCTGTTCCGTGATTCTGCGCTGTTGTGCATCCTGAAGGCCGCCTTGGAGGACGTTAACCCAAAGATCAGAGGCCGAATGCCCTTCTAGATGGGCAATCCACATCTACAAGGCACAAGTCAGGGGAGCCGATCAAGGGGGACTGCTTGCCCCGGATGGTGTGGAGTTTCTTGAGTATAGTTTTCAGTGCAAGTGGAGAGTATTCCATCACACCCCGACTTGTGCCTTGTAGATGTGGACAGACTTTGGCGTGTCAATGCTGAGTCGATGTAATAAAGTAAAATAAAATGTAAAAATAAAGGAACATAATGTATGATTTGCTGTTGGCTCTCCAATCTATTTTAGGTTTCTAGGAATATGAATGAATATGATAGTGGAGTTTTCTATAGATGCCCTGACGATGTTTTGGATTAGAAATGGTGAGAATGATGGAGAATTTTAGCTTCCAGCAACTTGCTTTAAGGTCTTGTTTCATTTTCTTACTGCAGAGCCGAGCATCAAATTGACAGACAACGTGTCGCCAAAAACTGAATCTTATAGAAGGTTATTATTTGCTCTGAGCACTAAACTCAAAACAGAGTTGAAGCACAGAGAGTCACTTTCCTGTCATGCTGCTCCTCCAAGCAACGTTCCCTTTCCCATTGGGAGTATGGAATTGCTAAGCTTTTGCTGCAGCTTTTTCGATATTAGAAGCATCCAGTGGGTTTGATGAGCAATATCTTGGCAGAACCCACCTCTCGGAAGCCCTTCACTCAGCAGGAGGGCCAGGTAAGAGTGAAAGGTCTGAGGATAAGCCTTCCGAGATCCTCTCTATTCCTGTCCTCACTGCAGCCTGAAAAGGGACAAAAAGCCAAGTGGTGGCACAGTGATGAGCACTGCCGCTTCACAGCACCCGGGATGCGGGTTCTGTTCCAGCCTTGGGTGATCTGTGTGGAATTTGCACGTTCTCCCTGTGTCTGTGTGGATTTCCCCTCGATGCTCCAGTTTTCTCCCACAGTCCAAAGATGGGCGGGTTAGGTGGATTGGCCATGCTAAATTATCCCTTAGTGCCCAAAGATGTGCAGGTTAGGTTACAGGGTTATGCAGATAGGGTGGGATAGGCGGGGCAATGGACCTGAGTAGAGAGCAGACTCGATGGGCCAAACGACCTTCGGCACTGCAGAGATTCTATGAAATGCTGGTAGGCTTTGTTGATAAATGCTGTGGTCCCTTTAATTGGAATCCTCCCTTTCACCATTGGACGCATCGTCCCTCCCCTTCTTAGTTGGTCAAAGTACATGGAGGGGGAGGGAAGTTAATTGGATTGGGCTCATAAAAAGGTTATTTGCTCTGAGCACTGCTGTGTGGAGAGTCCGGTTGCAAAAGAAAAGTGGCCCCACCATTCTGGCAGGGATTCTGCCCATGAAGAGCAGTCTGAAGTCCCACAAATAGATGGGTGACGTCTGTGGAAATTAGGTTACTTTCATTGAAGATGGAATCACAGAATTAGGGGTGAATTCTGTCAGCAAGCTAAGACAGCAATTAACATTGCCTCCTCACAAAAAAGGTACACAGATAATTTCTTGGAATGGCAAATTACTGAGGCACTACATTGCATGCACACACAATAAGTAGAGATGCGTGAGAAGAAAAATCAGCTCAAAGGTTCTACATGGTAAGCACCATCACTTGTCAGTAATAAGTTAAAATGCTGCATAGCTCAAGAAAACTGATGAGCAGAAAACAATGGGAAGTATGTTCACACAAACTGGCACTGATCACAGTGAACCCTTTCAATAACGATCCTACCTTTGGCATGCAAGCCCCTCCCCGAGTCACAATCCTGTGTTACACTTTTTATTTCAACTCTTATGGTATGAAATCCTTTTTTACTTCCTTTTTTGAAAATGTTTTTATCGGATTTTCACAATCAAAAATTCGACATGGTGGCACAGTCGTTAGCACTGCTGCCTCACAGCTCCAGGACCAGGGTTGAAATCCGGCCTTGGGTGACAGTCTGTGTGGCGTTTGCACTTTCTCACCGTGCCTTCGTGTGTTTGCTCCGGGTGCTCCGGTTTCCTCCCAAAGTCCAAAGATGTGCAGGTTAGGTGGATTAGCCATGCTAAATTGCCCCTTCGTGGCCAAAAGGTTACGTAGGATTGCTGGGTTACGGGGATGGGGTGCAGGCATGGGCTTAAGTCGAATGCTCTTTCCAAGGGCCAGTGCAGACTTGATGGGCCGAATGGCCTCCTTCTGCACTGTAGGGATTCTATGATTCTATGGAATGACAAATTATAAAACCATGCCAAACAAAAAGAGAGAAAAAAGATCCAAAACATATATTTGCAGTGTTTCCTCACAACTGTGGCCATCACCCCACTTTGGATGGTATACATATTTCACAATCCCTTATGCGTCCACAGCACGTATTTAGAAGTGACTGTTTACAGTTTGGTCCAGGCCTCAGCTTGCCCTCGGACCAGTCCCCTATGGTTTTTGTCCCTTGTCCTTCGCATTCCCTTTGCATGCCTTTGCTCTCCTTCCCCACTTCCTACCTCCCCACCCCCTTCCCTCCGTCCCCTTTCCTTTTTCTCCCTATTCGATGGCATGTCCGTGTCTCCTTCCCCCATTTCCCCCACTTACTCTACTAGCTGCTGGCTGTCAACAGGTCTTGAAAACAAGTTGGTAAACAGCTTCCAGCTCCTGTGAAAACCATCTTCACACCCATGGATGGCAAATTTTATTTTATCCAGCGTGAGAAATTGCACCAACTGGGACAGCCAGTCTGCAGCCTTGGGTGGTGCTGCCAATCGCCAGCCGAGCAGGATTCTCCATTGGCTAGAGTGTCGCCGCCCCCTCCTCATGAAGACATCTGGCTGGTCTGATAACCCCGAAGACCGCCACGTTTGGGCATGGCTCCACCCATGGGTTTTTACGACAATCGGCAATGGTTTCATCGGCATGGCTCCACCCTCACTCCCATGGTATCAAATCCGAGGGAAATCTTGACAATTGGAAAATCCTATTGAAACAGTTCAACGATTTCCATGTGGAGCCACCATGTAGTAGCAGGCTCCAGCCACTCAGTGGCACTGTGAACATATCTCTCAAATCCCTCTCCCTCAGTCACAACAGCCATGTTATTTCACTGTCGGTTAAATATTTTCATTCGCTACATGCCATTCACTTTATTTTCATTTCTCAAAACTATTGTCAGCCTATTTATACCACCACTGAGTTTTTCATCCAAAGATTGCTCCCCACAGCCACCTTGCTTCCCGTACCATATTGCGAAGCTCTCTCTTCCTGACCAAAGACTGCCACACTATACGGAGTGTTCCATTCCTCCCTTGGCACACCCACTGTGAATCACACAGGCTTAAAGGGCGCTCCATGATGTCTGCTCTATTTTTCCTCCCCTCTCTTCCTGCAGGTCGCAAAAGCACATAGCCAGAAAGAAGCTTTTAAAACACTCAGGCTTCCCTGGAAGGGCTGACACAAGATTTTGGGAGAGGCCCTGTTACATAATGCGTTCCCGTTTGCAGGAACAGCGACTTCCCCAAAGTTTCGGGGGAACCCTTTGTGTAATGGTGTCCCCTCCACTTCAAACACCAGTTCTCGGTGAAGTGGGGCCAGGAACAGGCCTTGAATTACAGGGGGGAGGGGGGGGGGGGGGGATTTCTTTCAAGGCTTATCCCACAATTTTGGGGAAAGCCATTATTACTTAAAGCAAACAGTCTTCAGATCATAGAGGCTTTTTTAAATCTATGGATGTGAGAGAAACGATATGTTCATGCAACCTAACCAGCACATCTTGGACATTAAGGGGCAACCTTTATCCATTTTTCTCCCCATCTCCTACCTTAACAATCTGAATGCCCACTTCTTCCTGTCTAATTGCCCTTTCCTGTTCCACCTCCTGCCTCTCGGCTATTGCCACAAGGGTGCAGCGTCCACGGCCTTGTACCGTGCATGAGCAGCAGCCTTGCTGGCTGGATGCCTCCTTCACCTCGCTGCACTAAGTCATCGCTAATATCCCGGCCCTGGGTCACTGTCCCTGTGGAGTTTGCACATTCTCCCTGTGTCTGCGTGGGTTTCACCCCCACAACCCAAAAGATGTGCAGGTTAGGTGGATTGGCCATGCGAAATTGCCCCTTAATTGGAAAAAAAATAATTGGGTACTCTAAATTTGTTTTAAAATATAATCTACAGCAGCCTGAGCAAGTGTGCAGTATGTTCGTAAATTAGCTGCTTGTGCATGGCTGCACTTAAATAATTCGACCACACACATTTAGGGGAGGTGGTGGCGTAGTGGTGTTGTCACTGGACTAGTAAACCAGAAACCCAGGATAATGCTCTGGGGATGGGGTTCGAATCCTGCCACTGAATTCGATACAATCCCTACAGTGCAGCAGGAGGCCATTCAGCCAGTCAGGTCTGAAAGATAGTGAAATTTGAATTCAATAGAAATCTGGAATGTTTAACGGCCCCCTCAAGGGCAATTAGGGATGGGCAATAAATGCTGGCATAGCCTGCGACACCCACATCCCATGAACAAAATGTCAGAGGCAGTGTATATCACACCTCAAAACAATCCAGCCACAATCTTTCCCAAAAGAAAGAATCGGATAAGAGCCTGGATGTGAAAAGAATTATCAGGATAATTGCAACAAATTTGGGTCTAAATTACCTATTGCTATTCCCGAGTTCCCAGACACGTGTGAGACTAACTGGATTGCTTCAAGAGCATGTTGGTGCATATGGGCCTCCTCTTCATTGAATCATAGAATTTACAGTGCAGAAGAGGCCATTCGGCCCATCGAGTCTGCACCGGCCCTTACAAAGAGCACCCTACTGAAGCCCACGTATCTACCCTATCCCCGTAACCCAGTAACCCCCACTTAACATTTTTTGGACACTAAGGGCAATTTAGCATGGCCAATCCACTCAACCGGCACATCTTTGGACTGTGGGAGGAAACCGGAGCACCAGGAGGAAACCCACACAGACACGGGGAGAACGTGCAGACTCCGCACAGACAGTGACCCAAGCCGGGTATCGAACCTGGGACCCTGGAGCTGCGAAGCAACTATGCTAATCACTGTGGTACCGTGCTGCCCCAAATATATTTTTGTGCTTCATCATTCTATAATTCCAAACTCAGAACCATGCGGCACAAACAAAAGAGAGAAAATCCCCAGAAAGCCAAACCAATACACAAAAGAGAAAGAGAACCGCAAATATAAACGGATGGATGACCCGAAGAAAAGAGGCAAAGAAATGAGGAAAGAAAGAGAGATTTTGTACATCAGTTAAAAAAAAGGGAATGTATCCTCTGATTTGGTATGCGTAACGTCACAAGAGAACCATTAGCAATATACTAAAGTTGTGTGTACTATGCACGTCTGTAAGCGTCACACCTAAATATATGTTCTGACTCACCCGAAGCAACGCCACAGGAGACTTTTCTGGTTCAAGATCAAAATTAGCTGCAAGTCATTATTTGGGGGGGGAAAAAAACTCACTCTGTGATTGTCTGTAGACGAGTAGAAAATTACAGAAATAGGAACTGCCTGTGACGTACGCTTCTGTAAAACGAATGTACGCAGCTGATAGCTTGGCGTGAGACCCTGGTAAAGATTGTCAGAATGCCAGTGATGATGAAGTAACAGCATATGTGCACAGCTTGATAGCATCAGTCCCAGAGTCTGAACAGGGGCTTGGGCAAATCAGGCAGGAGGCTGCCGAGGACACAGCTACCTGGATTCTCCGCAAGACAACACAAAATGGAGCAATGTTGCTTCAAGGAAATAGTGGTCTGCACTGAATGACAGAGGCAAATTCACAGGGATCAGGTATGTTTTTTTTTAAGAGAGGACAGCTTTTGCAGACTGCTTTAATAAAACAAGTATTGTGTTTTGGCATTAAGAAGTGCAAGCAGGTCCCACAAGGCTCACTGTTGGCTAGGACTAGGCCAAGATAAAAGCAATCCAGAACTCCCATGTCTCATTTATCAGCCATGGGGGACAGGCCTGTGTGTCCAGTTAACATCAGACCATGACAGAAAGTTGCTTCAGCTCCCTTGGAATGCAAGAAAAGTTAGGTGTCACGAACTGTTACTCCAATTATCCAGTATCTGCTCTTTGACAAATGACAGTCAAAAATGATTCTTCCAAACATTGAAATCAACATTCTGCAAGAAACCCCCCCAGAAAATCCAAGTCTGGAAAAGATGAAATTTTCCATCTTTGTGGGAAGGATGTAAAAGCTCCTCCCTGTCTATCTTTTATCACTTTAAACTCCTAAACCTATATTCAGGGAAATATTAGTCTAAGTAACATCTTCTTATGATTCAGTTTTCATAATAATCTTCTCATAATACCCAGAACTGGATACAGGACTCCGGATGGAATCTAACCTGAGCTCAGTGCTTAACTTCTATCTCTTTGCATTCCAGCCCTCTTAGTTCTCTTGATTACTTTATGTAGCTGTTCACTATTTATCACGATTTCTATAAGTGCACGCTGAATTTTTCTGCTTATTCTTTGCTCCCAATGGGACAGTTACAATGGCTCGGTTGATTGACTGAACATAGCTAAGTTGTACAGACTAGGAAATGTCCACCCTCCTCCCCCAATGTCCCTGCTGACATTGGCTAGATGGGCAGGACAGGATCGGGGGCCAATGAGCCACTCCAATCACGTTCCTACTGGAAGGGAGCGCGGATGGGAATCAATCCCACTCCAATTGCCCTCACGTGTGTCAACCGTGGCTCAGCTGGTGGCAGACTCACCTGTGATTCAGAAGATTTTCAAAATCAATTTAGAGTACCCAATTCTTTTTTTCTCCTAATTAAGTGGCAATTTAGCGTGGCCAATCCATCTACCCTGCACATCTTTGGGTTGTAGGGGTGAGCCCCACGCAGACACGGAGAGAATGTGCAAACTCCACGTGCACAGTGACCCGGGGCCTTGGCGCCGTGAGGCAGCAGTGCTAACCACTGCGCCACCCCTGATTCAGAAGATTTTATATTCAAAGTCCTACGCCAGGACCTTCGCACAAATATCCAGAACATCCCTCCAGCGGGGGCAGCACGTTGGCGCAGTGGGTAAGCCCTGTTGCCTTACGGCGCCGAGGTCCCAGGTTCGATCCCGGCTCTGGGTCACTGTCCGTGTGGAGTTTACATATTCTCCCCGTGTTTGCGTGGGTTTCGTCCCCACAACCCAAAGATGTGCAAGGTAGTTGGATTGAACATGCTAAATTGCCCCTTAATTGGGAAAAAATGAATTGGGTACACTAAATTTATTTTAAAAAACATCCCTCCAGTGCAGACAGAAGCCATTTGGCCCACTACCTGCACCGACCCTCTGAAAGAGCACTCTACCCAGATCCACTAACCCGCCCCATCCCCGTAACCCCGTACATTAACAATGGGATAGCCAGCTAACCTGAACATCATTGGACTGCCGGAGGACACCCACGCAGGCACTGGGTGAACGCGCAAACTCCACACAGTCACCCAAGGCCGGAATCAAACTTAGTTCCTCACCACAGTGAGGCAGCAGTGCTAACTACTGTGCCACCGTGCCGCCCCTAGATCATGGGTGATTATCTAGGTCATTGCCTAGATCAAGGCTGATAATCCAGTTCGTGGCACAATTGTGAGGACTACCAGGAGTATTTATTCGTGTCCACTTGCAGGGGCTGGTTTAGCTCACTGGGCTAAATCGCTGGCTTTTAAAGCAGACCAAGCAGGCCAGCAGCACGGTTCAATTCCCGTACCAGCCTCCCTGGACAGGCGCCGGAATGTGGCGTCTAGGGGCTTTTCACAGTAACTTCATTGAAGCCTACTCGTGACAGTAAGTGATTTTCATTTCATTTCATTTCATTACGGGTAGCCACAGTATTAATAAGGCTAGTCATGTTCAGTTTCTGATCAATGGTAACCCCCTGTATGTTTGTGGAGGATTCAACGATGGAATGTCAAGGGGCAATGGTTCAGTGCTTTCTTGTAGGAGATGGTCATTGCGTGACTGCAACTTGCCACTTGTCAACCCAAGCTTGGATACTATTCAGGTTTTGCTGCAGCTGGACATGAACTGCTTCATTATCTGAGGAGTTGTGAATGGTGCTGAACATTGTGCGGTCATCCGCAAACATCCCCACTTCTGACCTTATGATGGAAGGGAGGTCACTGATGAAGCAGCTGAAGATGGTTGGGCCGAGGACACTACCCTGAGGAACTCCTGCAGTGATGTCCTGGATCTGAGATGATTGACTTCCAATCACCACAACCATTTTCCTTTGTGCTAGATATGACTTCAACCAGCAGATCCTGATCAAGATTAACCCATTAATCACAGAAACAGATTATCTGACCATAATCACAGAACTGTTTGTGGGAACCTGCACGTGTACAAGCTGACTGCTGCATTTGCCTACAGTACAACAGTAACTACACAATGTACGTCATTGGCTGTAACAAGCTTTGGGATGTCATTAAAGAAGCTTTACAAAAGCAAGTCTTTCTTTTTATTGCCGACCTGGTCACTACTGAAGAAATATCCTGATCTCCAAAGCAAAATATAATGAAAGTGCAAAGTTCAAGCTCCCAAAAATAAATGCCTCAATATGTCGCAGTCCAACGCTGATCATTAATCCTACCTGTTTTCTGGTTGAAACTTTTCCATCCAACCTATTTTCATCCTGTTGTCACCAGCATTGGAGGAGTTATTAAAACCTAGAATGCAAAAGGAAGGACATGAGAAATAAAGAAGCACTGTTCGTCTCAGAGTGCCCACCTCACTCCACTGCACTCACGGAAAGAGGTGCAGAAAACCCTTAAGCAATGAAGATGACATTTGAAAACAAAATCTTCCATAAATGTATCTTATTATTCTATTTCCATACAATGGTAACATTTACAAAGTAATACTGCTTTAATGTGATATCATTACACTTTCTCAGAGGTTTCATGAAATCAGGAGGCAAGTGTCTGCACATCTCAAACGGAGATGCTGATGGAGTGGAGGTGGTTACAACAAAAAGTTGACTTCGAATCACCCCAGTCCTGTCCCTCTGAACTGGAGCTGAAATGGGTGGGCATGTGGCAAGCAAGACTACAAGTTCTAGCCTGAAGGTTTCTGTGGCTGGAACAGAAAGGTCACATTTTAAAAAGTGTTCTTCAGGGAGTCAGTTAGTGAGCAGACACAGGTCAAGAGCCTTGTTGTTGGATATACTGTTTCGCATTGAACTGATGGCGCACACTTGACTCTTTGTGAACGAGGATCTGAAAGGTCAGTGCTGAAACTTTTCACTGATAAATCTTCTTTTACGTAACAGAGGTATTCCATTCAGCTCCCTCATAGCTGATGGGGGAAAACTGAAATCACTCCACAATCTGCAGGTACTCGACTTGCTGTTTCAACTAACTCTTGGAATACATATGCAGCACTGTATACCCTGAGGACTCATTCTGATTTAAGGCATTGGTCATAATATTGCATAATATAATGCACCATACCTGCAAATGAGAGATTGAACAATTCTATAATCTCTTCAAGCTCAGTAAAAAGAGACAGCTGCATTGCCTCTTTTCTTATTTTAGAGTACCCAATTATTTTTTTATCACTGAGAGACATACAAGATCTAAGCTGACACGAAAAGGCTTTGCACCTCATCTTGGGCTTGTTCTGACGCTTGATTTTGAGAAGCGATAATTCACACAATATTCATCAGATAAATAGCCAGTTAACCTGTATTTTGTATTAGGTGGTCAAAAGATAGTGTTGGTTAGATATATGCTGGAGAGGGCAAGAGCAGGATTCCCCTATTCTTCATCAAATAGTACCATGTGATCTCTAACATCTCGAACATTCATCTGACCAGGCAAATGATTTAACTGAAAGACTTAACTGAAAGAGACACACTCTGATACTCCAGCACAGCCATTTGAACTGAATTGTCAGTCTAGATAAACAACCCGCACAGCAAAGACTAGCGAGCTGCAGCCTCCCATCGCTGTTGTGACCTCACTTTTCTTTTATGATCCATGTATCTGAGGAATTCTAGGTGCAACGCTCTGAGCACCTGGAATTCATGTGGCTGTTCCAATTTGCAAGGTTAAAGACACTCTAAATAAGAAGTCTTACAACACCAGGTTAAAGTCCAACAGGTTTGATTCAAACACGAGCTTTCGGAGCGCAGCTCCTTCACCTGAGGAAGACTTCTTACTGTGCTCACCCCAGTCCAACGCCGGCATCTCCACATCAATCTAAATAAGAACACTGCTCTTGTCGGCAATCGCCTGATGTCTCTTAATCTCTGCTTGTCTCGGCTACAATTTGATGCATAAACCCATACGATACGAGAATTAGGTGCCAGGTAAAGCACTAGCTCCCTCTGAATGATAATGACTGTATGATCAGCTTGGCTCAATGGTGCCATTCTCAGCTCTCAGTCAGTAAAACATACCGCAGGATTTAAGCACCATAATCTAGGCTAACAATTCAGTTCAATGAGGCTATGCAGGAGTGTCAGAGTGCATGTCTTTCAGTTCAATCTTTCAGTTAAATCATTTGCCTGGTCAGATGAATGTTAGAAATGTTGGAGATCACATGGTACTATTTGATGAAGAATAGGGGAGTCCTGCTGTTGTCCTCTCCATATATCTAACCAACACTATCTTTTGACCAACTATGACAAATACAGGTTAACTGGCTATTTATCTGTGTGAATATCACTTCTCAAGATCAAGCGTCAGAACAAGCCCAAGATGAGGTGCAATGCCTTTTTTTGTCAGCTTAGATCTTGTATGTCTCTCTTGTGGTAAAACAATAATTGGGTACTCTAAAATAAAGAAGTAAAAAAATTAAAATCTCTCTTGTGGAGACCATGAATTGGCTTCAATTTGAATTGGTTTTGGTCTCAACTCCACTTTCCTGTCTGCCGCTCACAACCCTTGACTCCCTCATCCATCAGAAAGCTCTGTAAGAATAGAATAGAAAGGGTGGCACGTGGCACAGTGGTTAGCACTTGGACTACAGCGCTGAGGACCCGGGTTCGAATCCCGGCCCTGGGTCACTGTCCGTGTTGAGTTTGCACATTCTCCCCGTGTCTGCGTGGGTTTCAGCCCCACAACCCAAAGATGTGCAGGTTAGGTGGATTGGCCACGCTAAAATGCACCTTAATTGGAAAAAAAATCATAATAATTGGGCACTCTAAATTTATATAAAAGAATAGAATAGAATAGAATAGAATCCCGACAGTGCAGAAGGAGGCCACACATCCACCCTATCCCAGTGACCCCACCTATTCGTTTTGACACTAATGGACAATTTATCATGGCCAATCCTCCTAACCTGTACCTCTTTGGACGGACTGTGGGAGGAAACCGGGGCACCCGGAGGAAGCCCACGCAGACATGGGGAGAACATACAAACTCCAGTCACCCGAGGCTGGAATTGAACCCAAATTGGAAAAAAATGAATTGGGGACTCTAAATTTATAAAAATTGAAAAATATATATATTAATGGCCCCCCTGAGAGAATTTAAAAAACATGTCTCAGTCTTAAATGGACGATACTTAACATCCTCACGTTATCTACCCTATCAAATCCCCTCAGAGTCTTATCTGCTTCAAGAAAATCAACTCTCATTCTTTTAAACTCCAATGAGTAAAAGCCTGACCTGTTCAATCTTTCTTCATCCCAGGAATGAGCCAAGCCAAATTATTTTTCTTTGTAAACCACCACCAGATTTTCCACCATTTTCCTTGTGGTACCTTAATCTGTTCTTAATGCTCCGGCTCAAGGAGCTACATTTGTCTTCTCAACTGTCAAGTCATTCCACATTGTAAGTCATATAAGGCTAAATTCACTGATCTTGCTTACCTAAAGGGGAATTGGAGTGGAGTGCAGGTGGGAGGTTGGGCACTGTGTGTTACAGCCAGATCAGCAAGGCCCCGCTGACAGAATAGGATTAGAGAATCTGTCTTGTAGTTCCATGGGATGAAGCGATTGTTGACAATCATGAGTTGCCTGGTTGGGATAACAGAAACTGCTCCCATATGCCGAAGGATCAAGAACCCAGGGCCACAGATTCAAAGCAATTGCCAAAAGAACCAAAGGCGATGTACAAGAAAACCTATTTTAATACAGCGAGTGGTTAGGATCTGGAATGCACTGCCTGAGCGTGTGGTGAAAGCCATTCAGTTGTGGCTTTCAAATGATGATTGGATAATTATCTGGTGAAAAAAATGTTTGCTGGGCTGCAGAGAAAGGGCAGGGAAGTGGACCAATTTCTGTTGCAGAGAGCTCGTATAGACTTGGTGAACTGAATCAGTGGTGGGTAATTTAAAGTGGCCAATTCACCTACCCTGCACATCTTTGTGTTGTGGGGGCGAGACCCACGCAGACATGAGGAGAACGTGCAAACTCCACATGGACAATGACCTGGGCCAGGATCGAACCCGCATCCTCGGCGCTGTGAGGCAGCAGTGTTAACCACTGTGCCACCGTGCCGGCCCGAGTGTGTTCAATCTGATTCATGGGGTGATGGTTCGTGGACATGTCCCAGTTCAATCTTGCGGCCCACTGAGATGAATGAGGGCCACTTATGCAGCTCACTCACCAGCCCAGGTGACCTTAATGCTCTCTTTCTGTGCAGTAACCATTCTATTATTCTAAGTACCAAATCAGAGTGACAATTCAAACCATGCAGCTGAACATCCTAAATGTTGTTCTGCATTATGTTGGACTCATTCTTGACATTCGATAACTGTTCATGGGACATGAATATCACCCTTTTTATTCTTCCTATGAGCAGAATCAGTAGTTCACATTGTCTATTCTATATTTATTTTCCCATGTTTGCTCCATTCAGCAACTTTGTACAGCTTGTTTTTGTCACCTCAGTCACTTATTTTTTTTATTTTGTTATGTTCTGATGTCAGGTCGATCCACCCTAACAGCACTGTGGGTGTACTTACGCCACATGGACGACAGCGGTTCAAGAAGGTGGCTCACCATACCTTCTCTTTCTTTTTTAAAAAATAAATTTAGAGGACCCAATTATTTTTTTTCCCAATTAAGGGGCAATTTAGCGTGGTCAGTCAACCAATCCTGCACATCTTTTGGGTTGTGGGGGTGAAACCCACACAGACACGGGGAGAATGTGAAAACTCCACACGGGCAGTGACCCAGGGCCGGGATTCGAACCTGGGTCCCCAGCGCTGTAGGCACCAATGCTAACCACTGTGCCAACGTGCTGCCCTCACCATACCTTCTCAAGGGCAAATAGTGATGGGCAATAACATAGAACACACAGTGCAGAAAGAGGCCATTCGGCCCATCGAGTCTGCACCGACCCACTTAAGCCTTCACTTCCACCCTATCCCCGTAACCCAATAACCTCTCCTAACCTTTTTGGCATGGCCAATCCACTTAACATGGACGTCTTTGGACTGTAGGAGGAAACCGGAGCACCTGGAGGAAACCCACGCAGACATGGGGAGAACGTGCAGACTCTGCACAGACAGTGACCAGCGGGGAAATCGAACCTGGGACCCTGGCGCTGTGAAGCCACATTGCTATTCGCTTGTGCTACCGTGCTGCCCAATAAATGCTGGCCTCGCCAGCCATGCCCACTTCCCCTGAATGAGTAAGAAAAAACCTTGGGCGCGATTCAGCAGCCTCATCACTCCATTTGGCTCATTTAAATATACATTCACCGGATTTAACCATAGCCCAGGTCTCAATGACTGCACCAGGGAGACCTCGCCAGGGCCCTGCTTAGTCATAACGACACCTGAGGTAGTCTCCATGGCCATTAGAGACCCACCGAGCGATTGGGGTAGGGCAGGGTGGTACTCTGGCACTTCCTCTAGCACCTGGGCCCCTTGGTACTGCCACCCCTTGCACCCTGGTAATGCCACCTGGCACAGCCACAGTGCCAGGCTGGTAATGCCAAGGTGCCAGGTTAGCATTGCCGGGGTCAGGACTGGGGTGACCTTACCAGGTAGAAGGGAGTGAAAGGGTGAAGGGTGGGGGGTGGGGGTAAGGGGGGGGGGGTGAAGGTGGTGGTGGTGGACATCATGGCAGCCTTCCAAAACGGCACCCCCGACAAGCCTTTCTTGCTGAGAAGCTTCAGCTCGACAGCAGGAATTCTCTCTATGTGCATCCCCAGTGGAGAAAATCGCCCCAAGGATAGAAAAATGGCAAAGAGCTGATGAATATGGCGTGCAGATGCCAAGACTCAACAGAACAGCGCCTGCGGCTGCCCTGGAGTTCAGGATGGAGGTAACTCACAACCCTGGATCAGAGACCATCACAGCAGTGGGTCAGGGGAGCCTTTCAGATTGAGTATTCCGGAGGAAGCCCATCTTCCAGCCTCAGAATGTTCCTCGAGATCCACCGTCATTCTCAGGAGACTCACCTTTCAGTCTCAGAATGTACCAGGAGATCTATCACTTTCATGAGGTCCAACGTTTTTCTTCAACCGTGGGTCAGTGATGTTGGGCGCCTTCTCAATATGGCACCCGGGCATGGCGGCAGATGACAAGCCACCCAGACCTGCCCTGCCACGGACTACAGTGTGAAACACCCAGATGCATAATTAATGAGTCTGGGGTTGGAGGATTTGGCAAGTCCCTCCCACCACCCACAATGGCACCTAGTCTCAGAATGGAAGAATTCATCCAATGTTCTTTTGCCCCATGCGGGGGCATTTCCAAGCTGATTATCAGCCTGATGATCTGCATTTTTTAATAATGCTCTTTCTAAAGCAAACAAGTTCTGCTGTTGGACTCAAACCCAGAGCTTCCCATCCAATGGTTGCAGCACGACCACTGCGCCACAGGACCACCCAGGATGTTCAGAGAGATAATAAATACCTCTCAGTTAAAGTATATTCCTGAGAGGATGGGGAATTGTAAAAGGGAGAAAAACGTTCCATGGCTAAACAAGGAAGTCAAATAGGACAAAGTGGATGGCACGATAGCACAGTGGGTAGCACTGTTGCCTTACGGCGCCAGGATCCCAGGTTCGATTCCCGGCTTGGATCACTGTTTGTGTAGAGTCTCCCCGTGTCTGCGTGGGTTTCCTCCGGGTGCTCCGGTTTCCTCCCAGAGTCCAAAGATGTGCCTGGTAGGCGGATTGGTCACGCTAAATTGCCCCCTAGTGTCCAAAAGTTACGTGGGGTTGCTGGGTTGAGGGGATGGGGTGGAACTGTGAGCTTAAGTAGGGTGCTCTTTCAGGGGTCGGTGTACACTCGATGGGCCGAATGGCCTCCTTCCGCACCGTTGATTCTATGACTCTATAATGGCAGGGTGTTTCTTGGAACCCCCGCTAAACACAAGTCCGCTGAATCGCGCCCATTAACTCTGTTTCTACTCCACAGCTGGTACCTGTCCTGTTTAAGCGTTTTCCAATATTTTCTGTTTTATTTCAGATTTCTAGCATCTTTGCTTTTCCTTTGCTTTTTCCAATGTCGCTTTGCACTTTCTACATGAGTATTTCAATTGACATATCCCATACTCCGCAATGAAAGCTAGCCTGGCTCCCTTACACAAGCACAATTCACAATTATACAATGTCAAAGTCAAAGTAGTGAAACATCCCAAAGCAATTCACAGCATCAATTCTCAAACAAAAATTAACACCAAGCCACAGGAGGACGTATTAGGACAGGTGACCAAATATTTGGTCAAAGAGGTAACTTTGAAGCAACGTTGTAAAGGAGGAGACAGAGGCAGATGAGTTCATGAAGGGAATTCCACGGCATAAGGCCCCGGCAGCTGAGGGCACATCTGCCAGTGCTGGAGTGATATAGAGGATGCACAACAGGTAGGAATCAGAGGTGTGCAGTTATTGGAAACACCGACAGCTTCATAGACCAATGAAAATGTGGGTCGACTATGAGTGTTAGATTAAGGGAACTATCATAACCTGTACCCACATGGGACTTACTGGTGGGATCAATTGTATTCCCTGTGTCCCTGTGGAATACGGGCTTCCCCGCTGTGGGGGCGGAGGGAAGCTCAATTAACGTCGTCTATAAGGTCGGCCAGACCGGGACCGGCCTTCTCAGACCCAGTCGGGTGCCGTCGGGATCTGTGTACCTTAAACCTTGCAAATGAACCCTTGTTACAACTCGGTGTGGACTCCCCGTGTCTTCATAAAAGGAACCAATGTCTCACGGCGCCGAGGTCCCAGGTTCGATCCCGGCTCTGGGTCACTGTCCGTGTGGAGTTTAAACATTCTCCCCGTGTTTGCATGGGTTTCGCCCCCACAACACAAAGATGTACAGGGTAGGTGGATTGAACACGCTAAATTGCCCCTTAATTGGAAAAAAATGAATTGGATACTCTAAATTTATATTTAAAAAAACAAAAAAATAAATAAAAGGAACCAATACATTAAACGTAAATACGGGATCCTGACTCGGCACTTCTGATCTCAATTGCAGAAACATGAAAGGTGCCGAAAGCTCAATAATGTGGTTGTATCTATGCCTCATGTCACCAGTTACAATGTGAGCATTGGAGTGCAGCAAAGGGATCACATTTGACCTTGCATTTCCAAATGCGATATCCTAACAGTACTTCAGAAAAGTATACTTAGCGCAGGTTTAATTACCTCTGATGGAATAGTGTCTGAAGGCAATGGCACACCTTCTCATCATTAGTCTTTACTCTTTGGCAAGGGACCAGATATGAAATAATGAAAGCTCTTATATGCAGGTTCTTTAAAATGTCTACCCTGGAGCCAAGGCAATGAAGACAAAACAGATACCGCCACATCCTGAAGGCGTGACGTGTCTGCATATAAGATTGCGCGCCAGCATTGTTATTCTTGAGTTGTGTGTTCACACGTGCCTTACAATGGTTTTCTTTGTAATGAAACTGTTCTTTCTTGAATGTTAGGTTGCAGAATCAAAGCCAAATACCTGTCGGAATAGGTTTTAGTGTTTGGGGCATGGGAATGATTGGAACGATACAGATGAATGACTTCCATTGTTAATGATGCTCGCACAGCGATACTCGAGCCAAGTAGTGTGCCATGGCAACAGGCCATGCCTGCATTCCCCATACTGCAGTCCACAGAACGTGGATACTCATGAAACATTCAATATTCATTCAGCACAATGACATGCAGGGGCAGTTGGCAGTATTGAAGAAATAAAAGACAGGCAATGGGATGGATCTAATTGTCGCAACAGTCCTCGGCACCAACAATTTATAGAAACGAGTACAAAAAGTCATCTACTTTATTTGATTGATATAAATAGTCAGAAGAGTCTAGGTTTGGCAGTTTGGTTCAGAGATTAGGATATTTACTTACTTGGTGGCATGAGTCAATTTCCCCTTGCCAACAATCTCAACATTCTGTGGACAATAGGTGTCAGATGTTGCTCAGTTGGCAGAACTCTTGCTTCTCAGTCACAAGGTTGCGGGTTCAACTCGCACTTTGGGCACAATAATCGAGGCTGACACACCAGTGCAGTACTGAAGGAGTTCTCCATTATCAGAAGTGCCTCCTTGGGATGAGACATTTAACCAAGGCCCCAAACTTGGGTAAATGTGAAAGATCTCACGGCACTATTTTAAAGGAGGTCAGGGCAGCAAGCCATGGTGCCCAGGACAATATTCATCCCTCAATCATCATCACAAAAACACACATTATCTGGTCATTATCATAAAGCTGTTTGGGGGGGAATTGTGAGCAATCAGCTGCTACATTGTCTATGTTACAACAGTGATTACACGTCATTGACTGTAAGGAGCTTTGAGATGTCCAGTTGTCATATAAAGCTCCAAATGAATACAAACCTTTCCTTTAAAAGCATCGACTGGTTTATAACTGGAGGTGTTGGTGGCATAGTGGTCAGTACTGCTGCCCCACAGCACCAGGGACACAGGCTTGATTCTGTGTGGGGCTTGCATTTTCTTCCTGTGTCTGCATTAGTCTCCTCCGGGTGGTCCGGTTTCCTCCCACTGTCCAAAGATGTGCAGATTAGGTGGATTGGCCATGATAAATTTCCCCTTAGTTTCCAGGGCACACTCGATGGGCTGAATGACCTCCTTTTGCACTGTAGTGATTATAGTTCTACACTCTACTGTACAAAATAGTACAGCAAGGTTTAGCTCGGTTGGCTCGACAGCTGGTTTGCGATGCAGTGCAAGGCCAGCAGTGCGGGTTCAATTCCCCGACTGGCTGAGGTTAGTCATGAAGGCCATGCCTTCTCAACCTTGCCTGAGGTGTGGTGATGCTCAGTATGGTGATTACTGCCAGTCAGCTCTCCCCCTCAAAGATGAAAGCAGCCTCTGGTCATCTGGGATGATGGCAACTTCACCTTTACACAGAATACCGATCAGAGAGTGAGTTGTTGACCATTCAGCTTTATAATAGAGATCCCATATGATCACTTGAGAAAACAAACAAACATTCACCAAAGTCACGACTTTGGACCATCAAAGAGAATGTGAAAAAGTGAACCCAATGTGCCCTTATATTGATTCCTCAGTCCAGCATTGCCTCAGATGCAAAACTCTCACCTTTGTGTTGAAATTCCTCCCTACAAGAGGAGCTGGTAGAGGGGCTGGGGGCGCCGATAGAGTTGGAGGAGCTAGTCAGGGGGATTGGACAAATGCAGTCAGGTAAGGCCCCGGGGCCGGACGGGTTCCCGGTGGAATTTTATAAAAAGTATGCGGATCTGGTGGGCCCCTTGTTGGTGCGAGCCTTCAATGAGGCATGGGAGGGGGAGGCTTTGCCCCCGACGATGTCGCGGGCACTGATCTCTCTGATCCTAAAGCGGGATAAGGACCCCTTGCAGTGTGGATCATACAGGCCTATCTCGCTCCTCAATGTTGACGCCATGTTGCTGGCGAAGATCCTGGCCACCAGGATAGAGGATTGTGTGCCGGGGTGATACACGAAGATCAGACAGGATTTGTCAAGGGGCGGCAGCTCAACACGAATGTGCGGAGACTGCTAAATGTTATCATGATGCCGGCAGTGGAGGGGGAGGCGGAGATAGTGGTGGCGCTGGATGCAGAGAAAGCGTTTGATAGAGTTGAGTGGGGTTACCTGTGGGAGGTGCTGGAGCAGTTCGGATTTGGGGAGGGATTCATCAAATGGGTGAGGCTGCTCTACGCGGCTCCGATGGCGAGTGTAGTTACAAATGGAAGGAGATCGGAGTACTTTAGGCTCTACCGTGGGACCAGGCAGGGGTGCCCCCTGTCCCCCTTGCTCTTTGCACTGGCGATTGAACCACTGGCTATGGTGTTGAGGGAGTCAGGGAGATGGAGGGGTCTGGTGTGGGGTGGGGAGGAACATCGGGTATCGCTGTATGCGGACGACCTGCTGTTGTATGTGGCGGACCCAGAAGGGGGAATGCCGGGGGTGATGGAGCTGTTAGCGGAATTTGGGGGCTTCTCAGGCTATAAGTTAAATTTAGGCAAGAGCGAGGTATTTGTAGTACACCCGGGAGATCAGGAGGAGGGAATTGGGAGGCTCCCGTTTAAGAGGGCAGTGAAGAGTTTCAGATATCTGGGGGTGCAGGTGGCCAGGAGTTGGGGGATTCTCCATAAGCTTAATTTTACCAGGCTGGTGGAGCAGATGGAGGAGGAATTTAAAAGGTGGGACATGGTGCCGCTATCGTTGGCGGGTAGAGTGCAGTCCGTCAAAATGACGGTTCTCCCGAGGTTCTTGTTCCTCTTCCAGTGTTTGCCCATCTTTACCCCTAGGGCCTTTTTTAGAAGGGTGACCAGCAGCATCATGAGCATTGTTTGGGCGCATGGGACACCGAGGGTGAAGAGGGTCTTCTTGGAGCGGGGTAGAGATGGGGGGGGCTGGCGTTACCCAATCTCTTGGGGTACTACTGGGCGGCCAATGTGTTGATGGTGTGCAAGTGAGTGATGGAGGGGGAGGGAGCAGCATGGAAACGGATGGAGAGGGCGTCCTGTGGAGATACAAGCCTGGGGGCACTGGTAACGGCGCCGTGGCTGCTCCCTCCTACGAGGTATACCACGAGTCCGGTGGTGGCAGCTACCATCAAGATTTGGGGGCAGTGGAGGTGACATAGGGGAGAAGTGGGGGGCTCGATGGAGGCTCCGTTGAGGTGGAACCATAGGTTCGTCCCGGGTAACATCGATGGGGGATTTCAGGGTTGGCACAGAACGGGCATCAGACAGCTGAGGGACCTGTTTATTGATGGGAGGTTTGCGAGCCTGGGGGAGTTGGAGGAGAAATTTGGGCTCCCCCCGGGAAACATGTTCAGGTATCTGCAGGTAAAGGCATTTGCTAGACGGCAGGTGGAGGGATTCCCTTTGCTTCCCGCGAGGGGGGTGAGTAACAGGGTGCTTTCGGGGGTCTGGGTCGGAGACGGGAAGATATCCGATATCTACAAGGTTATGCAGGAGGTGGAGGAGGCGTCAGTAGAGGAGCTGAAAACTAAGTGGGAGGGGGAACTGGGGGAACAGATCGAAGACGGGACATGGGCTGATGCCCTGGAGAGGGTTCATTCTTCCTCCTCGTGTGCGCGGCTTAGCCTCATCCAATTCAAGGTGCTGCACCGGGCCCACATGACTGGGACGAGGATGAGTAGGTTTTTTGGGGGTGAAGACAGGTGTGTCAGGTGCTCGGGGAGTCCAGCGAACCATGCCCATATGTTCTGGGCATGCCCGGCACTGGAGGAGTTCTGGAAGGGGGTGGCGAAGACGGTGTCAAGGGTGGTCGGATCCAGGGTCAAGCCAGGATGGGGACTCGCGATTTTTGGGGTTGGGGTGGAGCCGGGAGTGCAGGAGGCGAAGGAGGCCGGTGTTCTGGCCTTTGCGTCCCTAGTAGCCCGGCAAAGGATTTTGCTACAATGGAAGGATGCGAGGCCCCCAAGCGTGGAGACCTGGATCAATGACATGGCGGGTTTTATTAAGATAGAGAAGGTCAAATTCGCCCTGAGAGGATCGGTACAAGGGTTCTTTAGGCGGTGGCAACCTTTCCTCGACTTTCTGGCTCAACGATAGGGTACTGGGACAGTAGCAGCAGCAACCCCGGGGGGTGGGGGGGGCGGGGGGACGATGACTATGTTTGTTTATTTAATTTAAATTTATTTTTAAGTTCTCTTGTTGGGGTTGGGGGGGTGGGGGGGATATGATACATCCGTTGATATGGTCTGGGGGGTGTAACAGTTGTTATGGGTTATTTTGTTGCATTTCATTGTTTGTTGTTATATTTTATATTTTCTGTAAAAAATTCCAATAAAAATTATTTAAAAAAAAAAGAAATTCCTCCCTATCTCTGTATAAAAGCTTAAGAGGCCTAAGAAGGTAAGTTAAACAGTATTTAATAAACGAACACAAAGCAAAGGCCGCAATGCGGCTTCCAGTCCAAAGGTCCTAACCAGGACTACCGATCACACCGGTCCCAGTCCAGGCCGGCTTTTAGTCGCGGATTTACGAGCTCCCTCTGGGTGAAGGAGCTCGTATTCCATGGACAGATCAATTGAGTTGTCCCTGTGGGTCCTGTAAGGGTTATTACACTCTGCACATTCTTCCAGCCCTACAATCTCTCAACCTCCAATTCTGGCCTTTTGTGCATCTTCGGTCTCCATTTTTCCCCTGCTGGTGTTTTGCCTTCCACTACACAGGCCTTAAGCTTCTGAATTCCCTTCCCACACAGTTTGCATTCTGACTGTCTTGGCGGGCTCCGGAGTCTGGCATTTTCGGGCATTGCCCTTCCCTCTTTGACAGCGTTCCATCAGAGCTTCCTTCCTTTACATGTGTTTCCATTTTAGGCTGAAGCAGGGTTTTGGCAGCAAAGATCATGGTCCTGGTGCTCTGCTGAATGGTTTAGCTCAGTTGGCTGGACAGGTGGTTCATGATGCAGAGTGAGGCCAACAGCGCAGGGTCAATTCCAGTACCGGCTGAGGTTATTCATGAAAGCCTCGCCTTCTCTACCTTGTCCGTTGCCTCAGGGTAAGTCACCACCAGTCAGCTCTCCCCGTCAAAGGGGAAAACAGCCTATGGCGACTTTACTTTGCTGAATGTACTGCATGCTCTGTCAAAGCATTTGATTGTGGGTAAAAGGGGCTGCTTATAAGGCGTTTAAAGTCCCATGGACGTGCAAGGTCCTTAAACTCCCTGCCGCTAACTGCCTGGCAGAGTCCGTCATTAGCCATTGTGGAATGCCATGCACGGCAATGTGTCTCTTCAGCATCCTGATTAGTGCAGTGGTCCTCACGTAAGGCAAGTAATCAACTTCAAACAACCCTGAGAGTGAATCAACAAGAACCAAATGCTGTTTCCCATTCAAGTCAAATGCATCTGCTACGGTGAATGATTACGAAAGGTCTGGAATTTCATGAAGGTGCAATAGTTCTTTGGTTTGGTGGGGCCTGCACGCATTGTATGGTGCACACCTGGACACATCCCTCTCTGTGACACCATATACTGACAGCCAGTACATAGTCACATTTGTCTTATGCTTTGTCACTTCACTCCCCTCAGGTGCCCTTGGTAGAGCTGCTGGGTGTGGTATTTATGCAGAGGTTGAAGGATTACGAACCTCTGACCGTGCAGTGTCAGTCCATTTGCATGATTAACTCCTCTCTCGTGGCGCAAAAAGTGCGGAGCTCATGGGCAAGCCCTTTTGACATTGGAGGCTATTCTTTCATGATGATGACATGAAGCTCTTTGTATGTGTGGTCCACTTGCAGGACAGCTTTGAGTGCATCAGTTCTCCAAGACAACAGTACTTGGATTGTCATATTGTCGATGTCCTCCTCACACTCAACATGTTTAGTTGTGCGTAGGTGTGCCCTGGAAAGGGAATCTGCTAAGTATAGTTCCTTACCACTCTTGTAGATCACACTGAGGTCGTACCTTTGGAGCTTGAGCATTATTCACTGCAGGCATGGTGATGCAGTATGGAGGGGCTTTTTAGGGATGGTGATGAGCAGCTGGTAGTCAATTTGAATGTGGTAGGAGCACCGTAAATGAAATCATGAAATTCCTGACAGGCAAAGCCAAAGGCGAGGACTTCTTGAACTGGGCACAACGAGTTTCAGTGTCAATGAGCGTCCTTGATGCAAAAGCCACTGGCCTGCCATTCTGGATGCAGACTGCTCCAGGCCCCTGCTTAGAGCATCTGCTGATAACACCATAGGCTTTTGGACATCAAAGTTTTGTAACACTGGAGGATCTGAAAGCAGGTGCTTGAGTCTGTTGAATGCACTGTTATGGTGTTCCTGCCAATATCATTCTGCATCCTGGAGGAGAGGTTGCTGCAGGGGTGCAGTCACTTTGCTCCAGCGAAGTTGTACTAAGAAAACACTGGAGTGCTTGTTTTTCATCAGGAGTGGCCATCTGGGGTGGCATGCGGTGCAGTGGTTAGCACTGGGACTGCGGTGCTGAGGACCGGGTTCGAGGCCCTGGGTCACTGCCCGTGTGGTGTTTGCACATTCTCCCCGTGTCTGCGTGGGTTTCATCCCCACAACCCAAAGATGTGCAGGTTAGGTAGATTGGCCACGCTAATTTGCCCCTTAATTGGAAAAACAATAATTGGGTACTCTAAATTTATTTTTAAAAAAGGAGTGGCCATCTGCCGGACAGCATTTGTCTTGTCTGGGTCTGCCTTCACACCATCAGCAGTTGGCAGATAGCCCACGTAAATGACTTTCCTGACTCACAATTTGCATTTGGCAGGGTTGAGCTTCAAATGATTCAGTCAAGGACCAAATGCAAATGCTCATCATGTTCCTCAATTGTACTCCCTCAAAGTCGAATGTCATTCAGGATGACACCTCATCACAGGGTTTCCCTGTGAAGAGTTGTTCCATGGAGCTTTGGACGGTCTCACCACCAGTGGAGATACCACAGGTCATACACAGAAATCTGCTCCGCCTACAGGAGACATCAACGTCATAAACATTAAGATTTCTTCATCAAGCGGGATTTCCCAAAATCCAAATTTTGCATCCAAGGTGCTGAAGACTTTGGCATTGGGCATGTCGGCTATGACTTGTTCATTGTCTTCATTGGACAGTGAGGTCTCAGTTAAGGTGAACTGGATCGATACAGATTCTGGCTGTGCCATTTTTCCTCACTGCTCTCACCATCTTTGAGGCCCATTCTGTGACCTCATCTATGGGGGCTAGAACAACCAATCTTTCATTCTATCTAGTTTGTCTATTAGCTTCTGTTTCATGGCAAGATAGTCTTCTTGGAGCAAAGACAGTGGTTGCACTGATTCATCCAACCTCAAGTGATATATAACAGACAGCTTCCCAATAACATCACAGTCAAACAAGTCTCACAGCATCTCTGGTGCTTGTTGCTGTAAGGTGTGTACATTAGTCCTAATGCAATGTTGCCATTGAGACACAGCTATGGTTTGATGTCCTGGTCAACTACATAGAATAGAAACTTGCCCTGCGTGCAGTCCAAAGTGATGACACCTTCTTTGCGTGTGGCCTCTTCACCAGATGCATTAAGGTTCACTTTGTTGGTTGAATCTTGTGCAGCACAGGGATCGATTTTCTTCAGCAGCAGCTTCAACACCCCATTGCATTTTGCCCCGGTATCAATTTCTGACTTTCAGTTTGAAATCTTGCGAGTAATGTTGAGCATTGTGAATATTCCACCTCTTTCAGTGATGAGCTCAGCACTTTCGTTATAGAATTCTTCCAGAGGCTCAAGACTTTGACTTTTCTCTAGCTCATTCACTTTGTTTATACACTGAGCTTTGGAATGGTAGCTGGCTGCAGCTACAGTGGTGGTGGTAGCAGGTTAATGTGGCTTTGATCTGCAACACTTTGCAAAGTGGTTCCATTTACCACAGTTAACACAGAACATAGAACATAGAACATAGAACAGTACAGCACAAAACAGGCCCTTCGGCCCTCGATGTTGTGCCGAGCAATGATCACCCTACTCAAGTCAACGTATCCACCCTATACCAGTAACCCAACAACCCCCCCCCTTAACCTTACTTTTTAGGACACTAAGGGCAATTTAGCATAGCCAATCCACCTAACCCGCACATCTTTGGACTGTGGGAGGAAACCGGAGCACCCGGAGGAAACCCATGCACACACGGGGAGGACGTGCAGACTCCGCACAGACAGTGACCCAGCCGGGGATCGAACCTGGGACCCTGGAGCTGCGAAGCATTTATGCTAACCACCATGCTACCATGCTGCCCTTTTGGGTTGACGGGGCGAGTTGTTACAGCGTTTGTTAAATGCAGAGCTTGTGCTAGTTTTTTCTGGATGCAGACATTGCAGTTTGAACAAGGGTGTGCCTTGTACTGAAAGACTTCAGGATCTCTTATTTCTTTCATGCTCCTCTCAGCCTGTTCATTCAACATGCAAATATTAATGGTGAATTCCACACGCTATACCGCCTCATACATGTTTATCAGTGAGAGTACCAAATTTGCACTTTTTTGCTCGAATTTTCAGTTTGAGACATATGACTGTATCAATTCATTGAGTTTCTCCAGTGTTGAAATCCATGTTTAGCCATGTTTACACTTTTTACAGCCATGCAGATTTATTCAGATCTCTATAGTGGAACCTAGATCTTCCACTCCTGGAATTCGAAGGATTCTGATTTCTCCACAGGTTCAGCAACGTGCAGGCTTGGATTTTTGTTGACCTGTCTAACAGATTGGTACAACGATATACCATTCCTTCTCCAACGTTTTCCAATTGTTAGTGACATTCTCATCAAAAATGAGCTGGTCGACGTGCAAGCATGATGGGCAGAGTGTCCTTGTGCTATCTCAGCTAGCTCGTGACACCATGTATTTATTGTGTGATTGTGCAGGAATGATGATGCAGGCGATAATTTCAACAGTTTATAATCCATTGAATCCTTAAAAGAGCAGAAGGAGGCCATTTGGCCCATTGAGTCTGCACTGACCCACTCCCCTGCCCTATCCCTGTAACCCCTTCTGACCTGCACATCATTGGACACTAAGGGGCAATTTAGCATGTCCATTTTATTTATTTATATAAATTTAGAATGCCCAATTCATTTTTTCCAATTAAGGGGCAATGTTGCGTGGCCAATCCACCTACCCTGCACATCTTTGGGTTGTGGGGGCGAAACCCACGCAAGCACGGGGAGAATGTGCAAACTCCACATGGACAGTGACCCAGAGCCAGCATCAAATCTAGGACCTCGGCGCCGTGAGGCAGCAGTGCTATCCACTGCACCACTGTGCTGCCCAACAATTTAGCATGTCCAATCCCCCTAACCTGCACATCTTTGGACTTTGGGAGGTAACTGAAGGACCCGGAGGAAACCCACACAGACACGGTGAGAACGTGTGAAATCTATACAGATAGTCACCCAAGGCTGGATTTGAACCCAGGTCCCTGACGCTGTGTTTATTACAAAGGTCTTCGACTGCTCTTGTATGCCTTGTCTGTGGCCACGTGAAAGTAACAACGGCATCCACCTTCTCCCCCATATTGCTTAACAGTCTCGGTGTACTGGTCATATGGCAATCTCTGAATGGATATACATTCTGCAGTTTAGAATTCTCATTATAACAGCACATTTACATTAATGAATTGGGAGTTGTTTCCTCTTTGTCCACTTTTCAAGTTCAGCGAAGGTTACATGTCTCTCTGTGACACCTACAACTCCCTGACCAATAGGACAACCGTGACCAATTTGCATATTTTAATGATCAGAATCCAGAGATCTTGTGGTGTTGTGGTTAGCATTCCTGCTTTCAAGCAAAAAACTTGGACTTGATGACCACAGAAGGTGTGTGTGTAACATGGCCAAACAGATCGATTATCAAATCATTCCAATGGCAGATGGTAAGGGAGGGTTTCCTACTCAACCATGCTTTGAGGCAAAATGGTGCCCTTCAAGCTATATCCTCTGGCTTCAGGCTAATGACCTGATCCAGGAAAAAACAAGCTACAGAAAACAGATGTAGGGGGTGGCATGGTGGCGCAGTGGTTCGCACTGCTGTCTCACGCTGCTGAGGACCTGGGTTCGATCCCGGCTCTGGGTCACTGTCCATGTGGAGTTTGGACACTCTCCCCGTGTTTGCATGGGTCTGACCCCCATAACCCAAACGTGTGCTGGGTAGGTGGATTTGCAATGCTAAATTGCCCCTAAATTGGAAAAAAAGAATTGGATACTCTAAATTTCTATTAAAAAAAGGAAAACAGATGTAAGCATGTGCTTTTTCTGTCTTGAAACACGTAAGTCTCTTATTTCCCTTTTCAACAGAACTACTCAACAGAAGTTAGGTTATTCACTTCAATACCATTGTCATTTATGGATGTATTTTTTCAAACATGTTGACATTACTATTAACAAAGTGTTACCAAAACTAATGAAAAAATGTAATAATGAGAGGTCCTGCAGATTTCTTAGACCCTGGGAGCATTGTACTTGCATCTTAAATAATCATCGACTGTGGAGCCATTTAATTTGCCCCACTGCTTTCTTATATTAAAGTACTTAATGATTTGAACATCTGGCCTGAACTACACACACACAGCAACCATTCCATTTATCAGTTGATGTGGCAAATATTTTTCAATTACTGTTTCCCACATCTTCAGTTTGCAATTGCCCTGGTGACAACCATGAATTCAAGAGACTATGGGGACTTGTTAACATGCCACCCATAAGTGACCTTTTATGTGCAGCATTCTGAGCTTTTAAGCACATTCCCAAAGCTGTGCCAAGACTAGTCATCAACAGAATTGATGCCTGAGAAACCTGCTTAATGGCAGAGCTGTCATCAATCTCATTTTAAGGTGAAACGGTTACTTTGAAAGACCTGCACACGTGGGCAGCACGGCGGCGCAGTGGCTAGCACTACTGCCTCACGGCGCCGAGGTCCCAGGTTCGATCCCGGCCCTGTGCCACTGTCCATGTGGAGTTTGCACATTCTCCCCGTGTTTGCGTGGGATTCGTCCCAACAACCCAAAAGATGTGCAGGGTACGTGGACTGGCCATGTTAAATTGCCCCTCAATTGGAAAAAATGAATTGGGTCCTCTAAATTTCTTTAAAAGACCTGCACACGAAACCAAAAGGTACAAGGAAGTTTGAGGAAAGGTTATGTTTAAACAGAATGTTTCATTGAGCAACGTGGCAGTTGCAGTGAAAATTGTTTTGCTTCAATAAAGAGCAAGTTATCCATTATTCTGCCTCCTGTTCCACCTTAAATAAGAGCTGACACCAATGGTCCAATTTAGATAGAACAAGGCATCTAACCTTAAGGAAGAGCTCACATTTAAATAGAGCCTCTTACAACCCCAGGATGTCCAAAGTGCTCTGTATACTATGAAACACTTTTCTTTTGATGCTGGGCCACAACCTTTTGGAAAACATGGCAGACAAAATAACAAAGTCCCAGAAAACAGAAATAAAATAATGTCCAGATAATCTGGTTTAGTGCTGTTGGTTTAGTGATAAATATTGGCCAGGTGGACTATGGGTTACGAACTTGGGAGTGGAACCAATTGGATAGCTCTTTCGAAGAGATAGCACAGGTATGATGGGCAGAATGGCCTCTTTCTGTGCTGTCTGATTCTTGGGCACTGGGGCAGACTTCGCTGCTCTTCTTCAAATAGTCCCATGGGACTTTTCACATCCACCTTATGCAGGAGCCAGGGATTAGCATCTCATACAAAAGACAGCACTTGCCACAGTACAACACTTCCTCAGTACCATTGAGGTTGCCAGCCTGGATTAAGTGTTCAAGTCTGTAGGTTGGGACTTGAACCCAAAGCATTTTAGAATCGAGGTGTAAGTGCGACCACTGAGCCGACACTGACACTTTGGTTCGTCTCCTACTTTTCAATCAGTTGGCAGATGTTCCATCTCTTTGGAATGCCTAATCATGATAAACAATGGGACTTTTTTAAAAAACTGGACAGTTGAAGCTACAAAATGGTTGCTGATTCGTGATGACAGAAATGTTGGTTGCATTATTGAAGAAGCATTTCGTGAAGCAGTAGCTCTTAGCTATACACCAATTCCTCATCTACTGCATGTTGCCATTTTCTTTGCTACAGTTGGCTTCAGCCTCAATGCCCATTGTGCCACATGATATGCTCTCTTCGATCCTGGTATTCATGTATTCAAAATGAAAAATAAATAAAAGGTTTGACTGCAACTGTTGAAACAGTGCACTCGAGACAAGAAGGGGTAGGGGTAGGGGTCTGGGATGGCCGGGGGGGGGGGGGGGGGGGGGGGGGGGGGAGGTTACATCAGAATGAGATGGATGAAGTTGACTCTTACTAAGATACCATGGTGTTTCAGTGAACTAAACCCCAAAAGCCGCATGGGACCCTGGTATAACATTCATTCCCATTCTTTGCAGGGTAGCAGGGTAATTTGGCACAGCCCACCATCTGAAATGACTGCTGTGTGCGACTGGCGCTATCTCCATTGTTATTTAGCTGCAAGCATCGGTAGGTAGCTCAGCACTGTGTATGAGAGTAGTACTTAAAGGCAGCCGTGGCTTCTTAAATGGCCATTACTGCAAGGGGTGGGGTACGGTTTTTGAAAAGTGACTCAGCTGTGATGCTTCAAGGAACGACTGAACATGCGAGGATTCAAGCGTCAAAATTTACTGACAATCCAGGTGGGAAAAGGGAAAGACATCCTGAACCCGCAGGGGTTAAGGAGGGCTCCAGACTCATGCTCAGGAAGCAATGGGGAAAAAGTAGTAGCAGAGGTCAATGCCTGGAGTATTGTTCCAAGAATATGGCTGCAAGATGTTTAATTATCTCACATGAGTTGCCAAGCTCCATGAGTTCATCTTCATAATGGCATGTTGTGCCAACTGGGCAACTAACCGCAATTCACTGCACAATTCACTACATCCCCATTGTGAACCTACCGACAAACTCTGGCAATCCGTACTCAACCCTTCCATTTGTACATTTTATCTCAACTTCACACATTTAGCACTGAGTGTCAGCCCTGAGGGTGACATGTCATTGTAAGAAGGTAAATAGAAATAATCCCACAATAAATCTGGTAAGTGGCTCATTATCCCTTTAAGATGGGGTGGGGGTTCCTTCATTCGATGTAATGTGCCATTCAGCAGTCCATGGTTATGGCTGTGCATTGGGAAGAGTGTGGCATTCAAAAATGAAAGGATTTTAATCAGCCCTTCACACTCATTGATCCTATAATCTGCCTGCTTCACATGATCGTGAGGTGCGCATGTAAAAAACCTCTGTCAAGGTGGCATCCTACGCACTGCTGGCCTGAAGTGTGCGCACGTATCTCCACCCCTATTCTGAGCATTACTTTGCTGAGTAACCCCAACAAAATGGCTGCTATAGAGCCCCAGTGGTTGGAACATTCTTTCTTTAAAGACCCTGCTTAGTTAGAACCTTAGAATTTGAGAGTTTGCTCCTCCGAGCTCTGAAAGCAGGTTGACATGCTCTCGCACTCTTATTTAATGTAGCCACTTGAACCCATTTTCCCAATTCATGCAGGTATCCCTCTTCCCCCAGTTATATCTCAAGTTTTTGCTCATATTTGTAGCGTTCAATTGTTCCGTTAATTATGCAAGTCTGTTTAATATTGATGTTCACTGTGCTTGATTGGTTAAGCATGAATGTGGACTCAGAGAAGCTGTGATACTCGCTGGAAGCTGAGGCATGATCTAACGGCTGCGTGCCGTTGGGACGGAATGGGACGGAAATAGAATTAGACTAGCCGGTAGATGCTAGAAAAGGCCTCCCCAGGATTCCTGGCGGCCATTACGCCTCGTGAGATTTAACTAGATCTCGTGAGGCGTCGCGATCTGAGCCGTGCTGCAGCCGGGTTGAATGGCCATCTGAGGAGATCCCAGCTGATCCTCAATGAGTTCTGGCCCCCAGAAACGAGGACCAGGTGTGCCAACATTTGGGGGTGGGGGGGGGGGGGGGGGGGGGGGTTGTCTCCCAGATGATAGGAGGCCCCGGTGGTCGACCTCCGGGCAGGGTGACACCCTGGCACTGCTATTTCCACCTGAGCACCTTGGCACTGCCAGCCTGGCACGCTGGCACCCTGGCAATGCCACCTGGCAGCCGCAGCATTTCTGGCACTTAGAACGGACTCTGATTCTTTCTGGCCCGATCGCGCCGAAAGCTGAAGAAAGGAGTAGATATTTTAAATAAAACCTGTTACAAACATAGAGACTAGTGTCACCTCTAATTGGATTTGAGATAAACAAAATACACAATAACATTGTCCATCATCTCCCAGTTTACAGTGACAATTCTTCCTGACCCAACTGCCCCATTCACAGTGATATTCTTTTCCCATTCCCTCATTTCAAGCTGCCAACCATTATTTCCTCTTCTCCCTCAGTCAAGCTCATTCTGGCAATCTCCTCCTCTCTCTCCCTCGCCGCTGTTTCCAACCCTGGCACAATGCTGCTCCAGAGGATGCAGCCAGTGTGAATCCTTGACTAAACTACTGTGAGGATTCTCATCCCACAAAGCATTCAATTCTCCTGGAGCGGTTGTAAGTGAAAGAGGAACTGCTGGCAGGAGCTGCATTAAAGGGAAGAGATGCAAATTACTGTCCTTCGAGAAAATTGGCACTGCCCTCAGAACCACACACATGAAATTCTAATGATGGCATGCAGGCACTCTCGGTCTTCATCCCAGGGTTCTCAATTGAACAATAACCCGCCAAAGCAAATGTTGCTCCTCTTGTGATGCAAGCCAGGTAAATATTGAACTTGTTTCGAAAAAGGAATAAAACGAGACATGTTTAGAATCCAGGAAAATGAAGGAAATGTAGGGAGCTGGTTGAGATTCTATCTGCCATCCCAGGAGTTAGCTGGCTGCTCTCTCTGGCAGTCCAACTTGTTACAGAAAGTGGAGATAAGGAAAGTCAGGATCCAACTTGCACGAACAAGCCCCTTAAAACAGGTTTCACCTTCCACAGTTAAAATTACAAAAGCTTTTATGTTGTCTGAATAAAACAGGAAATATCATTATCTCGGGAAAATCTCTGGCCTTGGCTATGATAAAAGTGACATGACACAAATTTCAAACGGTAAAAAGCCTCTAAGTGAATCCTCAAACTAACTGCGGCTCTTAAAAAAATAAATCTTCTGACAGCCAGATCTTTGTAAGAGGCAGGGTTGAAAATTTTCCAGTCTCAAATGGAATTACTTGGATGTGTTGTCGCTCCCCCTCACCTTGTCTCAAGTGCCCTTGTTTCAACAGATACAATCAAAGTGTTTTCTTTGTCAAAAGGTAGCAGGGTTGCAGTCAATATGGCTCAGTTTCAATTGCTATGAGATCAGGAAGAATGAAGTCGACTCTGAGCAACTTAACACCACACTTAGATTTAACTGCACGCCACTTTCTAAATTATTCTTCAACATCCTACTCTTCTGATGTCGCTCCATTACAATTCCTTCAATGTTTGAGGCCTTTTGGTGATATAAGGGAATATTTTGGGTGTTGACAGCTCATCCAAATGTGGAGGTGCATTAAGTTGGTCTAAATTTGGGGCATTGAAAAGACAGCAGACAAACAAAAACTTGGGAAATGGCCACTTTGTGGCTCCCCGTGTCTGCATGAGTTTCTTCTGGTGCTGTGGTTTCCTTCCACAGGCCAAAGGTGTGTAGGTTAGGTGGATTGGCCATGCTAAATTGATTTTTAGTGTCCAAAGATGTGTAGGTTCAATGGGGTTACGGGGCTAGGCAGGAGATTGGGCCTGGGTAGGGTGCTCTTTCAGAGGTTCGGTGCAGACCCGATGGGCTGAATGGCCTTCTTCTGCACTGTAATGATTCTGTGGATTCTATAGTCTGTCTCATGCCTGGCATGCTTTGTTTCCATTCTTGTGCTTTTGCTGAGGAACTGGACCCTGTTGTGTTGTTATTGCTCGGAACAGAAGCTGCCACTTGATGTAGGCTCTGCTGAAAGATGCTCCAGACTCGGAGATAAGTTTAATGTATTTATTGAACGATTAACAATGCTCTTAAATGAGTTCGACACTCTACTAATCTGCCTCTGGTAACTCAGTCTATTCTGCTAACTATACAAGCTTGCTCTCGACCATGTGCTAGGGTGTGATGTTGCTAATAATCAACCCTGTCCTGCTCTCTTGGTTTCTGTTGGTGGAAGAGGCAGAGCCTGTGTGCCTTGTCCTTTTTATATGTCCCCTTGTGGTAATGCCACCTCTGGGTGTCCTGATTACCCATTGGTTGTGTCCTGTTCTAATGCCCCACTGGTTGCGTGTCTGCATGTCATGACATCTCTGGTGCTCCCTCTAGTGGTTCCTTAGTTGTAGTGTATTTACATTAACCCCTTGTGTATGTACAGTGATGCATATCACGACAGACCCATGAGCTCATCAAGTAAACATCAAGCCAACTGTTCGCACACAAAATGTAAGCCGATCATTTCGGTATGCCAGTTTATGATGAAAAATCATCAAAAAAAAAAGATTTGGTCTGCGTGTTCATAGAAGATTAAAGGAGAATTTGAGGACCATGAGGAAAGAACAGGAGAGTTGGATTCATCAAGAAGCTCTCTTGCAGGTTAGGTGGGGTTACAGGGATTGGGCAAGGGAGTTGCCCTCAGTAGGGTGCTCTTTCGGGGGATCGGTGCAGGGTCAATGGGCCAAATGGCCTGCTTCTGCACTGTTGGAATTCTGTGGATTAACAATAGATTCACTGGTCTCTTTCTGTGTGGTATGGTTCTATGATCATTAAACCAACAAGTTTCAACACAAGAGAGTCCCGACAATACTCAGGGGAGAAGCTCATGTATTCGCTGAGGAATTCAGAGTTTGAATGCAGTACCCGGTTTCTATCTCTATGCAGGTTTGCCTTTTGATCACACTCCAAAGCACATTGGACATTACAAAGGTTCACGCCATTGTTCAGTCGAAAAGAAATTAATGCAAAGTTACCACATTCACCTTTAGGACACACACAGCGCAGACTCCTGCTTCTGTCCTCACTTTTCCTGATATTCACAATTTTATCTCAAATGTTTGGGGCCTCACGGTAGCATGGTGGTTAGCATCAATGCTTCACAGCTCCAGGGTCCCAGGTTCGATTCCCGGCTGGGTCACTGTCTGTGTGGAGTCTGCACGTCCTCCCCGTGTGTGCGTGGGTTTCCTCCGGGTGCTCCGGTTTCCTCCCACAGTCCAAAGATGTGCGGGTTAGGTGGACTGGCCATGCTAAATTGCCCGTAGTGTAAGGTTAATGGGGGGATTGTTGGGTTACGGGTTACGTGGGTTTAAGTAGGGTGATCATTGCTCGGCACAACATCGAGGGCCGAAAGGCCTGTTCTGTGCTGTACTGGTCTATGTTCTATGTTACAGCTCATATAAGGTACACTCACAAGCAATCAGAATTTAAAATTAATCATTCAGCTTGTGAATCACCATCAGTGCTTTCAAATTGGAGCTTTTCACTGGCCTTTTGTACTCTGTCACTACCAATGGGAAATGTTCCATTCCCAACTTAGTCCACGAACAAAGGTTTATGTATTTTATCAGTTGTGTTGGATTACCGATTTGTAATGGTTCAATTAGTAAGGAGCCCTCAACCATTGGTAAATCTCGTGTGAGTAACATTTCTTCCCAACCAAGTGTTCAATGAACTTGCACTTCAGACACAGAGGAGTCCATGCGTTCCTCAATAGGAGGACAATCACATGAAGGTTGGTGGAATGAGATAAGACAGGAGAGAACGCTCACAGAGGCAGGGGTTTCTTTTTTAACTTCTTCACATGGATCGCAGGACCTGAAATACTCCAGCCGTGAAAACACCCCCAACTATTCCACTGAATAGCTCAGGAAGCCAAATTTTAAATAATAATTTCCACTTCACAAATTGGCTAATAGAGGCTGAGTCAATGGTGACCTACATTTTTAAACATACATTTAGAGCACCCAATTCATTTATTTCCAATTAAGGGGCAATTTAGCATGGCCAATCCACCTAGCCTGCACATCTTTGGGTTGTGGGGGCGAAACCCACGCAAACACGGGGAGAATATGCAAACTCCACACGGACAGTGACACAGAGCCGGGATCGAACCGTGAGGCAGCAGGGCTAACCCACTGCGCCACCGTGCTGCCGCTGAGACCTGCATTTTAAAGGAATTTTTTTTAATGGGGGCATTTAAGTATAATTTACTGACAATTCTTCAACGTCTTCATTGTAGTACGTCATCGTAAACCTTGCTGCACTGTGGGTTTTGCAGGTTAGCTATGTGACCCTTCAAGTGTGCAGCCTACATTAAAAGCTGTCACGTTCCTCTCCTCAGGCCCTATCTCTTTCATGGAACAATTTAGTGATGCATTCCATTCCCTTGTCAGACTACAATCAGAAAGAAACATGTCAGGCAAAAGGGACCTTTAACCTTTGCCTTTATTTTTGTTCCAACTACAAGCCCTCCTCCTCCATTTCATAGCCTTCCAATTTCTCAAGCAGAAGCTGCATTTGCACCACAGTTCAATTTTCAACCCCCTCCTCTCCGCCTCTGACACCCCCCACCCCGCTCTCCAAAAAAATGCAATTGCATTCTACGTGAAGAAGAATAGTCGATAGTTTGGGGAAAAAAATAATTTCACCGCTGCGTTTTAGTTCCCTTAACAACTATGGAATGCGCCGTGTGTGTTGTAGATTTTGAAGCAACCATGAATTATTTTAATGGCAGGGTCAGTTCAGTTACCCTCTTATGGAAAAATAAAATCATGAATTATTTAGGGCAGGAGCAGTCTGACGGAAATAACTAAGAAGTGAGCCTATTCTGTTGTCCAATGTACCCGGCATTATAAAGGAATGTGTCTGGCATGTGAGATGAAGGCAATATCCTTTGACTCGGCAGATAGATAACAGCGATATTCATAACAGATTGTCACTCCCAGCCTTGTGCCAAAAAATAAGCCTTTCAAATGCTATTGTATGAGTTACGAATTTCTAATTTATATGTACCTAAGCACCAACAGATCAAAGTTCCTGTCAACGGCGACCATCCCTTGGAAGCTCAACTAAACTACCACCAACTCTAATGCACAAAGTTGTCCACATCCTACAAAATCTTACTGTTTCATGGCCATTTACAATGTTCTTTAAAACCTACCGTTTTAACCAAGCTTTTGCTCATATGTCACAATCACTCCTGTCAGATCTGCTCTGATAACACTGTTATCCTTGGGACATTTTAATACTTCAAAGGCTCTACTAAGTGTAAGTTGTTGTAGCCACATCCTTTAAATTTCAGGGATGTGATCAATAGTCGAGCATGGTTTATAGACTGGGCTTTTCGAAACCTAAAAATAAACTTGGTTCAGAATAACAACTATGTGACAAGTATGAATTTTCATTTTGGCTGCCGTGTTGGGCTGCTAGGGTATTAAGCATAAAGGCCCCATCAATAAACCTACGTGACTATGAGGAGATGAATTGAGGAATATGTCCAGAATTGCTGCCAGAGAATGCGGCCTACTCTGAGGAGTTCAGGCCAAAGGAAGAGGAGCTATACATGCGCAGATTTAGTTTTTAAACACACAACATAACTCACCAAACCCATTACTCAGCTTCAACGATAAAAACCACAGACGGCATAAAATGCTGACAGCTTTGTTCTACCATTGCCATTTATTCAAAAATACATTTACAGAGCATAAATTTACACAAATAAAGATTTTCTTGTCAAAACAATTTCACGGTATTTGTCATCTGGACTGAATTTCTTCTGTTGCAGTTTGATGATAATTGTGAAATATAAAGACTACAATGTACTTCAACATTCAACAGTAGAGGGTGAAAGGGATCTTGTAATTCTCCTTACATCACTAATATTCTCCCAATTCCTCTCCCACGTTCCCTTCCCTCTTAAAGACACTGATCCCTTTATTGGATATGGGGCCCAGGTGGAAATATTTTCTTTGCAAACTTTGGGCATGGTTCTCTGATGTCACACTCCCTATCCAGCATCTCAGCCATCGGAAGTGTGAATCAGGAATTTGGACTTCCCTCGCCCTCAACTTTCCATCTGTTTCCTCCTGAAGGGCAAATAGAAATGGGCAATAAATGCTGGCCTAGCCAGCAATACCCACACCCCGTAACTGAATTTTAAAAGAAGTAATGGGAGTGCAAACCAGTAGAGTGGTAGTGGGCCAATTGATCAGCTGGTGTAGCGATGTGTCCACTTGTGCATCCTCAGATCAACACCAGAATTTATTGGGTCTCTTGTGGCAAGAATAAGCAGGCGACAGAGGTGTCCCCTCACACCCAGACTCGGCTGGTAGTTGGAATTGTCCCTCCCGCTTTATCAAAACAATTCTTCCACCCAAGTTAGGTAGGCTTATTGAATTTGCTTTGTCCCTGACGATTTGGATTTGGAAACCCAGCACTGTGGTTGGAACGGAATTCATATTCATACCAAAGTTAGTGGTGCAAATCTGATTGAAAAATAAAAAGGCGGCACAGTAGCACAGTGGTTAGCACTGTTGCTTTAGAGCGCCAGGGTCCCAGATTTGATTCCCGGCTTGGATCACTGTCTGTGCGGAGTCTGCACATTCTCCCCGTGTCTGCATGGGTTTCTTCTGAGTGCTCCGGTTTCCTCCCACAAGTCCTGAAAGGCGTGCTGTTAGGTGAATTAGACATTCTGAATTCTCCCTCTGTGTACCTGAACAGGTGCCGGAAAGTGGCGACTAGAGGCTTTTCCCAGTAACTTCATTGCAGTGTTAATGTAAGCCTACTTGTGACAATAACGATTATTATTATTATGATAAAGATGTTTGAGGAAGCAAAGTAGACCATCCACCTCCCAAAGCATGTCCTTCTGTTTGGTTTCATTAGGTCTGATGACTTGAAGAACTGAGAGTGTGATACCTTAGTTGTGCTACTCTGAATCATTGGAATTCATTTTTAAATCTCAAACAACAGCAATTACATTACTGTAATTAGCACAACCTCCTTTTAGGGACGCATATTCAAATTAACTTTTGACTTTGAATTCCATGATCTAAAATGCAAGACATCAAACGGACATTCAATTAAAATTAGTGTCAGTTTTGGCTCAATGGTGGTATTCTCAGTCCAGACAAGCATGAGTTCAAATGCCACTCCAGAAACTCGTGCACAAATTGCTAGGCTGACAGTACAGTGCAGTACTAAGCAAATTCTGCCCTGTTGGAGGAACTGTTCTTTCGATGAAACATTAAACTGAGACCCCACATATCCATTCTTGTGCATTTTTGAATGATCCAATGGAGCTATTTGAAAGAATAGTGAGGGGGTGGAGGTGGGTGTCTTGGCCAATATTTTTTGCGTAATCAATCTCACCAAAAGAAACTCTTGCTTGGTAGAACAGAACATGAGCATTGCTGAAAAAGAGACATGTTGTCAAAGCTTTTCAATTTGCACTCATCAGGACAGAAGCAAGAATGCCAAATTTCAAAGGGAACAACAATTTGTACTGCACGGGAAAAGGGATGCTGATTCATTGGCAAGTTATCTCTGATTGGTCGCGACACTGACATGGCGAATGTACCAGGTAGATCTTGCCCCCCCCCCCCCCCCCCCCCCGTTATTCTGATTATTGAAAAAAAAGTGCAATGTTTGGACATATTCCTTTTCCCTGCAAAGGACAGTTTGCTGCACAGTGGTTTGGGCAACTTGAGGTTGGGGGAGCGTTACACCAAACCTAGTTTTTCTTAAAAATTTGGTGCTTCTAAACAAATGATTGAGGGCAGTGATTGATGCATCTGGGTAGAAAATAGCTTTCCTTTCTGGAACCTTCTATCTTCCAACTGTAAGGATCTTTTGTGAAATTATTTTAGGCAGCTACAATCCATTTCCCAGTGGACATTGACCACTGGCATAGAACTTCATCTAATTCACCTGAGCTCATCTATGTTGTCAACCTGCTTTTTTGACATTGAGTACCAGATGAGCAGACATTTCCTCCAATTAAATTAAATGTGGAATACTCCAGATGTGGTCTCACCAAAACACTGTACAACTGTAGCAGGACTTCTTTATTCTTGTGTTCCAATCCCCTTGAAAAGAATGCCAAAATGCCACTCGCCTTTCTAACTGCTTGCTGCACCTGCATTCTAACCTTTTGCATTCCTTGCACAAGCACACCCAAGTCTCTTTGAAGATCAACATTTTTAACTTGCAGCAAGTCCCATTCCCCTATCACCCCGTGCTCACTGACCTACGTTGGCATCTATCAAGTAATATCTTAATTCTCAATTTTTCATCCTCTTTTTCAAATTCTTCAAATGCCAGCCTCATCTCTGTCATCTCCCTCAGCCCCACAATGCCCCACAACACTCCTAGACACCGGCACTCCTCTAATCCCGCCTCTTGTGCATCCCCAATTTTAATTGCTCCATCATTGGTGACTGTGCCTTTCATCTGCCTCAGTCCCAAACTGAGGAAAACCCTCCCTGCTCCTCACTTTCTCTCTAACTCACAGTCCATCATTTTAGCGACTCTTGAAAACCTACCTCTTTGACAAAGTTTTTGGTCACCTGACTGAATATCACTTTGTGTGGCTTGGGCTGCACTTTAGATTTTGCTCCTGTATGGCACCTTGAGATGTTTTATTATGTTAAAGTAAGGTGAGATGTATTCCTGGAGGTTTCATCACATGGATCCACAGCTCCAGGTCAACATATCCATAATGCGGTGGGGTCTGAACCATTGAATGGTTTCAATAATAATAATCATTCTTAGTGTCACAAGTAGGCTTAGATTAACATTGCAATGAAGTTACTGTGAAAATCCCTGAGATGGCACACTCTGGCACCTGTTCGGGTACTCTTGAGGGAGAATTCAAAATGTGCAATTCAGCTAACAAGCACGTCTTTCGGGACTTGTAGGAAGAAACCAGAGCACCCGGAGGAAACCCACGCAGACACGAAGAACGTGCAGACTCCACACAGACAGTGACCCAAGCAGGAGTGAAACCTGGGCCTCTGGAGCTGTGAAGCCACAGTGCTAACCGATTGGCCTCTGCCAATTGGAAAGCAGAAGGACTCAATACCCAATTGGATAATACTTGACTGTCAGCCAAACTGTCTTTCCCCCCCTCATTTCAACATTTTAATATCTGGTAAAGAGAAATGTTCAAAGAAAATGAAAAAAAAATATTTTTTAATGTCCCAATGATTTTTCTTTCTCCAGCAGGTCCTGGAGATTGACTGTGGTGACTTGAGGCAAAACCAAGTGGATGGTAGTAATGAAGAGTGAAGTGTTTCTTGGCAACTAACAAGGGTAATTTATGTACAAGCACAGGCTCTCTAATATGGGAGTTAACACTTCAGATACCAGGTTCACGCCTTCTAGAACCCCTCTTGCTGGGACTATACTGATCCCCCATTGGTTGGGGTTTTCACACTTAGGACCTAGCCCGTCAAATGGACCATGAGGGCATGCCCCTTAAACTGGTCACGCTACCATATCCCCTCCATCCCCTTTAAATCCCTCAGTTAATATACATACAAACAGGCCACATACAATAATTATATACAATATGAGACTGAGGAAAAAAAGGGGAGAATCCAAACAGCCCATCAAAGCTTTAATTATGAGGAGATTTCCTGAGTCTCGAGGACCATCTTAATGCCCCAATGGATGGCACGTGGTTAGCACTGCTGCCTCATGGTGCCGAAAAGTCTGCACGTTCTCCCTGTGTCTACCTGGGTTTCCTCCGGGTGCTCTTGTTTCCTCCCACAAGCCCTGAAAGACGTGCTTGTTAGGTAATTTGGACATTTTGAATTCTCCCTCTGTGTACCCGAATAGGCGCCGGAATGTGGCGACTGAGGGCTTTTAACAGTAACTTCATTGTAGTGTTAATATAAGCCTACTTGCGACAATAAAGATTATTATTATTATCCAATCCCGGCTTGCGTCACTGTCTGTGTGGACTTTGCACATTCTCCCGTGTCTGCGTGGGTTTCCTCCAGGTGCTCTCGTTTCCTCCCACAAGTCCTGAAAGACGTGCTGTTAGGTAATTTGGACATTCTGAATTCTCTCTCTGTGTACCTGAACAGTCGCCAGAATGTGGCGATTATGGGCTTTTCACAGTAGCTTCATTGCAGTGTTAATATAAGCCTACTTGCAACAATAAAGATTATTATTATTATTCAACCCCGGCCCTGGGTCCCTGTCTGTGTGGAGTTTGCACATTCTCCTGTGTCTGTGTAAGTTGTTCTCACCCCCACAACCCAAAGTTGTGCAGGGTAGTTGGATTGGCCTTTAATTGGGAAATAATTTAGAAAAAAAAATTAATCCCCCCAATTGGATCCCCTAACTCTGAGATAATCATAGAATTTACAGTGCGGAATGAGGCCATTCGGCACATCGGGTCTGCACCGGCCTTTTGGAAAGAGCACCCCACCTAAGCCCATACCATCCCCGGAACCCAGTAACCCCATCCAACCTTTTCGGACACTAAGGGCAATTTAGCATGGCTAATCCACTTAACTTGCACATCTTTGGACTGTGGGAGGAAACCGGAGCACCCGGAGGAAACCCATGCAGACACGGGGAGAAAGTGCAAACTCCACACGTGCAATGTCCCAAGCCGGAATCGAACCTGAGACCCTGGAGCTGTGATGCAACTGTACTAATCGTGCCCCCGATAATGATATTGTCATTCTGAGCAGAATGTTCCTGTTAGTTCGGTTAACTTTCTGTTTCCTGGGGCAGCACGGTGGCCTAGTGGTTAGCACAACCGCCTCACGGCGCTGAGGTCCCAGGTTCGATCACGGCTCTGGGTCACTGTCCGTGTGGAGTTTGCACATTCTCCCCGTGTCTGCGTGGGTTTCGCCCCCACAACCCAAAAACGTGCAAGCTAGGTGGATTGGCCACGCTAAATTGCCCCTTAATTGGAAAAATGATTGGGTACACTAAATTCTTTAAAAAAAAAACTTTTTGTTTCCTCGGGCAGCACGGTGGCCTAGTGGTTAGCACAACCGCCTCACGGCGCTGAGGTCCCAGGTTCGATCCCGGCTCTGGGTCACTGTCTGTGTGGAGTTTGCACATTCTCCCCGTGTCTGCGTGGGTTTCGCCCCCACAACCCAAAAATGTGCAGAGTAGGTGGATTGGCCATGCTAAATTGCCCCTTAATTGGAAAAAAAATAATTGGGTAATCTAAATTTATAAAAACAAAAAAAAAACAACTTTCTGTTTCCTCCCCTGTTATTTCATTTGCCATGAATATGTAACATACGAATATGGGGCGTGAGGGCCTGAAGGGGTAGCAAGGAGTGAAGCCATCGCTTCATTTCGTGAAAAGCACGAGGATTTTAGACATATGGGGAAGACAGTGAGTCACTGCAATCAGCAAGGACATGGGGTGAACTGATGTGAGCAGTAGAGTTTTAAACATGTTGGGAGGTTACAAAGAGTAGCAAGTGGACTGTTGAATTGGTTGCATTTCGAGATAACGAACGCAAGGGTCAGGATTGCAGTGGTGAGAAGGTTGAGGTGTGGGTGGAGGCAGCCTATGCTGGGAGTAAGTGGTCTTGCTGATGGAAAAGTATTTGCGGTCTAAAATATCTCAAGTCAGCATCAAACAGGTTGCTGAGGTTTTTGAGAATTTGATCTGAGAATTTGATCAGCGTCTCGGAAGGGAAATGAGTCACTGGCAAGGGAGCGAGCACAGTTTGTCATAGACGTTGGAAATAATGGCTTCAGGCTTCTGAATGTTCAGGTGGAGGAAGTTATGATTCGTCTAAGACTGGATGCCAGACAAGCAGTGTGACACACAGGAATTCGAGTGGCCACTGGGGTGGTGTTGAGGTTAAGCTGAGTACAGTATCACTGGTATACAACTGGGAACTGACCCCACACAATGAAGTTCATTTATCACAAACTTACAGTACAGTATTAGTCAGATACCAGTAAGAGCAAGTGTGGGAAATAGGAAAAATGTGACAATGGCATAATAAGAGGTGTGTTGTTGAGGTTGGAGCTAGGTCTGTGTTTTGAATGAGTAAAGACAGTCTAGCTTCTCATGTAATAATGGTACACCTGGCTGCTGTTTGCTTGATGCAACGACTGGATACCTGAAGTGGAAAGTGCCAGATTGACCATTAAAACAAAGAACAAAGAAAAGTACAGCATAGGAACAGGCCCTTCGGCCCTCCAAGCCTGCGCCGACCATGCTGCCCGTCTAAACTAAAATCTTCGACACTTCTGGGGTCCATATCCCTCTATTCCCATCCTATTCATATATTTGTCAAGATGCCTCTTAAACGTCACTATCGTCCCTGCTTCCACCACATCCTCCGGCAGCGAGTTCCAGGCACCCACTACCCTCTGTGTAAAAAACTTACCTCATACACTTTGTCTAAACCTTGCCCCTCGCACCTTAAAACTATGCACCCGAGTAATTGACCCCTCTACACTGGGGAAAAGTCTCTGGCTATCCATTCTGTCTATGCCCCTCATAATTTTGTAGACCTCTATCAGGTCGCCCCTCAACCTCCTTAAGGGCGTCCCATCGAGCGAGTCCATGCACACATAGGAAATGGCAAATATCTTTAGGCTGTGTGGAAGAGAGCAGGTACTTCATGTCAGACCTCAACAGCAAACGTCAGCAAGCTATCTAAACATGGGACAAGTTACCACTGACCTGTTTCCTCACTCTACTTTCATCAACACAGCAGTGGCATTGGAAAGTGATCAGAGTAGAGATATTTGCTGATACACACATAGTGTACTGCTTGTAGTTCCAGTCGCCATATTGTAAAATGGATACAGAGGGCAGCACGGTGGTGCAGTGGTTAGCACTGCTGCCTCACGTCGCCGAGGTCCCAGGTTCGATCCTGGCTCTGGGCCACTGTCTGTGTGGAGTTTGCACATTCTCCTCGTGTTTGCGTAGGTTTCGCCCCCACAAAACCAAGATGTGCAGGGTAGGTGGATTGGCCACGCTAAATTGCTTCTTAATTGGAAAAATAAATTGGGTACTCTAAATTATTTTTTTAAAGATGGATGCAGTGGCAGTGAAGAGGGGGAGCAGCAGATTTACGAGGATGGTCCCAGAAATGTGTGTGTCTATACATCAGGAAAGGATGGATCTTATCCCTTGCAAAAAGGCCGAGGGGTGACCTTGTCCAGATCTTTAAAATTGTGAATGTCTTTGCTCGACTGGACAGTTTTCTGGTGTGACGTGCCCCTGCTGGGAGCGGGATTCTCCGTCCCGCCAGCCGGCGGGATTTCCAATTGTGGGCACGCCATTGGGAAATCCCAGGGTATTGGGTGCTGCTGGCGCAATGGAGAATCCAGCCAGTGGAGAATCCAGCCCACTGTTTCCTCTTTTGAGGAAGAACATCAATGTCAGATAGTCACCAAGAAATCCAATAAGAAATTCAGAAGAAATTTTTTTCGTCAAACGGTGATAAAAATGCGGAACTTGCTACCTCAGGAAGAGGTTGAAGCAAATTTGTGCTGTATTTTCTATGTTTTAAATAGTTTTGCATACATTTGAAGGGAAACGTGGTGGCTTGAGATGTACCCTGGAGGCTTCCAGTGGTAAGCAAAAAGGATTAATTAATGAAATGCAAAGGCAGGCAGATAACAATCACAGAACACAATGGGCAGGTCTCCATCCTACAGCTCACTGGTCACAGGCCTCCGCACAAACTCCCCATTGGCCGGGGTTTGCGGGCTCCCGTGCCAGTCCCGTGGTCAGTGGAGCTCACCCCTTAAAGGGGCCACGCTACCATACTAGCATTTGAAGGAGAAGGGAACAGATGATTGCAATAGTAGATTCAGATAAGAAGAGATGGGAGGAGGCTCGAGTGAGGCAGAAACACCAGTGTGGATACACTGGGCTGGTTTCTGTGCCGTGTAGCTCATGTAATTCCTCCCGTCCCTGGTCTGAACAGATTGACGGAGAACTTATTAGCAGCTCGGCCAAAATCAGTTCACACAACATCGAACAGGAAATGACCTTTGAAGCTTCTGAGGCCGTGTGGCTCACTCGCACATCACAACATTGGGTAACTAGCCGCTGGTGGGCAGCTTTTTGCCCTGGATTTCATTCTGTGGCGCACTTCCCTGACAGGGGTGACAGCTGATTTTACCAAAGTGAAACTTATGTGAAAAATCAAAACTGCAGAGGATTTCAACGCTTTGAACAATCGATGCTGAGAAAACTCAAAAACGCTTTGAACACTGAATGGTTTCTCTGCAGCCTTCAAAACATACATTCTATTGCCAAATACGTCGACAGAAAAAAAAGGTCATTCTGCAAATTACTATCGGTTTGATGCCACAAAAAACAGTCAGAAAGGACTGCAACACAATGAAGCAGATGCTAATTAATATTCTCAGGACAAACTAATATTCTTAATTTGATCTCCTCCAATGCCCCCCTCTTCCCCTGCACCCGCTCCCCAACCCCACCCGCCTTTCATGTCGAATTGGGACTCCATTCCCCAGGAGAGTTGTTTAAATTGGACTGCAATAAATCTGCCTTTCAAAGCTCTGAAGCTTCAGGTGTTTTTCTTTTTACAAGCTGTGGTTGGCAATTGTGGCCAGTGGGGAAACATCAAAACGCCCCCCCCCCCCCCTCCCCCCTGCCAGCTGTAGCCTTGATCATGCCAGCTCGGGTGGCCAAGATCATGGTGGCAGAGTCTTCTATCAGCGGGACTCAACTACAAAAAAAATCTTCAAACCTCCACAGCGGGCATTTGAAGAAGCCATGATGTCATCCCAAAGCTTCTGATCTCTGAAGCTTCATTAGAAGCCAGACTGACTGCGGCACTCAATTGTTTTTTTTTGTTGCCGCCGTGATCAATGTCACCAATTCAAAATTGTCCAGGCATTGACCTAAATGAGTAAGAAACAGGATCACAGATAAATCCAAGCACTCGGTGCAAGGCATGTAAACTCAACACCTCCTATCCCCCCCAGGTCAGCCATTGGCTCATGCCCCCACCCCTCCCCCCACACATCAGCTCACCTCACGCCCCCTCCACCTGCTCATCCTCCCCAGCACCAGCCCATTCTCCCCACCCTCAGCCATCTGCTCACCTTCCCCAGCCCCCCCCCCCCCCAAAGCAGCCATCAGCTCATCCCCCCACCCCCCACTACCCTCTTCACCCCCTGCCCCGCAGCTACCAGCTCACTCCCCAAATAGATTGCAAAGAATTTGCAGTTTTCAGAGGAATGATATACATCAGCTACAATATTAACAGCTCTGGCGCTAGTTTGTCAGTTCTTCGACAACGAGCGTAGAATCATAGAGCACAGAAAGAGGTTATTTGGCCCACTGTGTTTGTGTCAGCTCTTTAGAAGGACTGTTCCCACTTGCCTGCCATTTCTCCACTGTCCTTTTAATCTGTGCCGAGCAGATCTTTAACATTTCCCTCAAATTATTTCTTGTTCTTTACTCAAATACATTCAATCTGTGTCACCTGGAAACTCAATTCGTTCACATTTACCTGCCTTTTTCAACAAGTTCTTGGTTGGGACACTTAGTATTGAAGTTTTTGCAGTTAGCTCCCCTGATGATCTAAGCGATGGCTGCATTTTGTGTCATGTTTTGACTGGAAGGTGCTCAGTTACATAAAAACATAGAAGATAGGGGCAGGTGGAGGCTATTCGACCCTTCGAGCCTGCTCCGCTATTCAATTTGACCATGGCTGGTCATTCAATTCAAAAGCCTAATCCCACTTTCCCCCCATATCCTTTGATCCCCTTCACCCCAAGTACTACATCATTTTAAAAATACATTTAGAATACCCAATTCTAAATTAAGGGACAATTTACCATGGCCAATCCACCTACCCAGCACATCCTTTTAGGTTGTGGGGGTGAGATCCACGCAGACACTGGGAGAATGTGCAAACTCCACATGGACAGTGACCCGGGGCCAGATTCAAACCCGGGTCCTTGGCGCTGTGAGACAGCAGTGCTAACCTCTGAGCCACCATGCTGCCCGCGAAGTGCTATATCGAACTGCCTCTTAAAAACACAGGGACGCGATCTTCCCAAAAGGGAACAAAATCCCGAGCGCGTGTAGCCTCGCTCTAATATGCAGATTAGTCAAAAAGTGATCCCGCCCATTGTGGGTCGGATTCTCCTTGCAATGTCTCGCGAGATTGCGTTGAATCTCGTGAGGCATTGTGAGCCGGGTGGATCCTAGGAGCGGGGCGCCATGGCTTACGCTTGCCACGCTGCGCTGCGACGAGCTGCTTTTCCGTCGCAGCATGGCCGGACAATTGCGCCACAATGTTTGGGCTTCAACAACGTCCTGTGGTAATGAATGCCACAGGCTCACCACTCTCTGGGTGAAGAAATTTCTCCACATCTCAGTCCTGAATGGTCTACCCCATATCCTCAGACTGTGACCCACCCACCATCGGGAAGATCCTTCCCCAGTTATCCTACAGCAAATACAATCCTTTTTTTTAGTTAAAAAATTTAGAGTAGCCAATTATATTTCTTTTTTCCAATTAAGGGAGAATTTAGTCTGGCCGATGCACCGAACCAGCACATCTTTGGGGTGTGGGCTGCCCACACAGACATGGGAAGAATGTGCAAACTCCACACGGACAGTGACCCAGGGTCGGGATTCGAACCCGGGTCCTCAGCGCTGCAGTCCCAGTGCTAACCACTGCGCCACATGCGACCCTCATGAATACAATCCTAACCGATTCAATCTCTCCCCATACGTCAGTCCCGCCATTCCAAGAATCAGTCTTGTAATCCTTCACTGCACTCCCTCTATAGCAAGAACATCTTTCTTCAGATAAGGAGACCAAAACTGCACACAATATTCCAGGTGTGGACTCACCAAGGCCCCTGTATAATTGCATTAAGACATGCCTGCTCCTGTACTCAAATCCTCTCGCCCCGCTAGCCAGGGCCGAAAGGCCTTCGCCAGCCAGCGGAAGTCCACGCATGCGTCGGAGCGTCAGCGGCTGCTGACATCATCCCGGCGCATGTGCAGGGGAGGGGGTCTCTTCCTCCTCCGCCATGGTGGAGACCCTGGTGAAGGCGGAAGAAAAAGAGTGCCCCCACGGCACAGGCCCGCCCGCCGATTGGTGGGCCCCGATCGCGGGCCAGGCCACGTGAGGGCACCCCCCGGGGTCAGATCGCCCCGCACCCCCCCCCCAGGACCCCGGCGCCCGCCCGCGCCGCCAATCCCGCCGGCACCAGAGGTGGTTTAATCCATACCGGCGGGAAAGGCCTGTCAGCAGCGGGACTTCGGCTCATCGCGTGTCGGAGAATCGCCGCGGGGGGACTGCCGTCCGGCGCGTAGCGATTCCCGCCCCCGCCGCTTCCCGGGTGGCGGAGTATTCGGGACACGGTGAGGGCGGGATTGACGCCGGCTCCGGGCGATTCTCAGACCCCCATGGGGTCGGAGAATTCCGCCCAGGATCTGGCACGGTTGCAAAGACTCGCGGTATGATATAATGCCCTGGTGACATTCAAACGCTACGCTGATGAAAAAACGACAGTTGACATGAGCAACTTAACAGCCGCCATCACGTGCAGGTGGAGAGAAACATGGAAACATGGAAAATAGGTGCAGGGGTAGGTAGGCCATTCAGCCCTTCGAGCCTGCACCACCATTGGCTGATAATGCAAATTCAGTATCCCCCTCCCACTTTCTCTCCATACCCCTTGATTCCTTTAGCCACAAGGGCCACATCCAGCTCCTTCTTGAATATATCCAATAAACTGGCCCCAAAAGCTTTCTGTGGTTGAGAATTCCACAAGTTCACAACTCTCTTGAGAGAAGAAGTTCTTCCTCATCTCAATCCTGAATGGTTTACCCCTTATTCTTAGGCTGTGATCCCTAGTTCTGGGCGTACTCAATATCGGGAACATTTTTCCAGCATCTAGCCTGTTCAGTCCCATCAGGAGTTTTTATGTTTCTATGTGATCTCCTCTCATTCTTCGAAACTCCAGTGAGTACAAGCCCAGTCGATCAGTTTTTCTTCTTCTGTCAGCCCTGCCAGGCATTGCGGTGGCACAATGGTTAGCACTGCTGCCCCACGGTGCTGAGGACCAGAGTTTGATCCCGGCCTTTGCATTCTCCCTGTGTCTGCATGGGTTTCACCCCTACAACCCAAAGATGAGCAGGGTAGGTGGATTGACCACACTTAATTGGAAAAAAAAGAATTGGATACTCTAAATTTATTTTTTTAAATGTCAGTCCTGCCATCCTGGGAATTAGTCTGGTGAACCTTCGGTGGACATCCTCAGTAGCAATAATGTCCTTCCTCAAACTAGGAGACCAAAACTGCACATGAAACTCAAGATGTGGCTAACCAAGGCCCTGAATAACTGCAGCAAGACATCCTTCCCCTATACACAAATCCTCTTGCTATGAAGGCCAGCATGCCATTAACGTTCTTTAAAAAAAAAAAATTTAGAGTACCCAGTTCATTTTTTCCAATTAAGGGGCAATTTAGCATGACCAATCCACCTAGCCTGCACAATTTTGGGGGCGAAAGCCACGCAAACACAGGGAGAATGTGCAAACTCCACACGGACAGTGACCCAGAGCCGGGATCAAACCTGGGACCTCGGCGCTGTGAGGCAGCAGGGCTAACCCACTGCACCATTAACGTTTCTCATCTCCTGCTATACCTGCATGCCAACCTTCTGTGACTGTTCCACCATGACACCCAGGTCTCGTTGCACTTCCCCTTTTAATAAACTACCACCATTCGGAAAATAATCTGCCTTCTGCTCATGCCACCAAAGTGGATAACCTCACATTTACCCACATTATATTGCATTTGCTAAGTATATGCCCACTCAGCCAGACTGTCTGAGTCACCCTGCAGACTCTTTGCATCCTCCTCACCACACACACTGCCACCCAGCTCAGTGTCATCTGAAAATGTGGAGACATTGCATGCAATTCCTTCATCCAAATCATTAATGTACATCGTGAACATCCTCTCAAAAGTGAGTTGACCCCACTGTCATAGGCAATATTTATCTTTCAAGCAAAAACACGGAAACAGACTACCTTGTCATTGCCATTGTGGGAGCTTGCTGTGCACAAATTGGTTGCCATTTTCCCTCCATTAGAACAATTACTGCACTTGTAAAAGTACTCTATTGGCTCTCGAATACTTTGGGGCATCCTGAATTAATTGATAATTTGGCCCCTCGAGTCTATTCTGCCATTCAATACGATCATGGTTGTTCCAATTGTGGATTCTACTCCACTTTCCTGTCTGCCTCCCATAGCTCTTGACCCCCCTGTCAATCAAAATCTACCTACCTCAGCCTTGAATTATATTCAATGACCCAGTCTCCACTGCTCTCTGGGGAAGAGAATTCAAAAGAATACAAAAGAGAAAAACCTTCTCCATATCTCAGTCTCATTTTTAAAAAATTGTGCTCCCCTAGTTCTAGATTCCTCCACAAGGAGAAACATCCTTTCAACATTCACCCTATCGAGCCCCTCAGAATCTTTTACATTTCAGTAAGATCGCCACTCATTCTTCTGAACTCCAGTGAGTATAGGCCCAATCTGCTCAACCTTTCCTCCATACTCCCAGAATGTCTTGATCCACTGCAATTTGCATACTGCCACAACCGGTCCACAGCAGACATCATCTCCCTGGCCCTACACTCATCCCTGGAGCATCTCGACAACAAGGACTCCTACGTCAGACTCCTTATTCACGGACTACAGCTTCGCCTTCAACACCATAATGCCAGCCAAACTCATATCAATGCTCCAAAACAAAGGACTTGGCCCCTCCCACTGCAACTGGATCCTCCACCTCCGACCTATGGACCACAATCAGGAAGGACAACAACACCTCCTCCACGACAGTCCTCAATACCGGGGCAACGCAAGGCTGCGTACTTAGCTGCCTACCGTACTCCCTATACACACAGACTGTGTGGCAAAATTTGGCTCCAACTTCATCTACAGGTTTGCTGATGATACAACCACAGTCGGATCTCGAGCAACGATGAGTCAGAGTACAGGAGGGATATAGAGAACCTAGTGGAGTGGTATGATGATAACAATCTCTCCCTCAATGTCGGCAAAACTAAAGAGCTGGTCATTGACTTCAAGAAGCAAAGTACTGAACACACCTCTGTCCGCATCAATGCTGCCGAGATGGAGATGGTTGACAGCTGCAAATTCCTAGGTCTGCCCATCACCAAAAATCTGTCCTGGTCCACCCATGTCAACACTATGACCAAGAAAGCATAACAGCACCTATTCTTCCTCAGGAAACTAAATGAATGTGGCATATCCACATGGCTCTTGCCAACTCTTACAGGTGCACCATAGAAAGCATCCTATCTGGCTGCAACACAGTCTGATATGGCAACTGCTCGGCCCAAGACCGGAAGAAATGCAGAGTCGTGAACATAGCCCAGTTCATCACGTGAACCCGACTCCCACATTAGCTCTGTCCACATGTCGTGAAAGACATTTTGAATTCTCTCTCTGTAAGCCGAACAGGCGCCGGAATGTGCCAACGAGGGGCTTTTCACAGTAACTTCATTGCAGCGTTAATGTAAGCCTACTTGTGACAATAAAGATTATTATTATTATCTCCCGCTGCCTTGGGAAAGCAGGCAGCATAACCAAAGACCCCTCCCATCTGGGTTATTCACTGTTCCAACTTCTTCCATCAGGCAGGAGATACAAAAGTCTGAGTTTACACTCAGGATCAAAAACAGCTTCTTCCCCGCCTCCAGACTCCTAAATGACTCTCCTACGGACTGAACTGATCTTTGCACACACCTTCTCTACTGAGTAGTACTGCACTCTGCATGCTTCACCCTTTGCCTGTGCCATGTATTTACATTGTGTATTTAAGTATGTCCTATGTTTTTTTTTCCATGTATGGGATGATCTGTCTAAACTGTACGCAAAACAATACATTTCACTGTACCTCGGTACACATGACAATAAAACAAATCCAAATCATAAGTTAAACCCCTTCATCCCAGGAATCACCTGAGTCACGCATCTCTCTTGTGTCCAACGACACGAACAACGTGATAGAAATGCAAATTATCTCGTTGTTACACACTGGCACAAATCATCAAAGCCTTCTGGAGTGAAAGAGAAAGAAGCACAGGATCGAAAATTAAACCAGTTAACTCCATGCTCATGGAAAACTTCTTCACACAGCCTTGTTCCCAGATCCCACTTTGGATTTATCACCAACACCGCCATCCATAGATTTACAGCCTTTTCACCCATTCTGACCTATTGCAAGGAACAGATTGCTCTGAGCTTGCCAGAGCTTTATGGACATCTGTTAACAATTATGTTCCACAGAGTGAGCTGCAAAGCTCTATCCCATCTCATGCACTATTTAAAAGACAGGGAGCAGAAAAAGGTGATTTGGATTGCAAATGGCTCAAAGTGGTACTCACGCTGCCGGAACTTGCTCAACTTTCAAGCGTCACGAATCAGAACAAAAGCTGGGTATCTCTTTAAGCGAGCGAACACCTTCAGATTAGTACCAGGGCTTGGCGCAAATTTCGAAACCGACGATTTGGAGACCCGCATCTGTATTTGTGTGAGGAAAGGATTGTGTCTCTCGTGCCCCAGGTGAAGTGTGATAACTTCATGGCCTTGAGTCTGACTCTATGGATTGAAGTGAACAGACTAGTGGGAATCAATAGTGTAAAGAATTTGTGGAGGCCACATTCCTGCCCCTAGGGGCTTTTCACAGTAACTTCATTGAAGCCTACTCGTGACAATAAGCGATTTTCATTTTATTGTCCAAAGGGATTGTCAGTTTGAGTGGTGGAATAAAGCTTTATCTGTCTTTCTGCTCTATAACTAGCACAGGGGAGTACAAATTCAAGGTTTAATTAAGTCACGGGCCTCAGAAATCTTCCTCCAAATTTTTGACCATAGCCTTCAATGTAGGTCAGCTTTTTTGTAACTGAATACAAAAGTCTTTGTTAAATGCAAAACAAGTCCAAAACAGCTGCTGAGGAATGAAGTTAGGCTTTGAGAGCTGCCATTGAGACCTTGGAATGATCAAATTGTTTCTCTGCACCTGTCAATTGGAGTATAATCTCACACCGTGTCATACCGCTCCTGAACAATTGCTCGAGTATTGTAAAACTAAATCCTCCCCAATGTGTGTGGTAAATAATTCTCTTTAAAGTCTTTGTCCTCAGTGGGATAATTGTCACTTCTAATAGGAGTTGATGTTTAATAGTTTTGAGAAGAATGAATCAAACTGCAAGCAAGTGAGTAGCCACTTCATTTTTGGAGGTAATTCTGCTCTTTTTCAAAAAGAAAAAAAAAATCATGTCCCTGGAGCACTTGTACATATTCGCAAAGGTTGGCAGTGAATTCCTCCAGACATGCTGAATCCCATTTTCAGTGTTCCACAGAAAACGACATGCATGAGCAGAGGGACTAAATGCCCATCTGTGTGCGCAGAATGCCACTTTCATTTTCTGTCACCACTCCAGCTGGCAGGCAAGTGTCGGTGGATGGAACCACAGCAACTAATGTGGAAGCTGATTCTGTTTTTAAAGTATTTATCCCATTTGGTGTGTGCATAATGTGTGCTGGGGAAGGAAGAATATTTGCCCAGCTACTGGCAATAATTTGGGGTACTTGCCAGCCCTTGTTGGCAGTCTATTCAGGGAATTGGGCACATCCAGCTGCCTTGAATGTCCAGGGAGGCCTGCATGCCAACATGGATTTGGGCATCGTGCTTTGAATGCTTTCCTCCACCAAAGGCAATTTGTTAATTTTCCACCAAAGAGCTCACTTTGAGTGCAAAACATCAACATTGTGCATTTATATGCCATAGATCATAGAATTTACAGTGCAGAAGGAGGCCATTTGGCCCATCGGGTCTGCACCGGCTCTTGGAAAGAGCACCCCACTTAAGCCCTAACCTCCACCCTATCCCCGTAAACCAGTAACCGCACCTAACCTAAGGACAATTTAGCATGGCAATCCACCTAACCTGCACATCTTTGGACTATGGGAAGAAACCGGAGCACCCGGAGGAAGCCCACGCAGACAAGGAGAGAACGTGCAGACTCCGCACAGACAGTGAGCCAAGCTGGGAATCGAACCTGGGAACCTGGAGCTGTGAAGCTACTATGCTAACCACTCTGCTACCGCGCTATAGTCAAACGCTCTGAGGAGCTTCACAAGGGCATAATTAGCTTGTTGTTGAGAGAAAGGAGACCTTTATGTAACTTTCAGGAAATCTTCAACAAGACAAAATTGGTAGAAACATTTCTCTTACAGGAAGAGAACTACTGAAAAGTGCTGGAGAATAATTGACAAGTGCTGACCACAAATGATAACAGGATTCTGTCGGCAGCACTGGCTTTCTTGAAACACCACACTCGTAAGGTCATTCAAGTGACAGCAGCAGCTCAGCGGTGTACCATTATGAAGTGACCTAACAAGTAAATGACCTTTAACGATGGTGGCACAGCAGCACAGTCGTTCGCACTGTTGCTTCACAGCATCAGAGTCCAAGGTTCATTTCCTGGCTTGAGTCAGTGTCTGTGCGGAGTCTGCGTGTTCTCCCCGTGTCTGCATGGGTTTCCTCCGCATGCTCCGGTTTCCTCCCACAGTCCAAAGACGTGCAGGTTAGGTGGATTAGCCATGCTAAATTGCCCTTAGTGTCCAAAAAGGTTAGGTGGGGTTAGTGGGTTACAGGGAAAAGGGTGCAGGTGTGGGCTTAAGTCAGGAGCTCTTTCCAAGGGCCAGTGCAAACTCGATGGGCCGAATGGCCTCCTTCTGCACTGTAAATGTTATGATTCTATGTGGAAACATGTCCCAAATATTTCAGGAAAAATGGAGGCCACTGTGAAGAGATATTAGGAGGTCTGATCAGCAGCCTGGTCAAAGTGTTGGATTTTAAGGAAGTTCTTAAAAGGAGATACATGCAGTGTGGCAATCAAGGCAATTCCAGGGCATGCCGTCAAGGTGGCAGAAAACACAGATCTGCAAGATGGGATAATTGAGTGTTTGGGGCAGTGAATTACAGGACGAGCATTGGGACTATCCTGGACTCTCCTAGAATTAAAGATGACTCATCTCGGCAATTTAAAAAACAAAATCATTCTTGGGACATGGGTGTCGCTGGCTCGGACAGCATTTGTTGCCCATCCCTAATTGCCCTCGAATTGAGTGGCTTGCCGAGGCATATCGGATGGCATTTTGTTTGAAGAGTTAACCACATTGCTGTGGGTCTAGAGTCACATGTCGGCCAGACCAGGTACGGATGGCAGATTTCTTTCTCTGAAGGATGGGTTTTTGTGACAATCGACAGTGGTTTTATGAGCATCATTAAGACTTTTATTCCAGACTTTTTACTGAATTTAAATTCCACCCATCTTCCGTGGTGGGATTCAAACTCAAGGACCCAGAGCTTAACCACCGGTCTCTGGAATACTAATCCAGTGACAGTACCGCTACGCTACTGCCTTCCCCTATTCGGAGCAACTCAGGAGAAAAATCATCAGTGCATGAAAGAAGCATGCTGCATGTGTGTTTTAAAAAAAATATTTCTTTCAACTCTTGCGTTGGTTATAAAAATACCAGAGATGCAAAAATGTTAATGTTGCTTAATTGTCTCCAATTTCTTTTTAAAATAGAATCAATTGCTCCATTTTATCCAGGAGAGAGGGGGAGGGAATGGAACTGACCGAGCACCTTCAGGTGTATTATTCTCTTGACAAATCTGAAAGCTTTTTTGGCACAGTATTGCAAATTACTGATAGAATTCTCTGTTTCTGCCTTCAACCATACACTGTGTAATCATTATCTTTTCAATCAATCACATAACTGGGACTCATTCTCCTGTCATTTTAGTAATATACTGTTAGTGTTGTAATGCCATGGGACTACATCACTTAAATCAAACACATGTCTAGCATCAATGAGATTACAATAGTACTGTTGTGCATTTTTTAACAATGTATAACAAGTTTTACAATATTGATTTGACTGATAATGAATTAATTTGATGATGATTAATTGCAGGCATTCCTTTTAAAACTGCGTTCTGCCACAATTAATTTCTTTAAATCGCCAGCAGTCTCCCTGATCCATACCTCATTACAAAATTTACAATTTAAACCCATTTATAGTTCAAACTCGATTTCGCCCTTGCAAGGACCCTGAATAGTACTCTCAGAGGGGCCAATGCACTAGGGCAAGAGCCTCAGGAGACATTTCTTAAAGGCAATCAAATCCAAGTTTCTGGGAGAGGTAGTTGTGATGCAGAAGCAGAACTCACTTAAGAAACGGAGGACACGGTCATGGGAAGTAACCTTTGTACTGAGTCAAGGAAACCCTGCACTGCAGAAGGAGGACATTTGGCCCATCGAGTCTGCACCGACCCTCTGAAAGAGCACCCCACCTAGGCCCACTCCCTCGCCCTGTCTCCACGACCCCGTAACCCCACCTAATCTGCTCATATTGTGACACTAAAGGGTAATTTATCACGGAAAATCCACCGAACCTGAGCATCTTTGGAAAGTGGGAGGAAACGGGAACACCTTGACGAAACCCACACAGACATGGGGAGAACGTGCAAACTCCACACAGACTGTCACCCAAGAGCGGAATTGGCCTGATGCTGGGAGGCAGCAGTGCTAAGCATTGTGCCACCGTGCCGCCCATTCTGAAAGATGAGATCAGCATTGTTGCAGGGCCTTCTTCATTTGAACCAATCTTGTGACGATTTTGACATTCCCAGTTGCAAACCTACCCAAAATCAACCACAATCATGGTGGAGAATTCTTTTCCTGTTCTGGTTGGAGTTTCCCCATCTTGTGCCACCCATTATTCAAACTTTTCAAAAATAAGATAAATGTGCATGCTTCAAATAGTGAGCAGCTGGCAGGCCATTTATTCTACATTCCTTAGTTTTTGATTGAAGTCATGTTGCTATGGCGAGATGTGAAGTTACCTCAAGCCCTGTTTCCCCATCGTCGTCATTCCCCTTACGCGCCCCCCCTTCCCCCCCACCTGCCACCTCTCTGTCATTTGGAGGAGTTAAAATATCAGGTGGGGATTTTGTTGCTTGTCACGTGAAAATGTAAGTGGCAGAGATGTGGAAGCAGATTATCACCAGTTTCCTGGGTGCAACATAGAAGTTACAACATGGAAACACCCCCTCCCAACTGGTCCATTTTGGTATTTATCCATCATTTTTTGTTTAAAAAAAAATAAATTTAGAATACCCAATTATCTTTTCCAATTAAGGGGCAATTTAGCGTGGCCAATCCACCTACTCTGCACATTTTTGGGTTGTGGGGGCGAAACCCACGCAGACACGGGGAGAATGTGCAAACTCCACATGGACAGTGACTCAGAGCCAGGATCAAACCTGGGACCTCAGCACCGTGAGGCGCTTGTGCTAACCACTAGGCCACCGTGCTGCCCTGGTATTTATCCATCATGTGAGCAAGGAGCACTTGCCTGTGCTAAGATCCGAGACCAGACCTTTAGGTTTTTGGACGGATTTGGTTAGGTACAAATAACGTTTTGATTAAAGTCGACAAAGATTGAGATTCAATGAATGAAGCCACAAGATTCCATTGGGTTTGAACAAACAAAATAAACTTTACCGTAAGGGTTGGATAGATTCTTTAAAAGTTTTAATATCTATATTGTACTCTGACATTGATGGTTAAAATTAGGTACATGTGAATTAACAAGAAGACTTAATTTAATAATCTTTTTATTGTCACAAGTAGGCTTACATTAACACTGCGATGAAGTTACAGTGAAAAGCCCCTAGTCATCACATTCCGGTGCCTGTTCGGGTACACGGAGGGAGAATTCAGAATTCTCAGCTGTTACGGAAATTGAATCCGCACTGCTGGCCTTGTTCTGCATCACAAAACTAGCTGTCTAGCCCACTGAGCTAAACCAGCCCCCACTGAGAGGGCTGAGGTCAAGCACACCACAGATGACAAATGTGACCAACATGGATTCCATGGATTTCTGAACAACACCCCCATATGTCACTCACGCTATGAGTCAATTAATCTCACAAAAGTCTGTCTCTGTCACCATTGAACATCCAATCAGTGTATTCTCTCCAAACATTGCTTCAACTCGGACAGCTTCAATGATGGCCCACCTCATAGTTTTCAATGTCATCTTCCAAGATTCCATTCTCCCGGATTCCTGAATATGTACTCAGCCATCAACTTACAAGCACAGCGTCAGCTCTTTGGCCACGCGAAGCAGAGCACTACTGCTTCAAAAGGTTACATTTGTCCCAAAGGTCCACAGCACAGAATCACCAAACCTCTGCTGCCTTTTTGGATCTTCAGGCCTTCTCCTGAACCCACTGCGATTATCAGAGCATCTACTTACCCTGCTTCACTTAAAGTCTGTGAACTTCGGGCAGCATGATGGCACAGTGGTTAGCATTACTGCCTACGGCGCTGAGGACCTGGGTTCGAATCCTGCCCCTGGGTCACTGTCCATGTGGAGTTTGCACATTCTCCCCATGTTTGTGTGGGTTTCACCCCCACAACCCAAAGATGTGCAGGGTAGGTGGATTGGCCACGCTAAGTTTCCCCTTAATTGGAAAAAATAATTGGGTACTCTAAATTGATTTTTTTTAAAGTCTGAAAACTACAGGTATTTTTCTGCTTGGAGCCTCTTTCTCTGCAACTTTCTTTTTAACTCATCAGGGACCCATTCCTGTTTCCTGTAGGGATCACTTCTTCTGGGAGTTCTCTTTGCCCCCTCTCGCTTTTGAAACATCTCCCTGTTCCGCCTCCCAGTCCCATGCCTGGAACACTTGTTTTTGATAATGCTCCACTCCCTGTCACATGATCTGAGTTGTTGCATTATTTTCCTTTATGAAGAGGCATGCTGGGTTGATCCATGGCCCAACAAACCTAAAAATGCAGAACTGTACATCTGCAACCTGCGTGGAAAATCCAAGGTCTGTCGGGACGATTGAACCTCTGCTCTCAGCTCCAAGGTAAGCAAACTTTCAAAACACATGTTCCTGCCCTGATATCATATTCTTTTATTTCCTCTCTCTGAATACACCCATCAAAGTTATTCTTGAAAAGTTGACATAGGCCTTGTACTTTTTGAGTTTGATCCTGCACCTTGCTTGTCGCTTCCATGAAAACAAAATGCAAGTGAACATTGTTTCCACCATGTTCCGCATGAAGTCATGGAGCAGAGTAAGAGCAGCTCTGAGTAGATTCCCGACAATGGCCTTTGCTTCAGTAACCAACTCCGGCAGTCCATTCTGCAGAGACTCACAGCCTTTGATGTAAAAGCCCGGGGCAGAATTCTCCGACCCCCCGGGGGGTCGGAGAATTGCCCAGGGCCAGCATCAATCCTGCCCCCGCCATGTCCCAAATTCTCCGCCCCCCGACATTCAGTGGGGGCGGGAATCGCACCGTGCCGGTCGGCGGACCCCCCCGCGGCGATTCTCCAGCCCACGATGGGCCGAAGTCCTGCCGCTGACAGGCCTTTCCCACCGGCGTGGTTTAAACCACCTGTGGTACCGTTGGGATTGGCGGCGTGGGCGGGCTCCGGGGTCCTGGGGGGGGGGCGCGGGGCGATCTGACCCCGGGGGGGGGTGCCGCCACGGTGGTCTGGCCCGGGATTGGGGCCCACCGATCGGCGGGCGGGCCTGTGCCATGGGGGCACTCTTTTTCTTCCGCCCCAGCCATGGCCTTCACCATGGCGGGGGCGGAAGAGACCCCCTCACCTGTGCATGCGGCAGTATGACGTCAGCAGCCCTTGACGCTCTGGCGCATGCGCGGACTTACGCCGGCCGGTGAAGTCCTTTCGGCCCTGGCTGGCATGGCGCCAAAGGCCATTCACACCAGCCGGCGGAGTGAAAACCACTCCGTCGCGGGCCTAGCCCCTAAAGGTGCGGAGAATTCCACACCTTTGGGGCGGCCCGACGCCGGAATGGTTCACGCCATTCCGACACGCCGGGACCCCCTGCCCCGCCGGGTAGGAGAGAATCCCGGCCCCTGTTTCTCAATGATATGAAGCTCTGACCTCCATTATTCCAAAACTAATTTTTCAAAATTAATTTACAAGATGTGGGTGTCGCTGGCAAGGCCAGCATTTGTTGCCCATCTGTAACTGCCCTTGAATGGAGTCTCGCACTCAACCCTTTCAGAGGTGGCAATTCACTGTTAAGCATCACTTAGGGTCTGGAGTCACGTGAGTCACATGTCTGACGGATCAGATTTGCTTTTCCAGAAGGGTGTTTGCAACAATTGACATTTGTCATCATTTGAGTTTCAGTGGCAGATTTCTATTCAATACAAATTGCACCATCTGCTGAGGTGGGATTCGAGCCCGGGTCCCCAGAGCAGTACCCATGTCTGTTGGATTACTAATCCAGTGACAATATCACTATGCTGCCACCTCCCTATTGCTAGATCTTCGCTTTTAGAAAGTTAAAGTACCCAATTCTTTTTTTCCAAAGAAGAGGCAATTTAGCGTGGCCAATTCACCTACCCTGCACATCTTTAGGTTGTGGGGGTGAGATCCACGCAGACACGGGGAGAATGTGCAAACTCCACACGGACAGTGACCCAGGGCCGGGATCAAACCCGGTTCCTCGGCGCCGTGAGGCAACAGTGCTAACCACTGTGCCAATGTGCCAGCCTCCCCCCACTCTATTGCGAGATCTTGCTTTGTAATGAGAAAGACCCAACCCAGGCCTTCAAACATTTCTTTCAAATGAAACAGAAATTTGGATGAGGTCCCAACGAGAGATAAACACCACTAGTCTTTTGGCATCAGGTCTCTTTCTCTCATGCATCAAATGATTTTGGCCTGTTTGAACACACAGAGTTCACTGAGCTTCTTTCACGCTTCCGTAGCAGAGAGACCAACAACACACACTTGAATTATGATGTATCAGCTACTCGGTGCAAATCCATAACTGCCCTCACGATCCTCCCGAGACACTGCACCTCCGCACCCGTAATCTCTTAAAGGGCTACCCAGTCACATTATAATTACAAACAGGAGAATGCCTCCCAAAAATAAATTGATTAAAAACTAATGTTAAAACAAAAGGCTGAGAAAGGTGATTGTACAGAAATGAGCCTTCAATATTTTTGGCATTCGCTTCTAATATTTGAAAAGGATTGTTGCTTCTAGTCAGCTACCCTCTCCCCAAGAGATCTTGTAGGGTTACAGTCTGGTAACACGGTTCAAGAGGAGCTGAGAGAGACATGGTTAAACGTGCTGGCCGATATCTCATTGGGTGGTTCCGCTTAAATCACATTCAAAAGAAGCTACGCAAAGAGCAGCTTGTTCTCTGTAGTTCAAGCATTGACCAAGAAGTTTCCGTGATAAGTGAGTGAGTAAATAGGAAAACAAAAAGCTGAAAAGTCTCCCACACCTCTGCTACAGCAGCATGCTCCGTTGGATTATCCTGAGGAAAAGAACAATGGCAAACGACACTTCACAAACAGCATCTTGCATCAAGTATATACAGGTGTATACACAGCAGGCAGCAGAATGCTGGCAGAGAGTTTGTTTTACAAAAACTGGCAAGGTGCCATGGATGCACCCACAGCTTATTCAAATGGTAGTGCCAGAAGACTCACAACACCCGGTGAAAGCCAACAGGCTTATTTGAAATCACAACCTTTTGGAGCGCTGATCCTTCATCAGGTGAAGTGTCGATATGCGCGATCTTCCTCGAGACGCTCTCTATTTTGAGCTGGTGGTTTGTGGTGTCGATGGTAGCCATGGTGTGGAGATGTCGGAGCTGAATTCAGGTGGGTACCTGATGAAGGAGCAGTGCTCCGAAAATAAACCTATTGGACTTTCACGTGGTGTTGTGAGACTTCTTACTGTATCATTCCAGTCCAGCGCCGGCATCTCCACATCAGATTCAAATGGTGGCTCAGAATCCTAGCAAAATGTTACAAAGTACAAGTAACTGCGCTAGTGATACACATAACTGCGGAATTATGCCGATTTAAACTTTTTGTTTTACCAACACAATGCAAAAATGTCCAGCACCTAGATGTCCCATTTTTGCATTGTGCTAATAAAACAAAAAGTTTAAATCGGCATAATTCGACATTTCTGTGTATAACCAGTTCAGTGATTATTTCTGGCCATCTTTTCACTCTTCAAATTTAGACCAGGCAAGGTACAGGCAAGAATATCATGATGCTTAGGGAGCAAGCTCAGTCCATTAACATGGTTAAACAGTGCTGGACATCGTAGGATTATGCTTTCTTCGGATTTACAAAGGACATTTAAAAAGGTTCAGTGGTGATGATTAAAAGAAAACATTCTGAAGGAATTCCCAATTCACCGGATCAAACTACTTCAACTACCCAAACTCAGGATTTACTTTTATTCAAAATGAATCCCAGGGGAACTGAAGCTATTGATCATTTTGGACTGTCAGTTGAGTTTAGTCAATAACGCTCCAACCTTCTGCACCGTTCTGGGAATTAAACACACGGAAAACAAACAGTATTGAATAAGAAACATGACCAAATTATTTCAGCTCACAGTAAGCAAAAGGAGAAAGGAATTGTCGGACCAGAGTGAAAGCATCTGGTGGTTGTGTACTCCTCCACATAAAGGCAGGGCAAGTAAGTAAGAACTATCGAAGACATGATGGGAGAAGAAAGGAAGATGAACTTTCACCAACTCAGGATGTCCCAAGTGATTTACAACCAATTAAGTAGTTTTAAAGAGTAGTCACTTTCGTGATGTAAGGTGGAATTCTCCCAAGCTCACGCTGTCATGTTCGATGGTGGGCATGGCGGGAGAATACGTTGGGATGCCCTGAAATCCGTTTCATGCCGCTTGAGTTCACATCGGGATTGTGCACTGGTGCCTGCTATGGCAGGTTGGGGTGCAAATAAAGGCTCAACCCTCTGCCCCAATGCCAGATTCCCTGCGATGTTGTGAATCACATCCGGAACAACATGGCGTGCAGACATCGGGAATCATCTGAACGATGCATGGGGCTGTCTCTGGAGTTGAGGATGGAGGCCGCCTGCAACCCTGGAACATCACAGCAGTGGGTCAGGGATGCATCTGTCGGTGGATCTTCCAGATTCGGTGTCCTGTAGCGGGGGCCTCAGAATGTTCCTGAAGATCCAATCTCATTCTCAGGAGGTCCCTGTGCTGGTCTCAGAGTGCTCCTGGAGATCTATTTACATTTTCACGACTCCCACCTTCTTTCTTCAACGGTGGGTTAGTGATGTTGGATGCTTTCTCAATATGGTGCCCACACACAACGATGGACTACATGCCATCCAGGCCGGCCCCGCCACTCAATATGGCGTGAAACACCAAGGTGCATAATTCATCAGGTTAGAGCCAGAAGATTTGGCGTGTTTCCCGCCAACCTCTGCAGCTGGAAACGCTCCACTTTCCTGTCCCTGCCACAGCACTTAGTCTAAAATGAGAGAATTCCACTGTAGAAAAGATGGCAACCAATTTGTGCACAGCAAGGCTCCAAAAACAATACCCTGACAATGATGAGATATTCCTGTTGTTAGATGCTGGGTGAGGAACACCAGGATGAACTTCCCTGGTCTTTTTTAATAAAACTTTCATGAGATAGGCAAGGACCTTGACTTAACATTCCATCAAAAAGATCATGGGTACGATCTACCGACCGCATTGCGCTCCAGCGAGAACACAACGCGGCCAGTCAATCCCGGGTAAGGACTCCCAGCAGTCTTTGTGTCTCGCGGGATATACCCAAGTCCTGCGAGGCGTCAAAATCAGAATGCCAAAGGGTTCGCCAGTCTGGAGGAGCTAAAGGAGAGGGTAGAGCTGCCGAGGGGGAGTGAGTTCAGGTATCTGCAGTTTAGGGACTTTGTGCAAAAGGTCTGGAGGGGGTTCCCTCGGTTGCTGGGATACACCCTGCTGGAGCGACTATTGCTTCCGGATGTGGAAGGGGAGGGAAGAATTGGGGATATATACAAGTGGCTGGAGGAGCAGGGAGGTCAGCGGGTGGTGAAGATCAAGGAGAAATGGGAAGCGGAGTTGGGAGGGAGGGATCAATTGGGGAGTATGGAGTGAGGCACTGCAAAGGGTAAACAGGACATTCTCTTGTGCAAGGATGAGCCTGATACAGTTTAAGGTGGTGCACAGGGTGCATATGACTCGGGCAAGAATGAGTGGGTTCTTTCAGGGGGTAGCAGATGAGTGAGAGGTGTGGGCAGGGGATCAGGAATCACGCGCACATGTTTTGGAGTTGCGAAAAATTGGGAAGATTCTGAGTGGGAGTGTTCATGGTTTTAGCCAGGGTAGTGGAGGAGGAGGTGGACCCTTTGGTGGCGACCTTTGGGGTTTCAGAGAAGCCGGAGCTCATGGAGAGAAGGAAGGCCGATATCGTAGCTTTTGCCTCTCTGATTGTGTGGCGACGGATTTTGCTGGAGTAGCGGTCGGCATCGCCACCGGGGGCAATGGCATGGTTGGGTGACCTTTACGACATCCTGCGATTTCAGATGATAAAGTATGAGTTAAGGGGCTCAGCAGGGGGATTTGAGAAATGGTGGGAGTGGTTGTGACCAGGGCCGGCTCAAGTTACCGGCAACTCGGGCAGTCGCCCGGGGTGCCATGTGCTAGGGGGCGCCATCAAGGAGTGCGTGACCGGGTCCCGCGCATGCGCAGTTGGGCCGGTGCCAACCAGCGCATGCGCGGTGGCCGCCCTCCCTCAGGCCGCCCCGCACAAACATGGCGGATGGATCCAGGCTCGCCGGTGGTCACTCCAGCCCCCCCCCCTCGGGCCCCCTCCGGCCCCACCCCCTCCAGCCCCCCCTTCCTCCAGCCACCCAACATCTATCAGCCTCCCCAGTGATGCTGCAGCCGGGTGCCATCAGTACTGGTTCACACAAACATAGACCAGACAGAACAGCACCCGGGATGGTCTCCCGGTCCATCGGAAGCCCCATGGGTTACCAGGGATAGTGCAAGGTGGCTCCTTCCCCCCCCCCCCCCCGAAATGCGGATACCTTGGCACTGCCCAACAGGCAGGAACAAAGGGTGCCTGGGTGCCACTGTAAAGGGTCAGGGACCGAGGGTGGCCATGCCTATGAAAGGAGGGTGGGGGGGGGGGGGGGGGTTGAAGGGTGGGCATGGTGCAGGGCAGGTATGTAGTGGCCTCTGGAAGGTTGGGGAGGTGACGGGTGGGGTAATTCCCATCTGCATGGGGGAGTGACATTGCCCATGGGTGCGGAGTGTGGGGGACCCAAGAGTTCACTTAGAGATCGGGGTACATTTTCAAAATGGCAGCCTGATCTCTGAGTTCAGCTCACCAGTGCTGAAAAAATTGTAAGTGTGGACTAAACCAGAGAGAAACTCCCCAGGGCCCAGAAAAATGACTAAGGGCGGGATTCTTCAGCTGGGCCCACCTGCCAACCGGAAATTCCCACCCGAGGTCAACAGACCTTGCATGGTCCCCGTCCGTGGCAATCTTGCGGCGGGCACGGCCGAAGAATCTAACCCCAGTTCTTGTTTAATAGTGGTGGGAAACTCACCTGAAGCGCAGTCGGGAAACTCCCCACAAGTGAACTCTGAAATCTTTCTGTTAAATTCCATCCCACATCTCTGACCAAGAAGTACTAGAGTGTGAGAATTCATCCCCGTGGGGGCTTCTCCCAAAGGCAGCTCCTTCGTTCTTGGTATTCTGCATGTCTCTCTGTCTTGTGTCAGTCTTCTCATTTTCCAATAGCTACTGTTAATTTTCAAGCCATCCAGCATTGATCTTTCTTCCCCATCTTCAATTCCTTGAAATCGTCTCCCCATGATTTCTGAAACAGGTTTGCTTCCTCGTAAACGGTGCCCAGCTTGGAGTCTCTGACTTTCCTGAATTACTCTCAACAAATTCCTTTGTCTGTCCTCTATCCTCAGCACATCAGCATTTGTTACTTTTTCTGGCCAGTTGATCCTTTCCTTTCTCCTCCAAACTCACATTTCAAAGCCATTCAGCAAGTCGCTCTTTGCTTTCCATAAGGTCCAAGTCTCACATCGATCCAAAATAATACTCAAAATTCTTTACAAGCCGCTTTTTTGAGTTTTTTATTCAGCTTTACGATTGGCGGCTATCAATACCAAATACGGTGTTTCCATTGCTACCTTTATTTTTCGTTCTTTTATGATCCTTTCATCTGCAGTGAAGTTATGCTTCCTAAATACTTGTATTCTTAATGAAATGAAAATCGCTTATTGTCACAAGTAGGCTTCAAATGAAGTGACTGTGAAAAGCCCCGAGTCACCACATTCTGGCACCTGTTTGGGGAGGCTGGTACGGGAATTGAACCCGCACTGCTGGCCTTGTTCCGCTTTACAAGCCAGCTGTTTAGCCCACTGTGCTAAAGCAGCCTCTCACACCAGTTCTAGCTCTTTGCCCTCTATGCATATACAAATACTTCTCGGTGGATTTGAGATGTGCGTCACATGGGTTTTGCTGCTGATATTAACTTTCTTTCCAAAGTTCATGCTGTTACTATTCTACCTACTGTTTCTTTTAACCTTCCTTCTGTGCTTTGTCATCTGCAAATCTAACTGATGTTGTCATCCCTCCCCGCCCTTCCCCACCCCACAATGTTAATCCCAGACTCGCCGTTTTTAAACGCTTCTTTGATCATTGCTTCTGCATAGAAATTGAAACAGTGACAAACGCCGTAATCGATCTCCTCTAATTACACATGGTTCCAACTTGTTCCCAGAATCAGATTTGAACTCACAACATTCTGGTTCAGAGTTGAGCATGCCACCAACTTCATACGGAGAGTGACCCGGGGCTGCGATTGAACTTGGGTCCTCGGCGCCAGAAGGTAGCAGTGCCAACCACTCTGCCACCACGCTGCCCCTTGAACAGGCTTATAAAATTTTTTTAGAGTACCCAATTCCTTTTTTCCAATTAAGCGGCAATTTAACATGGCCAATTCACCTAGCCTGAACATCTTTTGGGTTGTGGGGGCAAAACGAACACAAACACGGGGAGAATGTGCAAACTCCACACGGACAGTGACCTAGAGTTGGAATCGTACCTGGGACCTCGGCGCCGTGAGGCAGCAGGGCTAACCCACTGCGCCACCGTGCTGCCCGTGAACACGCATATAATCATCTGCCCTAATAATATCTTATGTGGCTCAGTGTCAAATTTAACTTTTTAATACACTTCAAAGTGCCTTGGTTGTTTTAGAACATTAATGGCATATATAAACAAAAGCTATTATTGTTTTTTTTTAAATCTTTTTATTGCTGTTTTCCAAATTATAAAAAATTATATACATTGCTGTTTGTTTTTATTTATCGTACAGTACAAAAAGGCTTCTTCTTAGGTTTCTCTATTTACACTCTGTCGCCATCTGACTCGGCGTACAATCCTCCCTAACCCCCCTCCAGCTCCCTCACAATCCTCCCTAACCCCCCTCCAGCTCCCCTCACAATCCTCCCTAACCCCCCTCCAGCTCCCCTCACAATCCTCCCTAACCCCCCTCCAGCTCCCCTCTCCCTAACCCCCCCACCCGCGCCCCCCCCCCCCCCCCCGACCCGATGCCCTCCCTTTTTTTTTCTAAATGTTTTAAAATACAATTTTGTACAAGTTATGGATGCAGGTATATACCTTGCAAAGCAAAACACATAGGCTCGAGGAAATATAACTGGACTGGTGGTGCACCCTAATGTTTTTTGCATTCTTTTGTCCAGTGGCCTCGGCATCGGCCATTGCTCATTTCCCCTTCCTGTTCGCTTGCCGTGCTGTGGTTGCTGCCACTGTTGTCTTCCCCTGTGTTCTCTCCCCCTCCCACCCCCCACCCCCCTGTTTTAGTTCACTTATCTGTTCCCCCTTCTGGCTCCCCTTTTTTGTTCTCCCCCCTTCCCCCTTCTTTCCCTTCCCATTCCCCTTCACTCCTTCACTGGTGCCCCCGATTCTTTCTTGCTGGGTTTTGCTACCTCACCTTGCCGCTCCCACCCCTCCCCCCACAGGTCTTCCTGCTTTCCGTCTTGTCCTGGCTATTTCTCACTGTTTACATATTTATTTATTTATTTCTGTGTCAGAACAGTCGGGTGAATGGCTCCCATGTTTTGTGGAACCCTCTTGCGACTCGATAGGTCGGACAGCCAGTCTGCAGCTTCAGGTGGTGCTGCTGACCGCCAGCTGTGCAGGATTCTACGGCGGGCGATCAGGGAGGCAAAGACAAGAACGTCCGTCCTCCTCCCCATGAAGAGATCTGGCTGGTCTGATACCCTGAAAACCGCCACTTTCGGGCAAGGCTCCATCCTCACCCCCACCACTTTGGACATTGCCTTGAAGTAGGCTGTCCAGTACCCAGCAAGTCTGAGGCAAGACCAGAACATATGGGCGTGGTTGGCCTGCCTCCATGGCACTGTTCATATCTATCCTCCACCTCCAGGAAGAACCTGCTCATTCGGGTTCTGGTCAAGTGGGCTCTGTGGACCACTTTTAGCTGCATTTGTTTGAGCCTCACGCATGTGGAGGTAGAGTTGACCCTGTGCAGTGCTTCGCTCCAGAATCGCCACCTATTTTGAACCCCAAGTCTTCCTCCTATTTCCTCCCTGTTGTGTCCAGTTCGGTGTCGGCCCTCTCTAGCAGTCGTTCGTACATGTCACTATGGTTCCCTCTGCCTAGGATGTCTGCGTCCAGTAGCTCTTCTAATAGTGTTGTAATGATGGTCGTGTATATGTCCTTGTCTCCTTCTGCAGGAAGGTTTTAAGCTTCAGGTATCTGAGTTTGTTGCCTTGAGCTAGTTGGAATCTCTGCATCAGTTCATCCAGTGGTGTGACTCTGCCGTCAGTGTATAGGTCCCTGACTGTCAATGTCCCTCCATCCTGTCTGCACCTTTTGAAGGTGGCATTGGTGAGTGCTGGTGTGAACCTGTGGTTATTGCAGATGGGGGCTTTGTCAGACATTTCGGTCAGTCTGAATTGCTGCCATAGTTAGTTTTACATCTGGAGGGTGGCTATCAAAAGCTATTATTGTTGAGGGGGGCCTTGCAAAGAAACCAATTCCCATCATCAATGAGAGATAACTTTATGAAACATCATTTTTGTGTAAATCAGAAGGGCATGTCAGAAAGATATGTGGGGGCAAGCATGGTGGCGCAGTGGTTAGCACTGCTGTCTCACAGCGCCGAGGTCCCAGGTTCGATCCCAGCTCTGGGTCACTGTCCGTGTGGAGTTTGCACATTCACCCCGTGTTTGCATGGGTTTTGCCCTCACAACCCAAAGATGTGCAGGGTAGGTGGATTGGCCACGCTAAATTGCCCCTTAATTGGAAAAAATGAATTGGGCACTCTGAATTTTAAAAAAAAGAAAAATATGTGGAGGTGCTTGCCTGAATTATTGCTATGTGCTCCTGGATGCCAGGCCTCCATGCCAGTTGCTGAATTTTATACAACTAACCGTCCTATTCCAGTCCATTTTTCCCCCATGTGAGCGAAAAGCCAATGATTCCAATTTATTGCCATATTCAAAATTTTTTATTCTATTTAGATATCGCTATGCACATATTGTACACACTCTCCCGAGTCATGCAGTGGTGTCCCTTTGAGAACAAACTTGTTATTGATGAATTAAGTGGTGTCATTGGTGTATGTTACGGGACTGGGAGAATGGATATACTTCAACTGATAACTTAGATTAGGTAAAGTACCTTGTTGTTAAGAGGATGTCAAAATCTCTGAGGGGGAAAGGCGTTGGATGTCATTCCTCAAAATATCCTCTGCCACTAACGCCCGCACCCTGTCCCTCCCCAACCCCTGCACCCTACCCCCTCCTCAAACACTCACACAAAGAGCTGGATTTGTGAGTGTTTGCTTCTTATCAGCAATTCAACAACAAATACAATTTTGCACCTCACTCGTTTAGCAGTTTTATAATCATTACCTTCGTAAAGAACATGATACGAGGATGGTCAAGGCAACAGCATAAAGGTCTAGGAAACAATTAACCAGCATATTTTAACGCTGTAAACCATCACATCTACAGACTGTCCTTGTACTGATTGTGAAGTCAGCAACAAACAACTCAGAATCAATGGCACAGCACTGTGCCAACATGGTTCAAGATAAAGCTTGTGGTCTCACAAAAGAAAGGTAAAATACCATCACAAAGGATCACATTGCAAATGTAATTTCTGGTGCGTGAAATGATTTGAACTCAATTTTTCAAAATAGTTCAAATGCCCCTCTGGCACTTCGCAATTTACTTCCAAGTGAAATTTATTTTCGGTGGAGAGAGAGCAGAATTTTATTTTATGTTGCGCCATACTTTTAAAAATAGGTGGGAAGGAAAGAAACTATTTCCTCCTGATCCCAGCATCGTCCACCTTAGTCCACACTGACTTCTTCCTTTGCAGGCGTCGGGCGTCCGGATAGCGTCAGCCATTGGTAACAGTGGAATTTCTGAATTAAAGCTTTCCATGCCCCAGATGACCTGCCTGAGGCCATCAACCTATCCCCTGCAAGATAAATCTCAGAACAAAGCTGGTTCAAGCTAACATACAAATATGGCAGACAGCTAAGACACCAGCTGATTTCAAAGAAAGGGAACCATTCCTCGGTCAATGTGGGTGGGAAATAAATCTGAGAAACTCATCTCCAATCCTCCCCTGCAATCAAAACCATTTTATAGGAGGTCAGTGACCATGAGATGCATTGTTCAATGTGCCAACTTCTTCTTGTAAGTTGTACATTGTACATAGTTAGGCACCTGTCCAGCTCCCTTCAGAACGTTTACAGCAAATCGTACTCACTGTGTGAGCCAGGAAATTGATAACCTATTGAAAAAAAAATTCTCCGGACACCTAAGCCTGTTTTCTACTGAGGTACTATATGTGCATACGCTCTCATCGTTCCTAACCTGTACAACTCAAATAGCGTGCTCCTTTGCAACCACCCACTACCTTTTCACTGTGAGCCCAATTTACTCATATTGGGGGCAATTCTCCAGCTGCGTTGCGCCTGGCACAAATCCTGCTGTGTCGGGAGAATTCCGGCAGAGGCCCGAAACGTGATTTGTGTCGGGCATAAAACAGTTTTCAAAGCTCCCGGTCCACTCCAGACGACGTGATCAGGATCTTGCCCATGCTCACAGCTCATTTGCATTCATTTTAATCACATTACTGAGATTAAGGTTGTATGCAGCGGCCTTCCGGTATTCGACTCCCTCCTCCCCCCCCCCCCCCCCCCCCCCCCCCCCCCCCCGCCAACTCCCCAGCGGGAAGTCACCTGGGCGCGAATCACTACTGGTTCTTAAAAGAGGGGACCAGGATCCATGGACTCTGTGGGAGAGCTATGAACTGAGTAACCCTCTCCACTTACCTCCAGGGAGCACAAAAACACAGCAGCTGCTGGCTCGATGCCACAGGAGATCTTTCAAGGGAGCTGGGTGTTCGGAGTTCAGGCTGGGCTGGAGGGAGCCAGGTCCTGGATATAAGTGGGAGTCACTTTGAGTCTGTGAAGCTTTGAAGCCTGCTTTCTTTCATGTTTAACACATGGGGCTGGCTAGAATCACAAGGGGTTTCGTGACCAGCGAATAATTTTAATTATTATTAAATTCTAATAATTTAGAGTACCCAATTATTTTTTTTCCAATTAAGGGGCAATTTAGTGTCTACCTAGCCTGTATATCTTTGGGTTGTGAGGGTGAAACCCACACAGGCATGGGGAGAATGTGCAAGCCCTACTTGGGCAGTGGCCAGGTCTGGGATTCGGACCCGGGTCCTCAGCGCTGCAGTCCCAGTGTGACCCACTGCGCCATACGTCGCCCTTGAAACCAATCTTTGGCCTGACATCCGATTCACTGGACCATCAGGATTCTCTCCACTGGCGGGCAGCCCCGGATAATTCCAGCTGTTTATTTACATTGAATTTCACACCCCCATTGACTTTTACGAGCATCTGCATTTTCACTGTTGCAGCATGCCTGATTTTACCCCTTTGTACTTGGTTGTCTACATTGAATTTCACACCCTATTGACTTCTACCAGCCGCTTGACTGACATTGAAGGCTATCTCAAAGGAGAGATTAGCTTTGTTTGTTTTTATAGAACTTCACAGTCCATTTACTCTGAAGTGTTTCCTCTTTTGAGCAGGTGTCTTGTCTGACTGCATTTTCTTCTGGAATGGATTTTTTTCTACTCTGAATTGCATCTTACAAAGGGCAGATCTCCTGCCTTGGTGCATATTTTCCACATTGGGTTTACTTCTACTCCGAATTGCTTCCGAGAAAGAGCGATCACTGAAAGAGAAGATCTGCATGCTTTATTTCATGTGGTGTGTTTGTTTAAAGTCTGATGTGCTTCCTACAAAGCTCTGTCTGACAGCAATTTTTTTTTACTGGATATTTTTCAACCTCTGAAGTCTGAACAACATGCCTGCACTGGAAGAGCTTTTCCAGCATAGAAGCAATTGGCATCACTCAAATATTAAAGTGCAAGAGTTCCACAAAGAGGGCCTTCTTATAGCCACTGTTGAATTCTCTGGATAGGCATGATGACCATGCCACAGGGCAGCACGGTAGCACAGTTGGTTAGCACGGTTGCTTCACAGTGGCAGGGACCCAGGTTCAATTCCTGGCTTGGGTCACTGTCTGTGCGGAGTCTGCACATTCTCCCTGTATCCGCGTGGGTGTCCTCTGGATGCTCCGGTTTCCTCCCACGAGTCCTGAAAGATGTGCTTGTTAGATGAAATGGACATCCTGAATTCTCCCGCTGTGTACCCAAACAGGCACCGGAGTGTGGCGACCAGGAGATTTTCAAAGTAACTTCATTGCATTGTTAATGTAAGCCTACATGTGACACTAATAAAGATTATTATAATTATTATTATTGTCAGAGGCCATTATAGTGGTCAGGAACATGGCTGGACATGTTACACTACACCCCTGCCAGCTTGGCAGTGGCACTGGCAGGGCTCAATGTCAGATTGGCACTGCCAACAGCTGGGTTCTGAAGGGGTGGGCGGGAGGGGACTGATGACAGAGATTGGTGGGGAGTAGGTCTTTGCGGATGAGAATGGCGGCTGCTGTAGTGGTATTCTGAGGACCGGCCTTGCTGGCTTTTCAGGTCACATAAATCACATTTTCAGTGCGAACCACCGGCAACTAAAAAAAGATTCTCAATGTGGGTGGATTGCGATCCGGATCATGCCAAACCATCCGGCAGGAATTCCACCTCGTTTCCAGCCGAAGGCCACACTTCAAAATCTTTTGGGAGAACTTAGCTCACTGTTATATGGGGCCACTTCAGGGAAGTATAGGTCACATTCACTTTCCCATTCCCCATTGTGACAGATCCAAATCGATGGAGCCCTTTCACCGCATTCTCTTACTTTAAGAATATTTGGAAAAGGCAGTACATTTTTTCCCAGTCTTCACTTACACTTTACATATGATGGCTATTTTAGAAAGTGTGAATCTATAATATTACCACAGCTGCACTATGGGTATCTTACAATACACAGTGACGATATTACTACCGACAGCATCATTTGGTGATCATAAGTTTGAGCAACATAATCATAGATGATCCAGCAATAAATTTTAAGGATCTTTTTATCATGCAAAAAAATCAAAGTGTACAGACTCTTTTAGACCTTTCAATTCAGATAGGCGTCAACTTCCATAAAGGGGAGACCTGATGGTTTCATATCCTTTGATCAAGCCCATCATCCCTGTCTACACAATGATTCAATTGTAAGAGCTGGCGCGGAGTTTTTTCTGTGCAAACACAGTGAGTGTTTAGAAAGGCGGGCAAGTTTGCTTTTAGATACCGCAGACTCAATAAAAAATAATTCAGCTTGTGATCAGATGCCACAGACAGGCACCAGTTTAAATAGACGGAACATGCTGGGTGCTGGAACGAGCGATATAACAAGACAAAAGTAAGTGTAACCTAGGCAATTCAGAATCAGCGGTGAAACACCATCATCTTTCCCCATCTAATAATTCTGACAGATTGACTAACAGTCCTATTGTCAACAAGTAACAAAAGTATACAATGATTGAGATGTAGGGGTTCTACATGTATTCAAACAATAATCCATCAGACCTGGAAATCAAAGCCAGGGCTTTCTATTATTGGAAAGCCTTTTGTTCACACAATTAATTTCAATTTTTAATCTTTTTTTCCCTCTGTTAATTTGGCCCCTCCTCTCTCCTGAAGGCGCCAACCCCTTTTGTTGTCTGTTGACAACAGTTCCTCTGGACTACTGCATCCAAATGGGCACTACTCATGTGTGAGCCCTTCGAGTTAAAGTCAGCGGACACCAGTGAGGAGACTGGGTGAGCATCGGAATTGAATGTGACACCATGTTCACCCAACATCCACGCGCGTGAAATGATGTTCGGGTGACTCTCTACCACCCCCCCCCCCCCCCCCCCCCCCCCCACCGTAGCAGTGCAGGGGGCCAGTGTTGCTCAGTTGGCTCGGCAGTTGGTCTGTGATGCAGAGCAAGGCTAACATCATGGGTTCAATTCCTGTACCGGCTGACGTCATTCAATGCCTTCTTTAATAATAATAATAATAATCTTTATTGTCACAAGTAGGCTTAAATTAACAATGCAATGAAGTTACTGTGAAAAGCCCCTAGTTGCCACATTCCGGCACCTGTTCAGGTACACAGAGGAAGAATTCAGAATGTCCAATTCACCTAACAGCAAGCCTTTTGGAACTTGTGGGAGGAAACCGGAGCACCCAGAGGAAACCCACGCAGACATAGGGAGAATGTGCAGACTCTGCACAGACGGTGACACAGCCGAGATTCGAACCTGGGACCCTGGCACTGTGAAGCAAGTGTTACCCACTGTGTTCTCATGCTGCCCCTCACCTGAGGTGTGGTGATCCTCCAGTTAAATCACCCCCAGTCATCTCTCCCCGTCAGAGGGGAAGCAGTTTGTGGTCATCTGGGGCTATGGTGACTTTACCTTTAGCAGTCCAATTGTCTCTCTTTCTCAACCATACTGAGACCTACTGGAGTGCCGTTTCCAGCAAGTAATACAGAGGGACAGCAAGCATGGTAGTAAGGAGAAGTGCTGGGATTCTCCTTCACTCGTGTCGATTATGGATTTGCACATTTATATATTGTAACCAATGTTCTTCTGTACATCATGTCACGTGATACAGGGGTGACATCACAGAGGCACTAGGCAGATTTTCCCTCTCCTTCATCTGGGACTGTAAGCAAGCAACATCTCTGTAATAAAGTCTGACAACTGGGGCGGGATTGTCTGACCCCCCTCCGGGTCGGAGAATCGCACTGCGCCAGTCGGCTGCCGCTCGCAGCGGTCCCCCCCGGTGATTCTCCGGCCCGTGATGGGCCAAAGTCCCGCTCCTTCTATGCAGGTCCCGCCGGTGTAAATTGGACTAGGTCCCTTACCGGCGGGACCTGGCAGTGCGGGCGGGCTCCGGGGTCCTGGGGGAGGGGGCGTGGGGCGATCTGGCCCCGGGGGGGTGCCCCCACGGTGGCCTGGCCCGCGATCGGGGCCCACCAATCCGCGGGCAGGCCTGTGCCGTGAGTGCACTCTTTTCCTACACGCCGGCCGTGTAGGCCTCCGCGATGGCTGGCGTGAAGGTGAACCCTCCACTTGCATGCGTGGGGAGGACGTCAGCAGCCGCTGATGCTCCCGTGCATGCGCGGACCACGCCGGCCGGCGGAGTCCCTTCAGCCCCGGCTGGCGTAGCGCCAAAGGCCTTCCACGCCGGCCAGCGGGGCGCAAACCACTCCGGCGCCGGCCTAGCCTTTGAAGGTGCGGAGGATTCTGCAAGTTTTGGACGGCCCGATGCTGGAGTGGATCACGCCACTCCGTCCCGCCGGGACCCCCTGCCCCGCTGGGTACGGGAGAATCCCGCCCGTGGTCAAGTTACCCACTGTGTGGCAAAACAGCAAATGCCCTAAAAACACCCACGTGCAAATGATTTTTTTGATCCTGTTTCAGAGAAACCTCTGCTGTTAATAATGAAATGGGTTTGAGTAATGTTGAAATGGCCTTCCTGTTCAAACAAGACAGTGCTTGGAATTGATAAGTAACTGAAATTTGTAAGCTGCATTGAAAAGGCACATGGGGGGGGGGGGGGGGGGGAGTGCATTGTCCAGAAAGGATTGATAAGATAAGGTGAGAAACTTAATGACAAGCAAAGGCTACATCTGACGAAAGGAGACAGAAAGAATAAACCCTCCACCAGGTACAGACAAAGACAGCAGGACATATAAAACAGACACGTTTATACTAAACATAGACAAGAGATGACGGAATGTCTGGGTCAGATGGTCGGGGAAGATCAACACTTTGGGGCACAGAAGAGGTAGGGTTGTGAATGGTCCATGGCAGAAGCAATGGAGAAGATGGAGACTTAGGGCACGATCTTCCCAAAATGGAACACAGTCCCTGAGCGATCATGTTTAGCTGCTTGTCTGCCTGAATAAGAGGCCTAAACGGGGGAATCCACGGCCGAGGCCACTCATAGCCCCGTTTTTTACAATGTGCAGGTCTGCTGGTCTGAACTCATTTTTAAATGATGTCTGATCTCCGAGACCCACAAAAAACATCCTCGACGTCCGTTCAGCCCGAACACATTACGCCCCATGTCCTGAACACCCACAGTAGGCAACATCAACCCAATCATATGTGGGGGGAAAATGCCAGCTTGGCACCACTAGCTTGACACCCTGGCAGTGCCCCTACCAGCTGGCAAAACCACCTGGGCACCTTGGCAGTGACAGGCTGCCATCCAGGTGGCATGCCAAGGTGTCAGGCTGGCACTGCCAGGGTACCCAGGTGACAACAGCTGTGCCAGGGCACCAGCCTACCCAAAGGGCATGCAGCTGGGGGCTTCCGATCCCCTTGGAGACCTCTACGAGTGCCGTTCCATCTAGTCCCCATTTGTTGTGACTCGTAACAAATGACACTCACCGAAGGTCCCTGAGGCACAGGGGTTGAATCCAAAGTCACAGGAACCTTGGGAATCTGCACATTAGAGTTATGCTTACTGCCTCGCTCTAATATGCAGATTTGCCAAAAACTGAGCCCGCCCTTGCAAAGTTTTGCGATATTGCATTGAATCTCATGAGGCGTTTCGAGCCGGGTGGATCCTGGGAGTGCATCGTGGCCAGAAGATCGCGCCTAACACTTACTAAGTCAACGTTCACCTACTAAGGTCACTTACTAAGTTCACCGTGGACCGTCACCATTATTTTGAGTCCCCGGAGGAGGCGTGGGCCTTTGTGCAGGCCGAGAAACTGGACTCAAACTGAGGGTCAAGGATGGGGGTTTTGTATGAAAATGTAACTGTGTTTAATTTTTTATCTGGAGGGGGGGGGTTCTCTGTTTAATGCAGGATGGTTGTTGGCTTGAGAGGATGAGAAGAATCGGGGGGGTGGCGATCCTGGTGGGAAAGAGGATGTCGTTTGAGGAGCTGGTTAAAGAGATAGGGAGATGCAGTCGGGGAAGGTGCCAGGGCTGGATGGGTTTCCGGCCGAATTTTATAAAATGTATGCGAACCTGTTGGGTCCCCTGTTGGTCCGGACCTTTAACGATGCAAGGGAGGGGGGCTTTGCCCCCAACTATGTCACGGGCGCTGATTTCCTTGATCATTAAGCGGGACAAGGACCCTCTGCAGTGTGGGTCATATAGGCCGATCTCGCTGCTAAATGTAGACGCCAAGCTGCTGGCAAAGATCTTAGCCACAAGAATAGAGGATTGTGCGCCGGGGGTCATTCACAGGGACCAGACGGGGTTTGTGAAGGGAAGGCAGTTGAATACCAACATACGAAGGCTCCTCAATGTCATTATGATGCTGGCTGTGGAAGGGGAGGCGGAGATAGTGGTGGCATTAGATGCGGAGAAGGCCTTTGATAGCGTTGAGTGGGGGTATCTGTGGGAGGTGTTGGAAAGGTTTGGGTTTGGGGAGGGGTTTGTCCGTTGGGTGAGGTTGCTTTATGAGGCCCCGATGGTGAGTGTAGCCACGAATAGGAGGAGGTCGGAGTACTTTCGGCTGTACCGAGGGACGTGACAGGGGTGTCCCCTGTCCCCCTTGCTCTTTGCGTTGGCAATTGAGACCCTGGCCATGGCGTTGAGGGAGTCAGGGAACTGGAGGGGCCTGGTGCGGGGTGGGGAGGAGCATCGAGTGTCGCTTTATGCGGACGACCTGTTGCTGTATGTGGCGGACCCGGTGGGGGGGATGCCGGAGGTGATGAGGATTCTCAGCGAATTTGGGGGCTTCTCTGGGTATAAGCTCAACCTGGGCAAGAGCGAGTTGCTTGTGGTGCACCCGGGGATCAGGAGGAGGGGATTGGTAGGCTCCCAGTGAAGCAGGCAGGGAGGAGCTTCAGGTACCTAGGAGTCCAGGTGGGTGGGAGCTGGGGGACCCTGCACAAGCTCAACCTCACAAGGTTGGTGGAGCAGATGGAGGAGTTCAAAAGGTGGGATATGTTACCGCTGTCACTGGCGGGTAAGGTGCAGTCCGTCAAGATGACGGTGCTCCCGAGATTTTTGATCCTGTTCCAGTGCCTTCCAATCCTTATCCCGAAGGCCTTTTTTAGGAGAGTTAACAGGAGTATAACGGGATTTGTGTGGGTGCATGGGACTCCGAGGGTGAGAAGGGTGTTCTTGGAACGGGGCAGGGATGGGTGGGGGGGGGGGGGGGGGGTGGGCTGGCGCTGTCCAACCTCTGTAGGTACTATTGGGCTGCCAACGCATCGATGGTGCATAAATGGGTAATGGACGGGAAAGGGGCAGCATGGAAGAGGATGGAGATGGCGTCCTGTTTGGGCATGAGCCTGGAGGCGCTGGTAACGGCGCCGTTGCCGCTCCCTCCAACGAGGTATACCACGAGACCGGTGGTGGTGGCTACCCTCAATATTTGGGGGCAATGGAGACGGCATAGGGGAGAGGTGGGGGGCTCGATGGAGTCCCCGATACGGGGGAACCATCGGTTTGTTCCGGGGAGCATTGATGGCGGATTTCTGGGCTGGCACAGGGTAGGGGTTAGGAGGTTGAGGGACCTGTTTGTGGATCGGAGGTTCGCGAGCTTGGGGGAGTTAGAGGGGAAGCTTGGGCTCCCCCGGGGAACATGTTTAGGTACATGCAGGTTCCCCTTGCTGCCCCCACGTGGGGTACGGGACAGGGTGCTCTCGGGGATGTGGGTTGGAGGAGGGAGGATTTTGGACATATACCGTGTAATGCAGGAGGTAGACGAGGCCTCGGTGGAGGAGCTGAAGGGTAAATGGGAAGAGGAGCTGGGTGAGGAGGTTGAGGAGGGGACGTGGGCGGATGCCCTAGAAAGGGTGAATTCCTCCTCTTCCTGTGCGAGGCTTAGCCTCATACAGTTCAAGGTGCTGCATAGGGCCCACATGACTGGGACGAGGATGAGTAGGTTTTTTGGGGGCGAAGACAGGTGTGCTAGGTGCTTGGGGAACCCAGCGAACCACGCCCATATGTTTTGGGCATGCCCGGCGCTGGGGGAATTTTGGAAGGGGGTAGCAAGGACGGTGTCGAGGGTGGTGGGATCCAGGGTCAAGCCAGGCTGGGGACTCGCAATGTTTGGGGTTGCTGTGGAGCCGGGAGTGCAGGAGGCGAAAGAGGCCGGTGTCCTGGCGCTGGGGGAATTTTGGAAGGGGGTAGCAAGTACGCAAAGTCCCTAGTAGCCCGGCGGAGGATCTTGCTTCAATGGAAGGATGCGAGGCCCCAAGCGTGGAGGCCTGGATCAATGATATGGCGGAGTTTTACAAATTGGAGAAGGTGAAATTTGCCCTGAGGGGATCAGTACAGGGGTTCTTTAGGCGGTGGCAGTCTTTCCTGGACTTCCTGGCGGAACGGTAGGGAAATAGGCCGGCAGCAGCAGCAACCCGGGGGGGGGGGGGGGGGGGGGGGGTGGATTGGGTTTGGTGGGAGGGAGAAGTGTGTCCATGGGTTTGTGGGATGTGGCGGGTGTTATCTCTTTCCTTTCTGTTGTTTGCTTTTTTTGTTTTCGATTTAATAGTTGCTTTTGTAGGGGGGTGGGTGTTGTTCTTGGGTTTTTACAATGGTTATTCTGTTAATATTGTTTTGTTGTTTATATTTTGTGAAAACCTTAATAAAAATTATTTTTAAAAAAAGACTTCTTACGAAGTCAAAGGAAACAGAGTCTACCGGGGCATAGCGTGCTTTCTACCTTGCGACAGATGGGTAATAATTACTTGGAGCTATAAATTCCATCCGTGATAAACTACATTGTATCGATCTCTGCAATGTATCGAATTAGTTATCTTCAGTCACCAGTTGGTATCAGGTTGAATTCTTCAGTAAAAATCTTACAGTGTGGCTCAGTTCCTCACGGCATAAGCCGAGTGAGTCAATTCCAAGGTTAAATATTGTGGAATACAAACAGCTGAAGCAATCCGAAATAGATGGCCTTTACAGAGACACATACTACTTGTGATGTGGTGTTTTGCAAGGTGTAGTTCAAAATAACAAATAAAGAAAATGTTTCAAAGGGCATGAATCGTTTATAGCCATAGTGCTTTAAACATGGCTTTTAAATGAATAAATTAGGAGCATGGAATAGAAATAAACTCATCGTAAACGATACTGCACCACACTTGGGTATTAGCTTAGCAATAGGCCAATTCACCAGAATGTTTCCCTGCTGAATTTGATCCTGCATGCTCTTACAATTCTTTAATTGAAAAGGTTATTGCCCTGGCCATCTTTGCTGAATGAATGAATGCCTTTGCTACAAACAGTTTCAAACAGCTGCGATGAAAAGCTCTCTTTCATTGTTCATTACTGCCATTCAAGTGCCTGAGACTTTGGATCCGGATTTTGCTGTTGAGCTTGAGATGCCAATATCGGGGCCATATCCAGGTCGGGTGGATGGTGGGGCCTGTGTAGCACTCTTCCTATATGCAGCCAATTAGCATTGGGGCTGCAGGGAGGTGGGGAATTGGCAATAACCAGTAGCTGGTGGGAGTTAGTACCAGCAGGGAACCGCAGGGCACCATTTTGAAAGGGCAGTCTGCAGTCTTCATACCAGCTGTTCACTGAGGAAGGAACAGAAAGGGTGCAGTGGAAGGCAGTGAATGGGTTGTGAGGAAGAGTCACTCCACATTTCACTTCCCTGGAGGTGTTCCTGAAAGTGGTGAGGGAAAAGAGAGAGTTACTATCAACATAGAAAACAGAAGCAGGAGGAGGCCATTTGGTCCATCAAGCCTGCTCCGTCATTCATTATGATCATGGCTGATCATCAAGTTCAATATCCTGATCCCGCCTTCCCCCCATATCCCTTGATCCCTTTAGCCCCAATCTGATTCCTTCTTGAAATTACACAATGTTTTGCCTTCAACTACTTTCTGTGGTAGTGAATTCCACAGATTCACCACTCTGAGTGAAGACGTTTCTCCTCACCTCAGTCCTGAAAGGTTTACGCCTTATTCTCAAACTATGACCCCTAGTTCTGGACTCCCCCCACCATCGGGAACATTCTCTCTGAATCTACCCTGTCGAATCATGTTATAATTTTGAAAGTTTCTGTGAGATCCCCTCTCACTCGTCTAAACTCAAATGAAAATAGTCCTCACCGATTTAGTCTCTCCTCATCTGACCGTCCCGCCATCCCAGGAATTAGCCCGGTAAACCTTTGCTGCACTCCTTCCATAGCAAGAACATTCTTCATCAGATAAGGGCACCAAAACTGCACACAGTACTCCAGTTGTGGCCTCACTAATGCCCTATACAATTGCAGTAAAACATCTCTATTCCAATACTCAAATCCTCTCGCTATGAAGGTCAACATACCATTTGCCTTCTATACTGCCTGCTGTACCTGCGCGCTTACTTTCAGCGACTGATGTGTGAGGACACCAAGGTCTCGCTGAGTATCCAGCTCTCTCATTTTACACCGATTCAAATAATAATCTGCCTTCCTATTTTTGCTACAGAAATGGATAACCTCATATTTATCCATATTATATTGCTTCTGCCATGCATGCGCCCACTCTCTCAGCCAGTCCACATCTTGCTGAAGCATCTCTGCATTCTCCTCAGAGCTCATCCTCCCACCAACTTTGCATCATCTGCAAATTTGGAGATCATACATTTAGCTCCCTCATCTCAATCCTTAATATATAATGCGAATAGTTGGGATCCTAGCACAGCTCCCTGTGGTACGCCGCTAGTCACTGCCTGACAATCAGAAAAAGAGCCATCCAACTTTTTGCTTCCTGTATGCTAACCAACTTTTTATCAATCTCAAGGCACTACCTATAATCCCATGCGCTTTAAATTTACATATTAATCAGCTATGTGAGACCTTGTTGAAAGCCTTCTGAAAGTCTAAATAAACCACATCCACTGGTTCTCCCTGGTCAACCCTACCAGTTACATCTTTTTAAAAAAATTTTACAGTACCCAATTTTATTTTTCATATGAAGGGCCAATTTAGCATGGCCAATCCACCTAACCTGCACATCTTTGGGTTGTGGGGGTGAAACCCACGCAGACACAAGGAGAATGTGCAAACTTGTAGCCATCTAAAATGGCCACCTGCAAAGGACCATGGGAATTGTGGTCAGCTTGGATACAGACAGGTACACAGCCTCTGTGTATTGTGCAAAGAAGCCAGACCTGACTGAAACTTGTAGCCATTAAGAGTCAATCACCATTACCCCAGGACAATAGAGTTTGAATCAAGGATTTACAACAGTAGCAGACTAACCAGCGCCACTTCCCCTTATTTGGAAAGGCCAATGTGCCTAGGACAATGATAGATAGGACCCGCCCAGCCACTGAGGCATCAACCCTCTAATTGGCCAGGATCAATGAGGGTGATCGAAACCCTATCAATCCATTGGAGCTGGAGATAGGACCGGCCAAAAGGGCGCGAAAGAGAAGAAGGATAAGAAGCCCTGCGCACTAGGGATCGGCCTCTTTTGGACCGGCCTGTATGTGACCAACTGCAGCATATCAACCAGCCAATTTCAAGGACTCATGATGGCTGCCTGAAGGACGAGCCCAGCCGAGACGAACCTGAAGACTTCCAACTGACCCACGTGGACACAGATAAAGGCCTTATCTCTCAGCCCGAAGTTAAGTAAAGGTCATCTTAGTTATTAGGTCTAGTTTAGTGCACAGTCGCATCTATCATTGCATATAGAAATAAGTCTTGTGTTATTAATAAGCTGTCTTTGGACTAATACACTAGTTGTGTGGTCATTCGGTCAATATAAGAAACAGCTTGTGGTTCACATAGAAATAAAGAAGTCAACAAACTCCACACGGACAGTGACCCAGGGCCAGGATTCAAACCCGGGTCCTCAGCGCCATATGCAGCAGTGCTAGCCACTGTGCCACTTGCTGCCCGATCTTCAAGGAATTACCTTACAATTTCCTTTCGGAAATCCATGCTGACTTTGTCTGATTACACCATTGCTTTCTAAACGCTGTGCTATGACATCCTTGATAATGAACTCCACCACCTCCCTCCTACTGACGTTACGCTCACTTGGTCTGTAGTTCCCTGTTTTCTCTCTAACTCCCTTTTTGAATAGTGGGGTTACATTCGCTACCCTCCAATCTGGAGGAACCATTCCAGAGTCCAAAGAATTTTGGAAAACGACCACCAATGAAGATTATCAGGTCTGGAGATTTTATCTGCCTTCAATCCATTAATTTCCCCCAAACCATTTCTTTACTAATACTGATTTCCTTCAGCACCTCACTAAAACTTGTGCTTCTCAGAACCTCCGGTACATTATTCATGTCTTCCTTGATGAAGACAGAAGCAAAGTACAAATTTAGTTCCTCAGCCATTTCTTTGTTCCCTGTTCTGAACTCCCCCCTTCCTGACTGTAAGGGGCCTGCATTAGTTTTCATTAATCTCTTTCTCTGTACATACCTCTATCAACTTTTACAGTCAGTTTTTATGTTCTCCGCTAGCTTACTTTCAAATTGTATTTTCCACTTCTTAATCAATCCCTTGGTCTGCCTTTACTAAATTTTAAACTGTTCCCAATCCTCAGGTCTATTGCTTTTTCGTTCTCATTTGTATGGCCAAAGGCCGGGAGAAGGAGTCTAGCCAGGCTCATGAGGAAGGTCTGGCTGGGGTTGGCTAAGGAAATGAACAGCCGTACGATCATGGCACGAACATGGGTGCAGTGCCGGAGATGCTTCGATGACAAGATGAGTGGCACGCGTAGATAATATGGTGGCCAAGGTGTGCTCGGCAACATGGACAAACCATGAACCTGGCCTCAACAAGGACTCAGGCATGCAAAATGACAGAGGATAACATCGGACACAAGCACCCTGGTCTGCCATTAGTTCTTGCTAAACTCTTTGAACAAATGTAGCAGGCTTCCCAATGGTACAGTGCGGGCCTTGAAAATGGCACAGCCTTATGAGCATCCAGGTCAGGACAGTTTATAATCTTTCTTGATGTCATTCCAGGGGGAAAACAATGGAAAGCAGCAGAAATGGATGGGCTGTGGTGTACCCTTTCTCACTATGATTGTGCAGATGGAGGAGGTGGCGATGGAGGGTAATAAGGTAGCAGCAGGCTAGATACGTAGAGTGTGAGGGAGGCCTGGAGCCCAAATACAAATGAGAGAAGCAATGGCAGTGGAGTGGACGTGAATCTTACACATTTGTCTTTTCTGTGTGGCCTGGTATATGAAGCCCACCTATTTGACAGCATCAACGCTAGTGGAGGGTGTTTGCCCCACCAGGCTAATGTGACAGTAAATCCTCAGATGGTGCCTCCCCCTGTGGCTCTGATACTCAGTGGTGTGCCATCGTCACCACTGGCGACGAGTAACAGATAAGAATGCTGTTGATGACATCCCTCTGCTCCTGAGTTAAACATGGCAGCCATTTTGCACACAGCAAGCGTCCACAAACAACAGTACGATGATGACCAAATAATCTGGTTTTGTGATGTTGTTTGAGGGACAGTTATTGGGCAGGACAAGTCTCTAGTTCTTCTTTGAGATACTGTCATGAGACCGTTTACACTCACAGGACACAGCAGATGAGACCTCAGTTGAACATCTCACCTGAAAGATTGGGATTCAACAGTGCAGCACTCCCTCACCACCGCACTGGGGTGTCATCCTAGGTTTTTGTATTATGGGTGGGATTTTGTGACCCTTCCTACCGGCGGGATCTTCTAGTCCTGCCGAAGGTGACCCCTTGTTGGGACGGGCAAGCCATACAAAACACCGTAGACATCGGCGGGATCAGAAGGTCCCACTGGCGGCCAATTGTGAGCCACCTCCGCTCGTGGAAGATCCCGCCCCTTGACTCTGGAAAAGGACCTGAACTCACAATGGCTGTGAGTCTAAGTGGCATGTCCCAACAACTGGGACACAGTAAGCAGTTTGGATGCCCTGAGATTACGAAAGGCATTATATAAAGGCACATTCTTTCTGGCAAGGGTCATCTAATTCTGCGAACAAATTTTTAAAAATTGATAGCCATATAAAGGAGGTTTGAAGTTCTCATTCAACCACTGAATGCATTTAATACACAAGGGTCAAGTATGGAGAAGGTTATGTGCAAGGTAAGACATCTTAAATGTTCTTTAAAGTCAATTTATCGCTCATTTAAAAGTGTTACATGTTCTGATTCGTTCTCTGTACATTTGACTTCCTGCTCATCTATTTTTGATTCATTCAAGGGGTGTGGCATCAGTGCCTTGATCAGCAATTATTCCCCAGCCTTAATTCACCTCGAGAGGATGGCGGTGAACCATCTTCTTGAGCTGCTGCAGCCCATGTGGTGAAAATATGCCCAGTTCAAGTTGCAGAGAGCCCGGATCCTAGCACAGTAACAGTGGGGAAATGTGGGTTCAGTTCCGAGGCAGGGTAGTGCATCGCTTTCAGTTCCCAATCAGATACAATCCTAGTGCTTAGCTAAATTAAAATTTGTGGTTACATTTTGCATAACGCTCAATTTTATCTGTGGCACTAGTCATTTTACACACATAAACTAAGGAATATAGCTGAAATTAAAACAGAAAGTGCTGGGGAAACCCCGCAGGTCGGACAACATCTGTGAAGAGAGAAACAGAGTTGATGCTTCAGAAGAGTCATACCGACTCGAAGCGTTAGCTCTGCTTCTCTGTCCACAGATGTTGCCAGACCTGCTAAGTTTTTCCAGCATTTCTGTTTTTATTTCCAATTTCCAGCATCCGCAGTAATTTGGTTTTATATAAGGAATAAAACGATGCTGTTTATAATGCTCGAGGGGGGAGTACCAACCTTTTCGAGAAGAACATTTCATTTCCACTAAATTTTTGGTTGATGAGTTTTGATTTTAAGATTCACGAGTTATTTTACCCTTACGCTGGTTAGCTTGAAACCACAATCAGTGGTTTGAGTACATCATCTTCAAACGAACATTGAGTCATTTAAGAGGGTTCAGAGTGGCAAAGCTGGCCCTGGTGCAAATGGAAAACTGAGAGGACAGGATGCAGAGATTAATTTACTTTTGGAGAAAAGGAGAATTCAAGTTTTTAAAAATAGTGACATTAGTTGAGGGTTCTTGCGGGTGGTGGCTGTGGGACGATGGTGGGCGGGGGCTGATCACACTAGAGAAGACCGTCAACAAACGCAGCTCATGCATGTTACTCAACTCCTTTGTTGGGGTGGCAGTAACGGAAATGATGAATCAGGAATGGGACGTGGGTACCTCTGTGCCCTGGGCTGTGGGGAGAGACTGGAGTACAGAAAGGAAGAATTTGATTGTAAAGATGCCAGACAGATGACGATACTGATTTGACTATGTTTGGGGAAGTGGGCGGCCAATCGGGATTCAGAGTGGGGAATCGCCCCAGGGGGAGGAGTTCGCCTTCGACAGGCATTTTTAGAGCTAGCAGCCAACATGCTACTGCTCTTGAAGATGACAAAAAAAATCCCTTTTTGTTCATTAATGAAGACTCTCTGAAAGTGCATTATTACATACCCTTAAAGGGTCAATCACCCCAGGGAGTAAAGATTACGAATGGTGAATCGTCCTTTACTATTATAAGGCTAAATAGATAGGGTAGAGGTGGAATTGGATTGTATGATACATTAATGCATAAACCTTTCTCTTTAGGAATCTATATTTGAGCCAAGCCCAACGTGTTTTTTAAATTAAGGTTTTTTAAAAAGAAATTCCAATGAAGGGGCAATTTAGCGTGGCCAATCCACCTGCCCTGCACATCTTTGGGTTGTGAGGGTGAGCTCCACGCAGACACTGGGAGAATGTGTAAACTCCACATGGACAGTGACCCAGAGCCAGGATCACACCCGGCTCGTTGATGCTGTGAGGCAGCAGTGGCAACCACCATGGCGCCTAGCCAAACCCAAAATTAAGAGAGAAAAATTTCCTCTGAATGTTTCCCCCTCGGGGTGAATTCTCCATTGTTCGATGCCAGTAGTGGGTTTCCCGCTGCTGGCGAATGGAGAGATGGCTGAAAAACAGGATTGGCGCTGGGCACCATCCCCATTGGCTGGTTTAGCTCACTCAGCTAAATCACTGGCTTTTAAAGCAGACTAAGCAGGCCAGCAGCACGGTTCGATTCCCGTACCAACCTCCCCGGACAGGCGCCGGAATGTGGCGACTAGGGGCTTTTCACAGTAACTTCATTGAAGCCTACTCGTGACAATAAGCGATTTTCATTTTTCATTCAGTTGCTCCAGTTGCTCGCTGACAGCAACAGCAAGCTATATGCCCCACGCCGCAGGAGGATACAAATCCATGATTAATAATTAACAGGCTGGGAGCCCAGGTCTCTACCACCCTCCCGTGCAACCCCTCTCCCCACATCAGAGACCCCCAGCATAGAACCCTGTCTGAAAGCTGAAGAGTAGTTCAGGCAGTTGAGTGAAGAATCACAGCATTTTCACTTACCCTTCTCTAACATCTGCTCCCTCAGACAAAAGTGTTATAATCAGCAGCTGTTACAAGTGTCAGAGGCTTTCTCAAAAGTCAAGTACACTTCAAAGGGTAGGCTTCCACAAAAGCCAAGTACACGTCAAAGGGTTTCAAATCTCTTGACAGCCTTTGAAATGCAAATCTTCCATTGAATTTCACATAGTAATACATTGCATTTGCCAGTGATTAACAGTTTTATTACTCTAGAGACAGGTACTTGGTGGATTGTTGATCTATCTTTCCCATCACGCTTGTCTGAACACTTTTACTATGATTGACAGTTCCTCACCACAACAAAAGCAGCTAAGTGCTTTCTTACAGCAGAAAGCACTTAGCTGCTTTTGTATTATGGGGTAGAAGGAGGCCTGCCGCCAAACCTCGGCATTGGGCAGCCTGCTCAAAATGGTGGCCCGACACTGGGATTTTGACAGAATCCAGTGAGCTCCCTTGCATACATATGTTAGCATGGTAAAGGAGAGGGAATCGCATCTGGGCACTGCTCCTAGCACCAGAGAAGGCCAGTAGAGAGTCTCCGCTGGTGGGAGCACTTAGTCTCCAGAACGGAGAATCCAGTTCCTAATGTTGGATGTTGAACAAGCTTAAAAAACTAACCCCTGGAACAGCAATCTCCAAAGAATAAATATGGGAAATAACAATGATCCTGTGAAGTGTGAGTTAAAATACATCATTATTATAGAAGGGAAGAAGCTGTGCTTTTATTTGGAAACTAACTTGAAAGCCACACTGGTGCCAAAAGGAATTGCAGTAGCATTAACAGATCAAGCTTCAGTTCAACCCATTATTTAATGACCATTTCTGGCAAGGTGAACTCAACATTCTTTTGCTGTCACACGTACAAGCTCTTAGAATGTCCTCAGTGGCCCGGAGGAGGTGGGCGGGCTGCAGAAGCAGCCAAGAGCAGCGGGTGGGTGAGTGGAGGAAGGGCTGAAACAGCATTATAAGAGCTTGCACAAATGTGTTGAAGAATGGCTGGTGTGCAGTCGTGGGGGAAGGGCTGAAATAAAATCTGGTTCTGTCTTCAGTTAGCCTCAACCAACGCACTTAACCCATCCAGGTTGAGACATTGTAAGAGCGTCCTCAGCATATGAAGCTTAACACTTGCCCACACCTCACCCCTTCACCCTAAATTTAGTCTCCTTTCTCTGCTGAATGGATGACTCAGACTGAGGTATACTCCAACGTGCAGCAGCATTCCACCAGCACATTGCTTTCCCTTTATGAGCTAACAGTATGATATCAGCCAGATCCTAACTTCCACAAGAATTCCATACAAACATTCCAGCCAAGGTCACAGGATTCAAATAAAAGGGAATAGAACACTACAGCACAGAACAGGCCCTTCGGCCCTCGATGTTGTGCCGAGCAATGATCACCCTACTCAAACCCACGTAACCCGTATACCCGTAACCCAACAATCCCCCCATTAACCTTACACTACGGGCAATTTAGCATGGCCAATCCACCTAACCCGCACATCTTTGGACTGTGGGAGGAAACCGGAGCACCCGGAGGAAACCCACGCACACACGGGGAGGACGTGCAGACTCCACACAGACAGTGACCCAGCCGGGAATCGAACCTGGGACCCTGGAGCTGTGAAGCATTGATGCTAACCACCATGCTACCGTGAGGCCCCCTAGATAGGCATTTCTGAGGCCACAAACAAGACTCCAGGATGGTGTGTTGCCTCCCTGGTGCAAGGGTCAAGGATGTCTCAGAGAGGCTGCAGCGCATTCTGGAGGGGGAGGGTAAACAGCCAGCTGTCATGGTGCACAGAGGCACCAACGATATTGGTAAATAATGGGATGAGGTCCTACAAGCTGAATTTAGGAAGTTGGGGAGCTAAACTAAAAAGCAGGACCTCAAAGATAGTAATCTCAGTATTGCTTCCAGTGCCATGTGCTAGTCACAGGATGAATGGCAGGATAGCTAAGATGAACATGTGGCTTGAGAGATGGTGCAAAAGGGAGGGATTTAAATTCCTGGGACATTGGAACCGGTCTGGGGGAGGTGGGACCAGTACAGTCTGCATCTGGGCTTGGGCAGGACCTGAACTAATGCCCTCAGGGGAGTGTTTGTGAGTGCTGTTGGGAGGGTTTAAACTAATATGGCAGGGGGGTGGTAACCGATGCAGAAGTAAGGTGGGGACAGAAACAAAAGGCAGTAAAGGGAAAAGCAGAAGGCAGAGAAACCAAAGACAAAAATAAAAAAGGGCCACAGTACATCATAATTATAAAAGGGCAATAACTGTCAAAAAACAAGCCTTAAGGCTCTGTGTCTCGATGTGAGGAGCATTTATAATGAGGTTGATGAATTAACTGCACAGGCAATCATTAACGGATATGTTGTAATTGGGATCACGGAGACCTGGCTCTAGGGTGACCAAGGATGGGAACTTAACATCCAGGGGTATTCAATATTCATGAAAGATAGAAGGAAAGGAAAGGGAGGTGGAGTTAGCTTTGCTGGTTAAAGAGGAGATTAACACAACAGTAAGGAAAGACATTAGCCTGGACGATGTGGAGTCTGTATGAGTGGAGCTGCGGAACACCAAAGGGCAAAAAGCATGAGTGGGAGTTGTGTATAGACCACCGAACAGTAGTTGTGAGGTTGGTGATGGCAACAGGAAATTAGAGATGCATGCAGTAAGGGTACAGCAGTTATTACGGGTGACTTCAATCTGCATATTGATTGGGCTAATCAAACTGGTAGCAATGCGGTGGAGGAGGATTTCCTGGAATGTTTCAGGGATGGTTTTCTTGACCAATATATCGAGGAATGAACTAGAGAGCAGGCCATCCTAGACTGGATTTTGTACAATGAGAGAGGATTAACCAACAACATTGTAGTGCGAGGTCCTTTAGGGAAGAGTGACCATAATATGGAAGACTTCTTCATTAAGGTGGAGAGTGACACAGTTAAGTCTGAGACTAGGAACTGAACTTAAAGAAAGCTAACATTGATGAAATGAGACATACATTATCTAGGGTAAGCTGGAAAAGGATACTTAAAGGGGTTGACGATACATAGGCAATGACAGACATTTTAAAAACACATGGATGAACTTCAACAATTGTAAGTCCCTGACTGGCGCAAGAGCAAGACGGGGAAGGTGGCTCAACAATGGCTAACAAGTGAAATCAGGGATAATGTTACAGCCAAAGAGGAGGCATATAAATTGGCCAGAAAAATCAGCAAGCCTGAGAACTGGGAGAAATTAAAAATCCAAGAGAGGAAGACAAAGGGGAATTAATTCAGAAGGGGAAAGTAGAATATGAGAGCAAATTTGCAGAAAACATAAAAACTGACTTCAAAAGCTATTATAGAAAAGTGAAGAGAAAAAGACTGGTGAAGACAAATGTAGGTCTCTTACAGATAGAATCAGGTGGATTCATAATGGGCAACAAAGAGATGGCAGAGCATTTGAACAAATACTTTGGATCTGTCTTCACTAAGGAGGACACAAATAACCTTCCAGAAGTACTAGGTTACAGAAGGTCTAGCATGAAGGAGGAACTGAAGGAAATCTTTATTAGTCATGGAACTGTATTGGGAAATTGATGAGATTAAAACCCGATAAGTCCCCAGGACCTGTCGCTCTGCAGGAAGTGGCCCTAGAAATAGTGGACACATTGGGGATCATTTTACAGCATTCTATAGACCCTGGAAGAGTTCCAATGGATTAGAGGGTAGCTAATGTAACCCCACTTTTTAAAAAAGGAGGGAGAGAGAAAACAGATAATTACTGATCAGTTAGCCTGACATCAGTAGTGGGGAAAATGCTGGAGTCAATCATTAAGGATGAAATAACTGAGCATTTGGAAGGTGGGGACAGGATCGACCGGGGCAGCACGGTAGCATTGTGGATAGCACAATCACTTCACAGCTCCAGGGTCCCAGGTTCGATTCCCAGCTTGGGTCACTGTCTGTGCGGAGTCTGCACGTCCTCCCCGTGTGTGCGTGGGTTTCCTCCGGGTGCTCCGGTTACCTCCCACAGTCCAAAGATGTGCGGGTTAGGTGGATCGGCCATGCTAAATTGCCCTTAGTGTCCTAAATAAAAATAAGGTTAATGGGGGGGGGTTACTGGTATAGGGTGGATATGTTGGCTTGAGTAGGGTGATCATTGTTCGGCACAACATCGAGGGCCGAAGGGCCTGTTCTGTGCTGTACTGTTCTATGTTTCTATGCACATCCTCCCCGTGTGTGCGTGGGTTTCCTCCAGGTGCTCCGGTTTCCTCCCACAGTCCAAAGATGTGCAGGTTAGGTGGATTGGCCATGCTAAATTGCCATTAGTGTCCAAAATTTCCCTTAGTGTTGGGTGGGGTTACTGGGTTATGGGGATAGGGTGGAGTTGTTGACCTTGGGTAGGGTGCTCTTTCCAAGAGCCGGTGCAGACTCGATGGGCTGAATGGCCTCCTTCTGCACTATAAATTCTATGAAATTCTATAAGTCAGCATGGATTCACTAAAGGGAAAAGTACTTGACAAATCTTCTGGAATTTTTTGAGGATGTGACCAGTTGAATGGACAAGGGTGAACCAGTGGATATTGTGTATCTGGACTTTCAAAAGGCTTTTGACAAGCCCCAACAAGAGATTAGTGAGATAGAGAACTGGTTGACAGGCAGGAAGCAGAGAGTAGGACTAAACAGGTCCGTTTCAGAGTGGCAGGTAGTAATTAGTGGAGTACCGCAAGGTTTGGTGGACCCCAGCTGTTCACAATATACAATCATGATTTGGACGAAGGAATTGCATGCAATATCTCCAAATTTGCAGATGACACTAAGCTGGGTGGCAGTGTGTGCTGTGAGGAGGATGCAAAAAGGCTGCAGGGTGACTTGGACAGACTGGCTGAGTGGGCAAATACTTGGCAAATGCAATATAATGTGGATAAATGTGAAGTTATCCACGCTTGGCAGGACTAACAGATGAAGAAAGACTAAAAAGACTAGGTTTGTACTCACTGAAGAATGAGAGGAGATCTCATAGAAACATATAATATCCTGATGGGACTGGACAGACGAGATGTGGGAAGAATGTTCCCAATGTTGGGGACGTCAAGAACTGGGGGCCACAGCCTAAGAGTAAAGGGTACGTCATTCAGGACATTTAGCCATTCCTGCCACAGTCCAAAGATGTGCAGGTTAGGTGGATTAGCCATGCTAAATTGCCCTTAGTGTCTAAAAAGATTAGGTGGGGTTACTGGCTTACAGGGATAGGGTGGAGGTGTGGGCCGAATGGCCTCCTTCTGCACTGTAAATTCTAAGGTTTTATGAGGAAGAACTTCTTCTCTCAGAGAGTTGTGAACTTGTGGAATTCTCCACCACAGAAATCTGTTGGGGCCAGTTTGTTGGAAATATTCAGGAGGGAGCTGGACGTGGACATTACAGCTATAGGGATCAAGGTGTATGGAGAGAAAGTGGGAGTGGGATACTGAATTTGCACAATCAGCCAAGATCATATTGAATGGTGCTGCAGGCTCAAAGTGCCGAATGGCCTATTCCTGCATCTTTTTCCATGTTTCTTTGAAAAGTGATAAAGAGTCCAATGATATGCAGGTTAGGTGGATTGGCCATTCTAAATTGCCGCTTCGTGTCCAAAAGGTTAGGTGGTGTTACTGGGTTACGGGGAGAGGGTGGAGCATGTGCTTAAGTAGGTTGCTCGTTCCAAGGGCCAGTGGTGCCTCAATGGGCCACATGACCTCCTTCTGCTCTGTAAATTCTCTGAACCCTAGCAGATTGATTTCCCCTTCTCCAGCTCAGAGGCCATGCGTAGAATAATAACACTACCCCACCCCCAACCAACTGTTTTGTTCCAGGCCCCAACTGAAACCAGCTAAATGAGTACATTGGATCTTTCTGAGTGAATCCACAAGGAGCCATGGGAAAAGCAATAGGATTATTAAGGGTGATTTTTGCCTTTGCCACCCTGGTGTCGAGAGCAGATTGTCTGCCTGTCTCCAACCCTGCCTCCAGTTTAATTTTGATGATCCGCTCTGCTAGATTTCCACCAAGTATCTTTTATTTTAAGTAGAGTAATAACATTGATGGGACACCCATTTATTAATTTATTCTCATCAGGTATCACTCCCCTATCATTCCTGGTGCTCACTGACATACCATTGGCTTCCGGTCAAGCAAAGTCTTGATTTTAAAATTCTCATTCTTGATTTCAAATTTCTTCATGGCTTCAACCCTCCCTATCTCAATAATCTCCAGTCCCACATCCTTCCGAGATATCTCTGTACATATAATTCTGGCCTTTTGAGCATCCTCAATTTTAATTGCTCCACCAATGGTGTCTGTGCCTACATCCTGAGCTCTGGAATTCCCTTCATAAAGCTCCCTGCCTCCCTACCTCACTTTCTTCGTTTAGCATACCCCTTCAAACCTACTTCTTTGACAAAGCTTATGCTAATCTGATCTAACATCTCCTATGAGGCCCAATGTCCAATTTCTGTATATAATGATCCTATGAAGTGCCTTGCGGCATTTGTTATGCTTTAGTGGCACTATATAAATATTAGTTGTTGCGGTTGTGGCACAGTAGTGAGGGATTAGACACAGTTATCAATAATATATGAGGACTGTCCCTTCTTGTTTGCCAAATGCCAATGCACCACAAGATGTCGGTGAATGTGTCCACTTGTGCTGGTCTGACTGATCTCACTGGGACAATGGTACACACATTACAGAATATCCAAGGATATATGTCCTATCGAATGGACAGGCAGATGGGCAAAGGGGGCGGGGTGGCACTGTTAGTAAGGAATGAAGTTAAATCGATAGCAAGGAGCGATATAGCATCAGAAGGCACAGAATCTCTGTGGGTAGAGTTGAGGAATCGCAAAGGTAAAAAGACCTGATGGGAGTTATGTACAGGCACCCTAGCAGCAGTCAGGATGTGGGGCAGAAAATAAATCAGGAGATAGAAAATGCATGTGAAAAAGGCAACATTACAATAATCAAGGGGGACTTCAATATGCAGGTGGACTGGGAAAACAGGTCAGTAGTGGATGCCAAGTAATGGAATTAGTGGAATGTCTAAGAGATGGTTTTTTGGAGCAACTTGTGACAGAGCCTACTAGTGTAGTCACCTGGGGTGGCCACTGCCCAACACAAAATGGAAGATTACAAAGAATGCAGGTAAAATGGACATGTTGCAAAAGCAAGCAGCTTGCAAAAGCACTTGTGTATTCTGACTGCTGCAGAAAGCAGACAGCACTGTGAAAGAAAACAAGTTAGCATACTAATGAGGCGATACCCGGTGATTCCCAGGTACAATGGAAACAAGTTAACTCAAATCGCTACAGTGAATAGAAGGCCAGATGTCTTGGCGCCAAGAGAAGTCCAAAACAATAAGCCCCAAGAACCACCCAGTGATCGAGGGACTGCCCCATTATTGGGGAAATTCAAATCAATCGATTGGGAAGAGACCCAATCGATTGCGAGTGTATAGAGGGTCTGCCCAGATGGGCGCAAGACCCTGGGAGAGGTATAAGACAGAGACCCCGACCCCAGCTCGCTCTCTCAGCCAGCCTCTCCTTGACCAGCTCTCTCAGCCGGCCCTCCCAACAAGAACACCTTTGTAGCAGCTCTCGAACTTGACCACAGAGAGGAGAGGCTTGGTCAGCAGCCGCCATCAAGTAAGTGTCACACAATGCACGCTACGAGAGTAGACACTCCTGACCCCTTTAGTCCACACTGACTGGAAGCCTGCAGATCCAGGACAAAGCTAGAGGCCGTTGTTCCCTGATCCGGCAGTTCACTTATTCCAGATAAGTATTGGCCTGTTAGTGGTAGGATTAGCCTTGTCTTGTAGTTTTATATGCATAATTAGTAGATAACTGTATTATAATAAACGTGTCTTGTTTGAACTTACTAACTGGTGTATGGAGTTATTGGTCTAAACTTGAACTTGAAACTTGTGGCGGTATCTTAACGATACCTGACGACTCTAGAGCTAAGGAACGAAACAGAGCCAAATTGAGTGTAAAGCACACTCACCCAGAACCAGCAACATTAGGGAACAGGTAATTCTGGATTTGGTGATGTGTAATGAGGCAGACCTGATTAGAGAACTTAAGATGAAGGAACCTTGAGGGAGCAGTGACCACAATATGAATTTACCCTGCAGTTTGAGAGGGAGAAGTTGCAATCAGATGTAACGGTATTACAATAAATAAGGGCAACTACAAAGTCATGAGGGAGAAGCTGGCCAGAGTTGATTGGAAAAGGAGCCTAGCAGGGAACACAGTGGAACAGCAATGGCAGGAGGTTTTGGAGGTTATTCGGGAGGCACAACAGAAATTCCTCCCAAGGAGGAGGAAACATACTAAGGGGAGGCAAGGCATCCATCGCTGACGAGGGAAGACAAGGACAGCATAAAAGCTAAAGAAAAAGCACACAAAGTGGCGAGGATTAGTGGGAAGCCAGAGCATTGGGAAGCCTTTGAAAGCGAGCAGAGGACAACTAAAAAAGCAATAAGGGGGGAGAAGATGAAGTATGAGTGCAAGCTACCTAGTAATATAAAGGAAGATAGGAAGAGATTTTTTTCAATATATAAAAGGTAAGAAAGGCAAAAATAGACATTGGACCACTCGAAAACGTGGCTGGAGAAGTAATAATAGGAAACAAAGAAATGGCAGACAAACTGAACAGTTACTTTGCATCAGTCTTCATGGTGGAAGGCACCAGTGGGATGCCAGTGCTCCAGGAGAACCAGGGGGTAGAGGTGAGTGCAGTGACCATTACTAAGGAGAAGGTTCTGGGGAAACTGAAAGGTCTGAAGATGGATAAATCACCTGGACCGGATAGACTACACCCCAGGATTCTAAAAGAGATAGCTGAGGCGATTGTGGATGCATTGGTGATAATATTTCAAGAATCATTGGAGGCTGGAAGGGTCCCAGAGGACTGGAAAGTGGCTAATGTAACACCCATGTTTAAGAAGGGAGGGAGGCAAAAGATGGGAAATTATAGGCTGGTTAGCCTGACTTAGGCCATTGATAAGATTTTAGAGTCCATTATTAAAGATGAGATCACAGAGTACTTGGAAGTGCATGATGGAACATAGAACAGTACAGCACAGAACAGGCCCATCGGCCCTCGATGTTGTGCCGAGCTTTGTCTGAAACCAAAATCAAGCTATCCCACTCCCTGTCATTGTGGTGTGCTCCATGTGCCTATCCAATAACCGCTTGAAAGTTCCTAAAGCGTCGGACTCCACTATCACAGCAGGCAGTCCATTCCACACCCTAACCACTCTGAGTAAAGAACCTACCTCGGACATCCCTCCTTTATCTCCCACCCTGAACCTTATAGTTATGCCCCCTTGTAACAGCTACATCCACCCGAGGAAATAGTCTCTGAACATCCACTCTATCTATCCCCCTCATCATCTTATAAACGTCTATTCAGTCGCCTCTCATCCTCGTCTGCTCCAAAGAGAAAAACCCTCGCTCCCTCAATCTTTCCTCATAAGACCTAACCTGCAAACCAGGCAGCATCCTGGTTAATCTCCTTTGCACCATTACCAATGCCACCATTTCCACATCTTTCCTATAGTGAGGTGACCAGAATTGCACACAGGGTCACGCACAGTTGCAGCATAACCCCACGGCTCTTAAACTCAAGCCCCCTGTTAATAAACGCAAACACACTATAGGCCTTCTTCACGGCTCTATCCACTTGAGTGGCAACCTTCAGAGATCTGTGGACATGAAATCCAAGATCTCCCTGTTCCTCCACATTCCTCAGAACAGGGGAGGTCATGTCTGACAAATCTGTTAGAGTTCTTTGAGGAAGTAACAAGGAAGTTAGATAATGGAGAACCAGTGAACATGATTTATTTAGATCTCCAGAAGGCCTTTGACAGTGGGCAGCACGGTAGCAATGGGCAGCATGGTAGCAATGGGCAGCACGGTAGCATTGTGGATAGCACAATGGCTTCACAGCTCCAGGGTCCCAGGTTCGATTCCGGCTTGGGTCACTGACTGTGCGGAGTCTGCACATCCTCCCCGTGTGTGCGTGGGTTTCCTCCGGGTGCTCCGGTTTCCTCCCACAGTCCAAAGATGTGCAGGTTAGGTGGATTGGGGCAGCACGGTGGCCTAGTGGTTAGCACAACCGCCTCACGGCGCTGAGGTCCCAGGTTCGATCCCGGCTCTGGGTCACTGTCCGTGTGGAGTTTGCATATTCTCCCCGTGTCTGCGTGGGTTTCGCCCCCACAACCCAAAAATGTGCAGAGTAGGTGGATTGGCCACGCTAAACTGCCCCTTAATTGGAAAAAATAATTGGGTAATCTAAATTTAAAAAAAAAAGGTTAGGTGGATTGGCCATGATAAATTGCCCTTAGTGTCCAAAATTGCCCTTAGTGTTGGGTGGGGTTACTGGGTTATTGGGATAGGGTGGAGGTGTTGAAATTGGGTAGGGTGCTCTTTCCAAGAGCCGGTGCAGACTCGATGGGCCAAATGGCCTCCTTCTGCACTGTAAATTCTATGATCTATGATCTAAGGTGTTGCATAGGAGACTGTTAAATAAGTTAAGAGCCCATGGTGTTAAGGGTAAGATCCTAGCATGGATTGGCTGTCTGGCAGAAGGTAGAGAGTGGGGATAAAGGAGTCCTTTTTCAGGATGGCAGCCGGTGACTAGTCGTGTACCTCAGGGGTCGGTGCTGGGACCACAACTTTTCACAATATACATTAATGATCTGGAGGAAGGAACTGAAGGCACTGTTGCTAAGTTTGCAGATGATACAAAGACCTGTAGAGGGGCAGGTAGTATTGAGGAAGCAGGTGGGCTGTAGAAGGGCTTGGACAGGCTAGGAGAATGTACAAAGAAGTGGCAGATGGAATACAATGTGTAAAAATGTGAGGTTATGCACTTTAGAAGGAGAAATGGAGACATAGACTATTTTCTAAATGGGAAGATGCTTAGGAAATCAGAAGCACAAAGGGACTTGGGAGTCCTTGTTCATGATTCTCTTAAAGGTAACATGCAGGTTCAGTCGGCAGTTAGGAAGGCAAATGCAATGTTAGCATTCATGTCGAGAGGGCTAGAATACAAGACCATGGCTATACTTCTGAGGTCATGCAAGGCTCTGGCCAGACCCCATTTGGAGTATTGTGGAAGGATGTGATGGCCTTGGAAGGAGTCAAGAGGAGGTTCACAAGAATGATCCGTGGAATGAAGAGCTTGTCGTATGAGGAACGGTTGAGGACTCTGGGTCTGCACTCGTTGGAGTTTAGAAGGATAAGGAGGTATCTTATTGAAACTTACAGGATACAGCTTGGCCTGGATAGAGTGGACGTGGTGAGGAAAACTTATAGGAAAAACTAGAAGCAGAGGACACCATCTCAGACTAAAGAGGCAATCCTTTAAAGCAGAGATTAGGAGGAATTTCTTCAGCCAGAGGGTAGTGAATCTGTGGAACTCTTTGCCGCAGAAGGCTGTGGAGGCCAAATCACTGAGTGTCTTTAAGACAGAGATAGCTAGGTTTTTGATGAATGAGGGAATCAGGGGTTATGGGGCGAAGGCAGGAGAATGGGGATGAGAAAAATATCACCCATGATTGAATGACAGAGCAGACTCGATGGGCCGAGTGGCCTAATTCTGTTCCTATGTCTTATGGTCTTAATACGATTGGCTGCTGTGCCCCAGTGTAGTGCAAAGGGGAAAATACACTGTTATGAGCTCAAAGGTTAAAGTGTTTGTTGTACTCTATCTTTGTGAACTGAATGTGACATGGCTGCTTCCAGTCATTTGGATTTGGATTTTGTTTATTGTCACGTGTACCGAGGTACAGTGAAAAGGATTTTTCAGCGAGCAGTTCAACAGATCATTTAGTGCATGAAAAGAAAAGAAAAGAAAATACACAATAGGGAAACACAAGGTACATAATGTAACTACATAAACTCCGGCATCGGGTGAAGCATACAGGGGTGTTGTGTTAATCAGGTCAGTCCAGAAGAGGGTTATTTAGGAGTCTGGTAACAGCGGGGAAGAAGCTATTTTTGAGTCTGTTTGTGCGTGTTATCAGACTTCTGTATCTTCTGCCCGATGGAAGAAGTTGGAAGAGTGAGTAAGCCAGGTGGGAGGGGTCTTTGATTATGCTGCCCCGTTTTCCCCAGGCAGCGAGATGTATAGATGGAATCAATGGATGGGAGGCAGGTTCGTGTGATGGACTGGGCGGTGTTCACGACTCTCTGAAGTTTCCTGCGGTCTTGAGCCGAGCAGTTGCCATACCAGACAGCCAGATAGGATGCTTTCTGTGGTGCATCTGTAAATGTTGGTAAGGGTTAATGTGGACATGCTGAATTTCCTTAGTTTCCTGAAAAACGTGTAGGCACTGTTGTGCTTTCTTGGTGATAGCATCGACGTGGGTGGACCAGGACAGATTTTTGGAGATGTGCACCCCGAGGAATTTGAAGCAGCTAACCATCTCCACCTCGGCCTGTTGATGCTGACAGGGGTGTGTACGTACAGCACTTTGCTCCCTGAAGTCAATGACCAGCGCTTTAGTTTTGCTGGCATTGAGGGATAGATTATTGTTGCTACACCACTCCACTAGGTTCTCTGCCTCCCTCCTGTATTCTGACTCGTCGTTATTCGAGATCCGGCCCACTATGGTCGTGTCACCAGCAAACTTGTAGATGGAGTTGGAACCAAATTTTGCCATACAGTCATGTGTGTACAGGGAGTATAGTAGGGAGCTAAGTATGCAGCCTTGTGGGGTACCGGTACGGAGGACTATTGTGGAGGAGGTGTTGTTTATTCTTACTGATTGTGGTCTATGGGTCAGAACGTCAGTGCCTCATGGCAGAGGTCATGTGACTACGGCAGGTGACATGGCTACCACAGGGCAGGCTGGATCTTTCGTCCATGATTGCATTTTAATCCAAACACAAACTGGGGTTGCCACTCTTGATTGCCACTCCTGCTGGAAATTGTGTATATGTAAATAAATGTGTGGAGAGACCGCATTTGAGCCTTTACAGCCATGCGCACTGTGCCTGAATGGCTGTCGAAAATGTCTGTAGCTGATGCTGGGCTTAACAAATACATGGAAATGGTCAACTAACTCAGACACTTTTGGGGGAGACGGGCGGAGGGGGTGGGCTGCCTGCAGCTCTATAACCCAGTATGAATCAGCACCTTTGGGAAACAGCAATTGAATAAGACAAGGCACAAGTTAATAGCTTTTTTAAAAACATCGATACAGGACAAGCTATTGCTAAATAAGATCAATGCTAAACTCCATTTTTATGCAGAGTAAGTGATACTTCCTGACACAGCATTCCTTCTCACTCTCTTCCACGCACTCACAGACAATGAACAAAAGGGACAGGTTCTGATTAATAAAGCCTTACTGATCAAGCTGCATCTCTCTTCTAAACTTACATGTGCAATATGCAATGCACACGGTTCAATGTTGCTCCGTACACCCGAACCTGAATCCTTTGCTGATGGCTGCCTTTTATTTCCCCTCATTATCATCTAATTATTAAAACAGAAACGACACACTCTTGAGATTAGAATGCTAGGTTTAACACATACATACCACTTAAATGATGTAATCATCCTTTAATTGCTGGTAAATTTTTAATGTTGATTTCTCAGCACTTGCTGGAGCAGACCTTTAATATTCAAGTGTGGAAAGACATGGGATGGCCAGCAATGAGAAAATGAAGTGTTTGCGATCGCAAGGAACAGATGGTGTTGATTAATAACAAAATTATGCATGATGACATCCAAAGAAATTGTGCTACCTTAATTGATTTATCACCAAAGGTAGTTGGTATTTGTACAGGATTGAGGGACATAGTGACTTGTCATCTGATTTTTAATTAAAGCCGAGGACTGTTTGAAATTAATCCATAGGACAAGCTTATCAGACAGTTTCAAACCTTGATGTGCAAGAGCTCAAGACTGAGGCACACAAGTACATTGTTGACTTTTCCTTAACATGGTGACTGTGACAGTTAAGTTCAGGCCCGAAAACGTGGTCGGCCTTACACCCATCAAAATCCCATATGGCCTCCCCAGCCTGATTCCAGAGGAAGATTTGCCAGAGTACCTCCAGGACACCCCCTCAACCCCCACCCCGCCCTTGGGAATTTCAGAGCGACTGTACGCAGGACACAATCTTTTTATTCCTCCCCGTCGGTGCAACAAACACTAGGTGGTCCATTGGAGTCGTACAGAAGGACACATATTCTAGGCGTGCATTTAAAATGTTTTTGTGATTAATGATGGGGCCCCTGAAACTATGCGCTTTGTCAGATTGTGGTGAATCAGTGTCAGGCTTGAGGCTAAGGATGCTTCATTTCCAGTGAATGGTTTAACACCTTGCTGATAACAGCCACCTAGTCAGTATTTTCAGCTGACGTGCCCGGACACACTGGTTTCAAACTGTTGCCACAAATAACACTTCCGCAGAAATAATCAGTGTCTTTACCTGCACTGTTTTTAATTAACCAGCCTTCACTTTGCACACAATTGAATCTGCTACCAATTATTCAAACAAATGATCAGGCACATTAAACCACCAAAGAGAGCTCTCTCAATACCTTGGTGTATAAATTGCACTGTTCAGCGTGCTGCTGAGGCGTAGAGATCATCTAGCTGCAGGGCATAATTCCCAGTCTGTATTGGCTTGGCTGACCTTAACCATGAGGTAACACAAATGCTTCAGCAACTCTCGAATGATATGAACAAATCAAAGTAATTGATCAATCAATATTCCTACTCCCGATAACTCCAGTGATTCTTGCTGGAAAAACACAAATGTCCAATTCTGGGCATCCCTCTTTTGTAAAGGTATTTATCAGAGGGGGTGCGGGAAAGATTTGCGAGAATGGTTCAAGGGATTAGGACTTTCTGTTATGTGGATAGACTAGAGAAACTGCGGCTGTTCTCTGCGGAGAATCACGTGCCGGCGTTGGGACGGTGTAGCCCGGTCGCGGGGATTCTCCCGCCCGGCCCAGGGCTGGGAGAATCCCGCCCCATGTACTTCAGATCTTGTGGGAGGAAACCGGAGCACCCGGAGGAAACCCATGCAGACATTGGGAGAACGTGCAGACTCCGCACAGACATTGACCCAAACGGGTCCCAAATGGGACCCAGGTGCTGTGAAACAACTGTGCTAACCACTGTGCCACCCTGCCACCCATTGTAACTGTTCTGTGATTCTATTTTATATGCGGAATATGAGGACAGAGCTTTTTATTTTTAAAAATTGTTTTCCAATTAAGGGGCAATTTAACGTGGCCAATCCACCTACCCTGCACATCTCTTTGGGTTGTGGGGGTGAGACCCCCGCAGACATGGGGAGGATGTCTATGGGGCACAGGGCTAAATCACTGGCTTTGAAAGCAGACCAAGGCAGGCCAGCAGCACGGTTCAATTCCCGCACCATCCTCCCCGAACAGGCGCCGGAATGTGGCGACGAGGAGCTTTTCACAGTAACTTCATTTGAAGCCTACTTGTGACAATAAGCAATTTTCATTTCAATGTGCAAACTCCACACGGGCAGGGGCTGGGATTGAACCTGGGTCCTCGGCGCCCTGAGGCAGCAGTGCTAACCTCGGCGTCACTGTACCGCCCTAACTATGAGGACAGAACTGACACGGGTCTAATGCCCTTCCATTCTTGAACACACTGGCAACACCCAGATGCTAGGTTCACAAGAAGAATGGCCACTTGCTTTTTCGGGGGCCTCTGGAATTGTGTAGCCCAAAAACAGCCATCAGCTTCGGGACATGAGTTATTGACGAAGGCTGGTGACTCCGAATTGAAATGGGGTTCCAGAGAACGATGCTTTTAATGTTTTGCACAGCGAACAACACACAGAATGTAGGGTCGCTCTCATCACACTGTAGAACCAGTGTAAGTCTGTTACCAGCTTAATAAATTGAAACCTCAACATAAATTACAGTGCTTGTTTTTAATTACAGCAACACAGAAAGCCCTTTTGTAGAACAGGATGAGAGCAACCAGATCAAAAATGTGTCTGGTTTGTCACTTCACCACGACTGTACCACACAGGCCGGCTTAATGGCAAGTCCATTAATCAGCATACCGATACAGGTTAACCATTTCCTCCAAAGCTGAATTATTTCAACAGGCTTGACAGCACATTCTATTTACTTTTGAGCACAAAGTAAAATGTGTGGTGATAATTGCCGGGCAAATCATTTTCATCATGTGCTGAACAAAAAGAATTAATTCTTAAATGAGCACCATTCACATGCGCCCGAGTAAAACCTCCTAGGGTGATTGATTGGGCTTCGTTAGTGCACAATATCTGAAACATTCAATTTCAAAGATCCAATGTCAATAGGTATATTAAATCAGAAGGCATTACCTGTACAGCACAAAACTTGCAGCTAAGTATGACTTGTCTCATTTTCCTTTAATCAAAGGGTGCAAAAATGATTTACCAGAATGGTTCCAGGGATCAGAGAGTTCAGCTACAGATTGGAAATGCTGTGGTTGGTCTCCTGAGAGGAGGTTTAATAGAGGTGTTCAAAGTCAGGGCGCTCTAGACAGAGCAGACAGGAAGAAACTGTTCCCAGTGGCAGAGGGGCCAAGAACGGGAAGACACAGATTTCAGGTGAAAGGCAAAAGGACCAAACGCAACATGAAGAAAACTTCTTTAATGCAGCGAGTGGTCAGGATCTGGAAGCACTGTTTGAGGGTTTGGTGGAGGAAGCCTGCAATTGCAGCTTTCCAGGGGAATTGAATAAGCACCCGCAGGCAAAAATAAATGTGCTGAATAATGCAGAAAGGGCAAGGATGTTTTTTTTCATAACTTTAGAGTACCCAATTCTTTTTTCCGCAATTAAGGGGCAATTTAGCGTGGCCAAAGAGCTGCACGGTGGTGCAGTGGTTAGCTCTGCTGCCTCACGGCGCTGAGGACCCAGGTTCGATCCCGGCTCTGGGTCACCGTCCGTGTGGAGTTTGCACATTCTCCCTGTGTTTGCGTGCGTTTCACCCCCACAACCCAAAGATGTGGAGGGTAGGTGGATTGGCCACGCTAAATTGCCGCTTAATTGAAAAAAATGAATTGGGTACATTAAATTTAGAAATAAAAAAATTTAGCGTGGCCAATCCACATACTCTGCACATCGTTTTGGGTTGTGGGGGGTGAGACTCACGCAGACACGGGGAGAATATGCAAACGCCACACAGAAATGACCCGGGGCCGGTTTCAAACCTGGGTCATCAGCGCCATGAGGCAGCAGGCTAGACATGGCACCATCGTGTCACCCGGGAAAGGGCAAGGATGTGGGCATCTGAACTGCACTTGCAGAGAGCTGGCATGGACTCAACAAACCCAATGGCCTCCGTTTTATGCTGCAATCGTCGTATGGTTTTAAGATTTAAAAAGCCTTGTTGCAGAAATGGCAAGACATTTTAGAATCACAGGAATATCAGAATAGGAGGAGGATGTGGGGCCTAAGTTCAAAGGTCAGTACAGGCATGGCCTGTCGAATAGCCTTCTCTGATACTGTAGGTTTTGATGAGTGTAAAATGCTCCCAAATCAGGACAGCCTTTTTAAAGAAAATGGGGAGATTAATGTATGTAGCCCAAAAATTGTTGATTGAAATCAACAGGAAACTACTGTACTGATGAGGTCCAATTTATAGGCAGTGCCTACAAGACAGGGAGGCAATCATCCAATGTTCAAGCTGACTACAGTAATTTTTTTTTTTTTTTCTTTTTTTTTTTTAAATTTAGATTACCCAATTATTTTTTCCAATTAAGGGACAATTTAGAGTGGCCAATCCACCTACTCTGCACATTTTTGGGTTGTGGGGGCGAAACCCACGCAGACACGGGGAGAATGTGCAAACTCCACACGGACAGTGACCCAGAGCCGGGATCGAACCTGGGACCTCAGCGCCGTGAGGCGGTTGTGCTAACCACTAGGCCACCGCGCTGCCCAGCTGACTACAGTAATGACATCAACGACTAATTGATGGCAGTTCTAACAAAATCTCAACACCTGAAATGCTAACTTCTCCATTCTTTCCACAGATGCTGACTGCCCAGCTGACTGTCCCCAGCACTTCCAGCCTTTCTTTCAGATTTGCCCGCATCTGACATCCTCAGTTTGCTTTTATGTTGACAACAATCTATGATTTTCATGCAAACCCATGCAAATGGTCACTGCTTGCATGTGGAGCGATGTAAAGTGTAGCATTTTCCTGTATGAAGACGTTCAGAGGAGTAAAACAGGCACAGAGACTTACCTGACTTCCAGCAGTTCGAAAGCTTGCTGTTCAATTGTGTGTGCTTTTCTGTTCAACCAGCTCAATCCCCTCACAGGTCCACGGGGTTTGGTTCATCAATCTCAGCCTGCCTGTTGGGTGCATTAAAAATTAAAACTGACCACCAACGATAAATTGTTAACTTTCCCATTTTGGTTAGTCTGTCCTTAATAATTGATGTTGTGCAAATTCATAAAGAAGTCAAAATAATTCAGAAGATCTGGGACTCTGTTCAACTTTCATTTTTTACCAACCATTGAACCATATCAAAGGAATTATAGTTTGGATGTAAATCTGTGCCACAGCCATTGACTCAGGCCTCATTTCCTTGCTTTCCACCTCCCTCACATGACCATTTATACTCTTCGTTTCAATATACTTACACAATTCCATTTTCAACACTCACAGCATATGCCTCAAGAGCCCCTTGTGGTAAAAGGACTGGACTCTACAAGTAGAGAGGTATTGTTGCAATTTTATAAGGTGCTGGTCAGACCACGGGCAAAATTCTCCGACCCCCGCAGGGTCGCCCCCCAAGGCCTCCACCACCGCGGAGGCGGAAGAGAACCCCCCTACTGCGCATGCGCCGGTGGTGACGTCAGTGGCAGCTGACGCACCGGCGCATGCGCAAACCGGCGAAGGCCTTTCGGCCAGCCCCAATGCCGGGCGGCGGGCGTCAAAGGCCGTTGGCGCCGGTTTTGGCACCAGTTGGCGTAGCGCCAACCACTCCGGCGCGGGCCTAGCCCCCAAAGGTGCAGAGAATTCCGCACCTTTGGGCAGGCCTGACGCCGGAGTGGTTGGTGCCACTCCGCTACGCCGGGACCCCCCCGCCCCACCGGGTAGGGGAGAATCCCGGCCCACATCTGGAGTATTGTGTCTCCTTATTTGAGGAAGGCTTTGGTCGCATTGGAGGCAGTTCAGGAGAGGTTCACCAGATTGACTCCGGAGATGAAAGGGTTAATGTATGAAGAGAGATTAAACAGTTTGGGCTTATACTCGCTGGAATTTAGAAGGATGAGAGGGGATCTGGTCAAGGTATATAAAATACTAAAAGGGATTGATAAAGTAAACGTAGACTCAATGTTCCCCCTTGTAGGGCAATCCAGAATGAGAGTCCACAGATATAGATGCCCTGGATTTCGAACTGAGATGAGGAGGGACTACTTCTCGCAGAGGATGATGAATTTGTGGAACTCGCTGCCCCATAGTGCGGTGGAATCTGAGTCATTAAATGGTTTCAAGAAAGAGATCGATATATTTCTAATTTTTAAAATGGGTTAAAGGGATATGGACAACTCGAGAGGTGGATTTGATCTGATTGAATGGCGGAGCAAGCTTTAAGGGCTGAATTGCCTACTTCTGCTCCTAATTCGTACGTTCCTAACTTATTGGTGTGGTAAAAAATATTGCACAGCCCTCTGCCGTCACTGCCCACCCAAGTATTCAAAATGTTTCGAGGCTCTCAGCAAATTTGAGAAATGTGTCATTGTGCTGACCCTATGCAGGGTGACACGTGACACGTGATGCGCTGTTACTAACTTTATTTGCTACCAGCATCAAAGATTTATTTTATTTCCCATAGAATCTAGGGCGCACAGCATATGGAAATTGAGGTGACTCAGGGAAATAACTGGGAGAAAGAAATATACAAAAGATTATGAAGAAATAAAAAGGAATGATTAACCTTCATGAAAAAAATAAAATGTTCCCAATTCCAATGAACCAATATGCTCAACAGAAGGTTATTTTTATAGAAGCTAACTGACCTTCAGTGCATCCCCAGTATATTTTATTTTTGTTTCAGTTGCGTAGCATTTTCCTTTCAATTTATTTTCACAACAGCACACAAAAATCTACTTTTGAAACATGCAAGACTTCAATAACACATTCGCTAATCACCGAAATAACTTTGAACCAAGTACCACAGGGGCAGAGGAGAAAGATAAATGGAAAAGCAAAGACGGTACAGGAAAAATCACGGAAACTCAAAGATGTAGGGAAAGACTCATTATTTAAATTTTGATAGGTTGCTTGGCTCCCCACGTTGCATACCAAAGAAGTGTTAAGGTGCAGATGACTGCTGTTCAATTTTGTAATCATTTGTTTGAGGTTGGCAAACGACGGGCTGAGTTCTCCAGCACCCTGAAACGCGTCATCGGCGGGGTCTTCTGGTCCTGCCGATAGTGACCCCCCCCCCCCCCCCCCCCGGCTGCGGGTTCACCGGTGGTGGAGGGTACAAACAGTGGGAACCCTCATTTAAAGCGGTGGAACCAGAAGATCAGCCTCCGTAGTTGGAAAACACGGGGGGGGGGGTGAGTACAAAATCCCACCCAGTATATAGCATCATACCATGAATGTCACAAAGTGTTTTACAGCCAATTGAGTAGTTCCAAAGTGTAGTCACTCTTGTAATGAGAAAACACGGCAGCCTGTTTACGCATAGCAAGATCTCGCAAACAACAGTGTGATAATCCCGCCCACAATCTGGGATCCTCCAGGTTTGTAAAGTACCGGGGTAGTGTGGAAAGGAGAGGAGGAAAGGGGGGGGGGGGGGGGGGGGGGGGGTGCAGGGGGATGTGTGGAGAGGTTCGGACAGGGTGAAGGAAGCACTTTTAAAATGTTGTGGACATTCCTTCCAGCTCCAGCCCAACTACTCACTCGGCATTTTGGAAGGTATTGGTGTTTGGTTAATTCTGAAAGTGTATTTTTAGTACTCCTGCCCATTAATATAGAAACGATAATATTATGAAATGTTCCGCCCTTTAAAAACATCCATAGCACAGAAAAATCTGCTTCACTATCCTATAGCTCAAATATCCCAGCACTCAATATTTTAAAAATCACACACATATTTCAACATTCTTTGTGGTAAAATAAAATGATAACCTAATAATTTCCGGACCCTTCAATACATGGTGAGCAATGTACGCTGAGCTATATTATACATACGAGTGTGTGTATGTGGCTATATAATCATTTATACATCACATCAACCCTTTTATAAAACTGATCAAACGAAATCTGTACCTTTTCAGCTACCAACTACTTCATCATTTCAACCCCCAGCTGGACAAAAAAACAGCTGTAACCCTGCGGGCACATCCTGCTGGCCAGAACGACTGGTATGTACCTGGGGTCAACCAGAGTAACTAGAAACCAACTAGAAACCAGCCAGAAAGCATTTCACCCCTGATTTTGTCAGTCGAAGTTATGCAATGTCCTGCTGTGATTGTTTAAAAAAATTCATTCATGGGGTGTGCATTTATTTACTGCACATCCATAATTGCCCTCGAGAAGGTGGTGGAGGAGCTACATTCTCAAACCGCTGCTGTCCATGTGGTGTAATAATAATAATATTTATTGTCACAAGTAGGCTTACATTATCGCTGCAATGATGTTACTGCGAAAAGCCTCTAGTCGCCACATTCCGGCGCCTGTTCGAGTACACAGAGGGAGCATTCAGAATGTCCAAATTACCTAACAGCACGTCTTTTGCAACTTCTGGGAGGAAACCGGAGCACCCGGAGGAAACACATGCAGACACAGGGAGAATGTGCAGACTCCTCACAGACAGGGAATCAAACCTGGGACCCTGGAGCTGTGAAGCAACAGTGCTATCCACTGTGCTACCATGCTGTAGGTACACACACACAATGGTGTTAGGGCCAGGATTTTGACCCAGCGACAGCAAAGAAACGGCGATACATTGTCGAGTCCGGATGCTGATTGGCTCCAGGTGAACCTGAAAGTGATGGTGTTCCCATGTGTCCGCTGCCCTTGTCCTTCTCGGTGTAGTGGACATGGGTTTGGAATGTATTTGATGGAACCATCAATTCACGAGACACGTGTTTAAGATATGAACAGTGGTTTTAATCTACTTACTACAGAGCCAGCCTGTTACCCGTTGAACTCTCGATGAACTGCAGGCTGGCCCTGGACGCGGTTATTTATACAGCAGTCAAGGGGAGGAGTCATGGGCGGAGCCAAGGGTGGAACCCTGTACAAACTCCTGAGCATTCCCAGAGCTACTCCCCCTAGTGGTCGGATAACGCTACTGCGCTTACAATAGTATTGGTAAATACAGTGTGAATTACTATGTTACATTCACCACAGTACTGTCTAAGGAACCTTGGTGTGGTCAGCTAGCGAGTTTGGGGACAGGTAATCATGCATGCCCCTTGCCCCAACGGGGTCACACTCAGGCTCTGATGTGACCTTAGACCTTTGATTTATATTTGAGTTTTGGGCAGCTGAACAATTATCATCCTCAAGCTTATGAGAATGTGACTGCTGTATGATTTGCAATCCGGAAAAATATCCATTTCCAACATGAAACTCGATTATATGCATGTTCATTAATTGTTTCATTTCTGATTTCTGTTTGCGCACAGGCAACATGCCCATACGTGGAGAATTTCCATATGTTGAGCCATACTCCAAGACACAAGAAATAGGGAGGGATGTGGTTTTGACACGGTGGCTGCCTGGATCCACCATAACATGGGCAAAGTGCCTGCTCGGCCAAAATATTGCTGAAGGTGAGGAGGTGGAGGTGGCGGGGAGGAAGAGAAGGATGTGGAAGTGGCAGAGTGGAAAATGAGGAGATGGAGAAGAGGAAGAGGAGGTGGTGACGGAGTCAAATGGAAGAGACCACAGCAGTCAGAGAAATCTCACCTTGATGTCTGTTCTACCCATGGAAACCTCACCCATCCTCACTCCCCCTCAGCCACTCAAACTCATTCACCCGAAGTCACACACATGCCTGCACACATTCACTCATCCATTCACCCTCATTCATTCATTACCTCACCTACTTACCCTCACTTTCTCACTCACCCTCACTCACTCATCTCCACTCACACACTAACTGTCACTCAGTCACTCACACCCTCACTCACCCTCACTCATTTCCTATCCCTCACACACATCCTCACTCACTCACTCACCCTTACTCAGTCACTCATGCCTTCACTCACCCTCACTGAGTCACTCACACCCTCACTCTCACTCAGTCACTCAACCTCAATCAGTCACTCACACCCTCACTCTCACATTCACTCTTACTCACTCACTCACCCTCACTCACTCAGTCACTCACCACCACTCTCACTCACTCACCCTCATTCAGTCACTCATCCTCATTCAGTTACTCACTCTCAATCACACATCCTCAATCACCCACTCAACCTCACTCAAACTAACCGTCACTCACTCACTAATACTCTCTCACTCACACCCTCACCCTTACTCACTCCATAACCAACTAATCCTCGCCCAGTCACCCTCATTCACTAATCCTCACTCACTCATTAACCCTCACTTACTCACCCTTGCTCACTCACATCCTCATTTGTCCGCAATCACTCACCCTCACTCACTCACTTCACACACGCACTAACCCTCACTCATTCACTCTCTCTCATTCACACTCATTCACCCTCACTCAGCCACTCACACCCTCACTGAGTCACTCACACCCTCATTCTCACATTCACTCTCACACTCAGACACTCGCCCCCACTCTCACTGTCACTCACTCACCCTCACTCTGTCACTCACACTCTGACTCATCCTCACTCAATCACTTGCCCTCATTTACTCAACCTCACTCAACTAGTCACTCGCCCTCACTCAGTCATTCGTCCTCACTTTTTTTTTATAAATTTAGATTACCCAATTATTTTTTCCAATTAAGGGGCAATTTAGTGTGGCCAATCCACCTACTCTGCACATTTTTTGGGTTGTGGGGGCGAAACCCACGCAGACACGGGGAGAATGTGCAAACTCCACACGGACAGTGACCCAGAGCCGGGATCGAACCTGGGACCTCAGCGCCGTGAGGCAGCTGTGCTAACCACTAGGCCACCGTGCTGCCCTGATTCGTCCTCACTTACACACCCTCAATCACTCACTGACCCTCACTCAATCACTAATCTTCACTCACTCACACCCTCACTCACTTACACCCTAACACACTAACCCTCACCCACTCACTAATCCCCACTCACTCACTAATCCTCACTCACTCACTAATCCTCACTCACACATTAACCCTCACTCACCCTCATTCACTCACCCTCACTCACTCACTAATCCTCACTCATTCATCCTCACTAACCCTCACTAACTTGCCCTCATACACTCACACTCGCATTTACTTACTCACACTCTGATTCACTTACTCACCCTCAATCACTCACCCTCACTCATTCACTCACTCATTCTAACTCACCCACTAACCCTCAAGCTTTTGTGAACACATAATAGTTACTGCAGCAAAGGTGACCATTTGGCCCATCAGGTCCGATTCGGTTCTGTGTCAGAACTAGCAAGCCCGTCAAGGTTTTTTTTTGCCAAATAACTTTCGAGCTAAAGAGAGATATTTTACAGGTAATTCAAAATAACTGCAGAAAATTCAGGGGAAGGAGCGAAAAATAATGTCACCTTCACACAAGTCACTGGCACAACCATCAGTTGAGATTATTTTAGTATTTGATGAATGTGATCTGTGCAGGTTTTCTCAGCTGTTGCTTTGGAATTACAATCTGAAATGGTCTTTAACTAGAATTTTCATTGTGAATGTGATTCTCATTTGCTGTACCATGGTGCCGGTTTCTGAATACCCGCTGCCAATAGCGTGGTGCTCAAACAAAGCTATTTGGTAAAGATAATGAGCTCCCTGATGCAGAAAACCAAGATTGTTCTTTTTAACGGATTAAAACGCTCAGCTCCAAACAATTTCGACAGCCTGTGAAGTTCAGAACAATCCCAAGGCACCATCCTTAACGTTATCCTTTTGTTTTAAATGAACCCAAGTAAAGTAAGTGTAGCCAAAGAGCAGTGGTCCGAGAATGTAGTTAGATTTGCAAAGTGTTTAGCTTTCAAGCTGGTTTTCGGGTGAAATTGAAATGCCTGAAATTTAAAAAAAAATTCCAGATCATTATTTCCATGATGCATCATATCCATGATGCACCGTCTTAGTTTTCACAGCTAAGATTGAAGTTGGGGAGATTTATGGAATGTGGGAAAAGAAAAGGGAGGACAGGGAAAGATTGAAGAGCTAGATGATGGCTCACCTCACCCAATTTGAATTTGCTGCATTTTCCTGACCTGGACCTGTTCTTCAAAACGATGGCTGGCAGAGTGCTCCAATCATTAGTGACCTGTCAGTAAATTCCAAAACATTGGGCCATAATCTTAAAAACTGGAGATGGGCCATGGTCAGAAATAACCTATTCCACACAAAGGGGAGTGGACACCTTACCCCAAAATGTACAGAGGTACAGGAGTCTGAAGACCCGCACATCCAGACATAGGAACAGCTTCTTCCCCACAGCTTCAAGACTCCTCAACGACTCCCCCTCGGACTGATCTGCTCTCTGTAAGAACACTATTCACGACGCCCTATGCTGCTCTTGCTCATGTATTTCCTTTGTTTAGCCCCTTGTTCCATACTGTTACCAATCACTGTTTGTCGATGTACCATGTGTCAATGTTCTCTGTTGATTACTCTTCTTGTCTGCTATGTACATACTGTACCGTACATACTTTTCACTGTACTTCGGTACATGTACATGTACATGTACTTCGGTACATCAAATCAAATCAAATGTGGTAGCTCCTGGTTCAATCAAAATATTCACCATGGCAATCAACAAATATTTATTCATTAAGCATATCATAGAATCATAGAATCTCTACAGTGCAAAAGGAGGCCATTCAGCCCATTGAGTGTGCACTGAACCTCCAAAACCGCAGACGCCCACTCTCCCGCCTCACCCCTGTAACTCCATCTCACTCTTGGACATACTAAAGGGCAATTTAGCACAGCCCAAGTAGGTAACCTGCACATTTTTGGACTGTGGGAGGAAACCTGAGCACCCGGAGGAAACCCACGCAGACACAGAGAGAATGTGCAAACTCCACACAGTCACCCGAGGTCGGAATTGAACCCGGGTCCCTGGCGCTGTGAGGCAGCAGTGCTAACCACTATGTCACCATGCCGCCCAAATCGAGGAGCGTGGCACAATGGCAGGTGAATGGAGTTGAGGTAAAATCAGTCACAAGTTCTCTGAATGACAAACAATAGGCTTGAGGGGTGGAAAAACCTACTTCTTTTCATAATATGTCTTCTTTATATTTAATTTTCATTAGTTTAAATTTCTGGTCCTCCTGCCTGATTTCTTATGAATTTATTTGATTGTAATAGTTAATACTTGATGAAGTCCCTATTTGCCACCCTTGCACCATATGTACAGCACATATATCTATATAAATATATACACACACGAGCCTCCTCACATCTGTCTTCATTTAATCATGTCAGTATATCCTTCGATTGTTTTCTCCACTGTGTATATACAGTGTATATGCAGAACGAGAGGTCACGGATGTAGTTTGAAAGGTGGTAGATTTAAAAATGAGATGAGGAGGAACTACTTCTCGCAGAGGGTGGCAAATTTGTGGAACTTGCATATTGCGGGTGGGGTCTGAATCATTCAATGATTTCAATAATAATAACCTTTATTAGTGTCATAAGTAGGCTTAGATTAATAATGCAATGACGTTACTGTGAAAATCCCCTAGTCACCACACTCCGGAACCTGTTCGGGTACACTGAGGGAGAATTCAGACTGTCTAATTCACCTAAAAAGCACATCTTTCAGGACTCGTGGGAGGAAACCAGAGCACCTGGAGGAAACACACGCAGACACGGGGAGAACGTGCAGACTCTCCATGACAGTGCGGAATTGAACCCGGGTCCCTGGCACTGTGAAGCAACAGTGCTACCCACTGTGCTACCGTGCCACCCATAGAAGGAGATAGATATATTTCTGATTTTAAAAACTGGTCAAGAGCGGCGCAGCGGCGTAGTGGTTAGCACTGCTGCCTCAGCGCTGAAGACCGAGTTCGATCCCAGACCCAGGTCATTGTCCATGTGTAGTTTGCACATTCTCCCCGTGTCTGCGTGGGGCTCACTCCCACAACCCAAAGATTAAAAAAATAAATTTGAGTGCCTAATTAGTTTTTTTCCAATTAAGGGGCAATTTAGCGTGGCCAATCCACCTACCCTGCACATCTGTGGGTTGTGGGGGCGAAATCCACGCAAACACGGGGAGAATGAGCAAACTCCACACGGACAGTGACCCAGAGCCGGGATCGAACCTGGGACCTCGGCGCCGTGAGGCAGCAGTGCTAACCACTGAGCCACCGTGCTGTCCTTCACAACCCAAAGATGTGCAGGGTTATACTTCTGATCCCAGTAAATTAAAATGAGGCAGTCACTAATCAAACCAACAAAGAATTGAGAAAACCATCCTTACCCAAAAAGTGGTAACAATATGGAACACACTACCACAAGGAGTAGCTGAGGCAAAATTACACAAATGCATTTAAGAGGAGGCCAGATAAAGGAACATAGGAATTATAATAATAATAATAAAATTGAACCCACATTGCTGGCCTTGTTCTGCATTACAAGCCAGCTGTTTAGCCCACTGTGCTAAACCTGGATCAGAAGTAGGCAATTCAGTCCTTTTGAGCCAGCTCCGTCGTTCAATCAGATCATGGCTGATCTCTTCCTGGTCTCAGATCCACCTCCCTGCCTGTTCCCCATATGCCTTTGACCTGTTTTAAAAAAAAATTCCAATCAAGGGGCAATTATTTAGTGTGGCCATTCCACCTACCCTGCGCATCCTTGTGGGGGTGAAACCCATGCAGACACATAAAGAATGTGCAAATTCCACACAAACAGCGACCCGGGGCCGGGATCAAATCCAGGATCTCGGTGCCGTGAAGCAGCAGTGCTAACCACTGCACCACCTTGCCGTCCCCAATCAGTTCCTTTCTATAAGTATGGTGACCAGACTGGCACACAGTATTCCAGCTGGGGCCTAACCAGCGTTTCATAAAGCTCCAGGGTAACCACCCGGCTCTTATATTCCAGACCTAGCTAATAAAGGCAAGAATCCCATTGACTTTGTTAACCACCTTACTTAGCTGTCCTGCTGTCTTCAGAGATCTGCGAACCTGCACACCAAAGTCCCTTTGATCCTCTGTACTTCCTGGGGTCTGACCATTCATTGTATATTCTCTTGCCTTGTTCGTCCTCCCAAAATGCATTACGTCACACTTTTCATGGGTCAATTCCATTTGCCATACTCTGCCCTTCTAACCAGCCTGTCTATATGGTCCTGTAATCTAAGGCCTTGCTCCTCACTATTTACTACACCACCAACTTTTGTGTCAGATGCAAACTTATTAATCATACCTCCTGCATTCATATCCAGATCATGACGTATACTACAAACAACAAGGGACTCAGCACCGATCCCTGCTAGAACATCACTGGACACAGGCTCCAGTAACAAAAGCAACCTTCAACCATCACCCTCTGCCTCATATGACGAACCGAGTTTTGGATCCAGTTTGCCAAATTGCCCTTCTTCGCATGGGGCCTTGCCTTCTTCATCAGCCTCCCATGTGGGACCTTTAGCCTTACTAAAGTCCAACCGCACTACCCCTCATCTACACACCCAGTCACCTCCTCAAAAAATTCATTCAAATTTAGAAGACATGATCTCCTTTTGACAAAACAATGCTGACCCTATCCTTGATCAATCCTTGTCTCTCCAAGTGGAGATTAATTCTGTCCCTCAGAATTGTTTCCAGTAGTTTCCCCACTGCTATAGTTAGACCCACTGGCGGAGTTTATATGTTCTCCTGCGTATGTGTGGGCTTCCTCCACATGCTCCAGTTTCCTCCCACATCCAAAGATGTGCAGGTTGGGTGGATTGGCTGTGCTAAATTACCCCTCAGTGTCCAAAGATGTGCAGGTTAAGTTGGGGTTACGGGCTTACGGGGATATGGTGGGGGAGTGGGCCTAAGTAGAGTGCACTTTTGGAGGGTCAGTGCAGTCTCGATGGGCTGAATGGCCTCCTTCTGCACTGTAGCGATTCCATGGATTCTATGGAATGCCTCTATGTAGCACTGATGTGGAGATGCCGGCGTTGGACTGGGGTGAGCACAGTAAGAAGTCTTACAACACCAGGTTAAAATCCAACAGGTTTGTTTCAAACACTAGCTTTCGAAGCACTGCTCCTTCCTCAGGTGAATGTAGCACATTGGGGCATTTTATTATGTTAAAGGCTCAATATAAATTCCGGCTGCAGTTGAGATTGCCGTCAGAATGAAACATTAAACTGGCGCTTCCTCTGCCTGCTCAGGGGGAGCTATAAAAGCATGAGGCACAATTTCAAAGAAACATAGAAACATTGAAAATAGAAGCATGAGGAGGCCATTCTCGATTCCTCTACAGCATAGAATCGCTATTCCTACACAGAAGAGGAGAGCTCTCCTCAGTGGCCTGGTCAACATTTATTCTTTCATCAACAGTTAAAACAGATTTGATGATCAACTACATCATGTTATATATCTGACATTATAATTTATCATAATGTCAAATGATGGCATTGCTGTCTGAGAGACCTTGCTGTGGACAAACTGACTTGTATTTTCCACATTACAACAATAAATACACTTCAAAGGTGCTTCATTGGCTGAGAAGCACTGACACATTCTGAGGTCATGCACAGTACAGTCACTGCTTGTTCTTTTTTTAAAAAGAAATCGCTTTTCATCAAGAAATTGATCACTTTGGAATTCTAGACATTTACATATTAAGCACCCTAAATCTGGATCCAATTTTTACATTTCTTTGAATGTTGATCATGTTAGAAACTCAAGTCCTTGCCACCTTCAACAATGCATTGTAGGGCGTGCGGCGCGGTGGCGAAGAGGTTAGCACTGCTGCCTCGCGGTTCCGAGAACCCGGGTTCGATCCCGATCCTCGGTGATGGTGTGGAGTTTGCACAGTCTCCTCATGTCAGTGTGGGTCTCACTCCCACAACCCAAAGATGTGCAGGGTAGGTGGATTGGCCACGCTAAATTGCCCCTTAATTGGATCTGTTTTTAAAAAAGCAATGCATTGTACTCCAGTCTCCTGCAGTCAAACGTCTTGTGGGGACAAGGAGGAAACTTTTGATGTGCGATACACACAACGTGAAAGAACACAACACTACCATGAAACAAATACTCCCTCCCCTCCCCTCCCCCCACCCCCACGTGGCAAATTGTACTTGCTGTTTATGCAAAGCCAGTGACATGACCCTCCCTGAAAGGGTTAAGAAGGAAGGTGAGTTGCAATGCTGACAATGTACAGTTTCTGTAGATCGGCTGACAGCCTCACCTCCCTCCCCACACAGACACTGAGCCCATTGACTGCAGGGTCCTGGGGACTGAGCTTTGGGGGGGGCGGGGGATAAGATTTCACTGCGGAGGACTGAATGCTATTTTACTGTCGGAGGGAACCTTTAATGGGTCAAGTTCATGAAGAGTGAACTGATCCACAAATGATTAAGGTGCAGTTAGCCCCATCAATCTTCCGCCCGGTTTTGCCACAGTTTGCAGAGGGCTTTTGTTATAAGAATGCCAAACCGCTATCACCAAATTATTCCGTCGTAAAGTGAGACAGCGCTGTGTTTAACAGAATAGATGGCGCTTTTAACCTAAATTCCCAAGCGACTGGACTTATACTTCAGATACAGATGCAGCGATGATAATGAGGGTAATGAGAGCTGAGGCTGACCTGGCAAGTCTGCCTCGCCAACGAATCATTCTGGTCAAATGTACGCTTTTAATTTGGAGGATTTCCCCCCTCTTTCACTTTGATTCATGTGTGGGTCTTGCCTGGAAACTAATTTCAACATTGAGCAGCAACAGCCCAAGGTCTGTTGCCCTTTTGTTGTGTGAAAAAAAAAGTTGGACGTTTGTTTCTTTTCTTAAAGAAAAAGGTTTACTCTCCGGCTTGCGAGTGGCAGAAGCACATAATTAGATTCTGTTAACAAGCAGCGCCCAAGGCATCCTGTTCTTTTTAAAGTGTCTGTTGAGGAGGAATGGTGTTTTTGTTTAGCGTGGCCTGGTATACTGGCATCTGGGTAAGGTTGCACTGGGAATAATTGTGTTGATCTCACCCCCAGATGAACACAAACCAGCATTCCTGAGCTGCAAAAAAATAATTAAATAAAGTACATTCAATCTTCTCCCATTTTACAAGGCAGGGGCGGATTTACTGAACTTCAAATCAGCCGCCAGAATTAGTTTTTAACAGCCTTTTACGATCCTTTAACCATGTGCCCAAGAACTCTTATCAAGAACACAAATGTGCACCAGACACACACAAGCACTTGTATTACACAGAGCCCTTGTGTCACCTTAAGGGGCTGCTTTCCAAACCGGAAAAATAAAAGAAAGCTGAAAAGTCTGCTGTCTGTGAGACTTCTTTATATTTAACACACACCAGTTGCTTGTCCCTTTGAAGATTACAGCAGCTATTTTCTTAACATTTCCACGTGCACTGCCGTTTGGTCAGTTACACCTCAGGTGGTCTACCATGACCTCTTCCCTTTAACTTCAGTGGTGCCTTCATACCTGGGTGGCACGGTAGCACACTGGGTAGCACTGTTGCTTCACAGTGCCAGGGACCCGGATTCCATTCCCAACTTGAGTCACTGTCTGTGCAGTCTGCACATTCTCCCCTGTCTGCGTGGGTTTCCTCCGAATGCTCCGGTTTCCTCCCACAAGTCCCGAAAGATGTGCTTGTTAGCTGAATTGGACATTCTGAATTCTCCCTCTGTGCACCCAAACAGGCGCCGGAGTGTGGCGACTAGGGGACCTTCACAGATATTCCATTGCAGTATTAATATAAACCTACTTGGAGGGCAGCACGGTGGCACAGTGGGTTAGCCCTGCTGTCTCACAGTGCCGAGGTCCCAGGTTCGATCCCGGCTCTGGGTCACTGTCCGTGTGGAGTTTGCACATTCTCCCTGTGTTTGCATGAGTTTCGCCCCCACAACCCAAAGATGTGCAGCCTAGGTGAATTGGCCCTGCTAAATTGCCACTGAATTGCTCCCCCCCTCCACCCTCCACCCCCGGTGTAAATCTGCTGAATCTGCCTGCTGGGAGAGGCCAGTTCCATAAACTGCCTGCCAGTTTGTCACCAGCCTCGGGAGGTGGTGCAAACACATACTGACACCAGTCAGTTTGTAACAGGGTGTGTTTATTATCAGGCTGAAAAGGGCTTCGGTCACCCTGAGCTCATGAGAGGGGCTAACTAAATGCTTCTGAATTTCAGGGGTCACGTTTGTCCAGCTTCGACTGCCGTGTCTGAACTCTCACCAAGCCCTGTCCACTCAACATCCTGTGATCCCTCTTCATCTCGATTTTGAAATTCTGAACCGCGTCTTCAAATTCCAACCTCCCACCCCACCCATCGGCTCCCTACTTCCCCTTCTTTATAACCTCCTGCAGTTCTTACAACCCTCTAGGAAATCTGCCTTTCCTCAATTCTGGCCTCTTTTTGCGTAAAATCCCTACAGTGCAGAAGGAGGCCATTCGACCCATCAAGTCTGCATCAAGTGCTCTGAAAGGGCACTTTACCTCGGCCCGCTCGCCCATCCTTTCCCCATCATTGATCATGGCCAATCCACCTAATCTGCACATCTTTGGACTGTGGGAGGAAACCGGAGCACCTGGAGAAAACCCACGCAGACATGGGGAAAAATCTGGAATTAGATTCTGCCCCAGCAGTGGAGGCTGTCTTCAGCTTTCTATTGACCCTAAGCTGCAATTCCTTTCTTATACTCACCATCTTCCTCTCGCTCTGCTCCTTTAAGGCCCTGTTTAAAAGTTATTTCATCAAACTTTTAGTTGCCTGTTGTAATATTTCCTTACGTAGTTTAGTGTCAAATTATGTCTTGTGATGCAGACGCAAAGCATTTAAAGCAGTTTTGCTAACACAACAGTGAAAGTTAAATGCAAGTTGTTGTGGTTGTAATCATCACATTCAGGAGTGGAGAGAAAGAAACAAGCCACTGGAGCATGTTTTTGATGCAAATGACCTTGGTATTATTCTGAGTTGAATTATGTGGCACGATAGTGGAGAAATGTCCATTGTAAGTCAGATGAAGACTGGGCAAGAAAAGGCTTTGTTCAGTATTCTGTGTCACTGCAATATTTGGAAGTTTTGCTGTTGATCAAAGTGTCGTTCATACTCATTGCCTCTTGCGAAACGAGCAGAATGTAGCGGAGGGAGGTCCACCTTTTGAGTCTTGAGTCCTCATATGGTGAAGGGGGTCGGAACTTCGTCGAGGGCCCGTGTTGCACAAATGACTGCGAAACCCACTATGCAGGGCAACAAAGAGCACTGCTCGCAGCTTTCTGTCCCATTCAACCCCAGCACACTGCTCTGTGCCACTGCTATGGTTCAGGCTGATTCAAATCAGCTGCAAGTGCAGAGGCTGAATTAACTGGCTCAATGCAAATCAACCGTTCACAAACTAATCCCAGGCCTGCAGAGTTTGAAAGAAGGCAGGCAGCGGACTGAGACAATCCCCAGCACCTGGCTTGCAGGGACCCCCAGGGGAATATGCGAGAGCATGAAAAGCAGTCAAAACATTAAGTCAGATTTAGGTGCAGGGCCTTATCATACTCACGTCTGTGATCTGAACCTTTGGGAAAGTTTGTTTTAGTTAACATCTGATACTGAATTTAGTGCAGTTCACAGACATTGCCATGTAAACGTAGACCCTTTTCTAAAACAAAAACAATCCGGCCTGTTCCTGCGTCCTAAAGTCTCCCATTCAGTACCTTGAGGCTGGGAGACAGCTTCCTGCAAAACATTTGCTGTCACCGTATACCTAATGTGCTTCACCTATTTTCCACTGCAGATGATCGGCAAAGTCTCCTTTGTTTCTGAAACCAGTGAGTTTAACACGAATGGAAGGCACAGTAAAGCTTCCTGTTACTGACACAACTCAAATGGACCAATTTCAATAGGAAATTGAAAGTTCCAGAAAAACTCAGTGGGGATGATTGTCCCAAAGAATGTCTAAGGGGTGGATTTCCCGCTGCCCGCCACCGGGAGCATGCTCCCGATCTAATGATAATAATAATCTTTATTGTCATAAGTAGGTTTACATTAACACTGCTAAAAGCCCCAAGTCGCCACACTCCGCCGCCTGTTCAGGTACACTGAGGGAGAATTCAGAATGTCCAAATGACCTAATAGCACATCTTTTGGCACTTGTGGGGGGAAACCAGAGCACCCGGAGGTAACTTATGCAGACACGAGGAGAACGTGCAGACTCCGCACAGTCAGTGATCCAAGCCGGGAACTGAACCTGGGACCCTGGCGCTGTGAAGCCATAGTGCTAACCACTATGCTATTGCGCTGCTCACTGGCGGAGAATTGGACAGCTGGTTAAAAATGGCGCCGATCCCATCCAATTCTCCAGTTCCCTGCTGTGAGAAGCAGCGGACTACACACCCTGTATTGGTGGGAGGATGCAAATGGGTAATTTGAATCAATTTGCATCCGATTTATGCACTGGAAGCCCAATTCTCCAGCCCCCCCCCCACCATTATACCCTGGCCCTCTTGGCTGGGATTCACCTGGGTGTGGATTGTTGGAAGTATTTTCAAGCACGCTTCTGACACAGTGGACCCTGCGGTGGGTCACATATTTCATATAGGTGCCCCCCAGGGCCGCCCTATCCCCCACAAAGCAATTCATGCCCATCCCAGACATAAGATGTCCAACAGAGAAACTCACATCATACCCCGAACAGAAAGTCCCATCAGAGACCCCACCCAATCAGACCCCAACAGAGATCCCCACCATATCCCCCCATTAGAGACCCCTGCCTGAAAGCTGAAATACAGTCCAAGCATACGTTGAAAAATCATTGCATTTTCACATACCCTTTCCTAACATCTGCTGCCTCAGACAGAAGTGTTCAAAGCAGCAGCTGTTGCAAGGATCAGAGGCTTCCTGGAAAGCCAGGTACACTTCAAAGGGCTTGAAAGACTTTGACAGCCTTTGAAATGCAAATCTTCCATTCAATGTCACACAGCAATACATTGCATTGGCCAATGATGGACAGTTCTAGTACTCCAGAGACAGTTGCTTGGTGGATTGTTCATTGATCTTCCCCTTCATGCTTTCGTGCATCTTCATTATCCTGCTTTGATGCTAACCACAATGTTTCTAAACACTCTTGCCATGATTGACAGCCTTGCAGCACATCAAAGGCAGCTAAGTGCCTCCTGCTGTGAAAAAGGGGAAGTCGAGCAAGGGCATGAACCAGGTCGTGTTGTGTGCCGTGGGCATCATACTCCTTTTGGTGCCCAGCGGAACCCCCATTTAGGGGCTCTCCTACTATCCAATGTTAATAGTGGGAGGTGCTCCGGGCACAACGGAGAGGGTGGGGGGTTCCTCTCAAGAAAATATCAATTTAATGGAACTGGCATTCAGACAGAAATGACTGAATCAATATTTGTTTGTTATATACTCTTGTCCAAAAACAAAATCAGCCAGTGCCACTACCATCAATCACGCATTTCACAGTGCTTCTCACTGCTACACAATGCAGGAAGAGGTTTAATCAGGGTTGGTGCAACCATTGGTAAACCAGGGGGTCACCTAAAGTGGCAAGGCGCGGTGGCACGCTGGCACAGGAAATTCAACAGAAACCATGGGGAGCTTTCAAATATGTGAGTACATTTCCACATTCCCCCCCCCACCAACTGGCCCCATGCATGCTGATCAATAAAAGCCTTCCATTTCCCTCCATAGGCTCACTGACCTTTCCTTGCCTTTGGGAGGTTAAGACCAGAACGAGTGCACGACGGGGCTAACAAGTGGTCATGAGTTTGACAATTCGTAGTGGTTGTGTGAGAGTTGGACCATTTGACTGGATTCATTTTCAAAAGTTATTTGTGCGGTGGTGGTGGTGGTGGTATGTGTGTGTGTGTGTGTGTGTGTGTGTGGGGGGGGGAGAGGTGATGGTGGATGCTGTGGGGGCGAGGGCATGATGGTGCCAGACTCCAGGTTCCCCTTGGGCACCAAATACTCTTGCACCAGCCCTGGGTTTAATGTCTGTGCAAGGATGATTAAAATAATAAAGCATTGCTCCCCGTACACAATTTGTCACACTTTCTCAAGCAGAGAATAGCACAGAGAGTATAAACTATTCAGTCTAATCAATCTGCGGTGCTGTTAACCTTCGACATGAAAGCAAGAAAGTCATGAATTTACACAGTGGCGTTCATGACAGCAACAGTTCGCAAAGACATCCCTCACCCTGTGTCTGTCTATTTCCCATACCCCTTTACTTCCATAGAATCCATGGAATCCCTAAATTGCAGAAGGAAGCAATTCGGCTCGTTGAGTCTGCGTCGATCCTCTGAAAGAGCACCCTACCTAGGCTAATTCACCACTTTATCCCCGTACCCCACCTAACGGACACATCCTTGGACACTAAGGAGCAATTTTAGCATGGCCAATCCACCTAACCTCCGCATCTTTGGACTGTTGGAAGAAGCTGGAGCACCCTGAGGAAACTCGGACAGACACGGGGAGAACATGCAAACTCCACAGTTACCCAAGGCCAGAATTGAACCTGGATTCCCGGTGCTGTGAGACAGCAGTGCTAACTAACCACTGTGCCACCCTTTCTTTTCTTTCAATCAAAATTTGCATAGGCCCTGCTATTTCCAAGTCTGATACTGCATTTCATAGCCTGTGTAAAAAGGTTACTTTATTTGCCGAGGCATAGAATATAAGAGCAGGGAGGCTATAATGGAGCTGTATAAAATGCTCGTTAGGCCACAGCTAGAGCACTGTATGCAGTTCTGGTCGCCACACTATAGGAAGGATGTAATTGCACTAGAAAGGATGCAGAGCAAATTCACCAACATGTTGCCTGGGGTAAAGTGTTTCAGCTATGAAGCGAGGCTGGTGAGGCTGAGTTTGTTCTCTTCAGGGCAGAGAAGGATGAGGGTGGGGATCTGATTGAGGTTCACAAAATTATGAAGGACATAGATTGGGTAGATAGGAAGGAACCTTTCCCCTTAGTAGAGGGGCCAATAGCCATGGGGCATCGATTGGGATGGGATGGATGCAGACATAGAATTTATAGTGCAGAAGGAGGCCATTTGGCCCATCGAGTCTGCACCGGCTCCTGGAAAGAGCACCCAACCCAAGGTCAACACCTCCACCCTATCCCCATAACCCAGTAATCCCACCCAACCCAACACTAAGGGCAATTTTGGACACTAAGGGCAATTTATCATGGCCAATCCACCTAACCTGCACATCTTTGGACTGTGGGAGGAAACCGGAGCACCCGGAGGAAACCCACACACACACGGGGAGGATGTGCAGACTCCGCACAGACAGTGACCCAAGCCGGAATCGAACCTGGGACCCTGGAGCTGTGAAGCAATTGTGCTATCCACAATGCTACCGTGCTGACCGAAAATGGCGGCCGACTTGCAGTGCAGAAGGAGGCCATTCGGCCCATCGAATCTGCACCGATCCACTTAAGCCCTCACTTCCACCCTATCCCCATAACCCAATAATCCCTCCTAACCTTTTTTTTGGTCACGAAGGGCAATTTATCATGGCCAATCCACCTAACCTGCGCATCTTTGGACTGTGGGAGAAAACCGGAGTACCCGGAGCAGACACGGGAAGAACGTGCAGACTCCGCACAGACAGTGACCCAAGCCGGAATCGAACCTGGGACCCTGGCACTGTGAAGCCACAGTGCTATCCACTTGTGCTACCAGTGCATTCCACTTCTGCTACCAAGGTGAACAGGAGTATGGATGGTTATCAGGTTTCTCCAACATTGTGATCCCTCTTTGCAAAGGCAGCACTAGCCCCAGAAATCCTGTTACTGGAGGAGGAACATCAATTTTGAGCACATTTAAAAAGATTTAGAGTACCCAATTCATGTTTCCCAATTAAGGGGCAATTTAGCGTGGCCAATCCACCTGTCCTGCACATCTTTTGGGTTGTGGGGGCGAAACCCACGCAAACATGGGGAGAATATCCAAACTCCACACAGTGACCCAGAGCCGGGATCGAACCAGGGACCTCGGTGCCGTGAGGCAATTTTGATAACATTAGTGTGTGCACAAGAAGCAAGTTTTTGCGGCTTGGAAGCAGAAGACCACAGGAATTATTCTTAAAAAATTGTTCATGGGATATGGCCGTCGCTGGCTAGGCCAGCATTTATTCCCCAGCCCTGAGGACACTTAAGAGGCAACTACATTGCTGTGGGTCTGGAGTAACACGTAGGCCAGACTAGGGAAGGCTGAAGGATTTCCTTCCGTAAAGGACATTAGTGAAACAGCTGGGTTTTTTCGACAATCGACAATGGTTTACTGCTCATCATGAGACTTTTAATTCTAGATTTTTATTGATCTCAAATTCCACCATCTGCCCTGTTGGGATTCAAACCCGGGTCCCGAGCATTACCCTGGGTCTCTGGATTATTAGTCCAGTGACAACACCAGTAAGGCACTACCTCCCGAAATGAGGGAGTAGGAAGCAAAGTGCCAAGATTAAATTGGCAAAGTCAATAGTTTGTGCAGTATCTTGCAGTGTACCAAATTGCAGCAATGGTCACGTTCTCACTCATTATTTCCTTCAGAAATCATCTCAATATTTCAACGCCGAAACAAGTTTTTGTGTTTTCTGGCATTTTAAGGCTGATGTTGAATTGGATTTGTGACAGCTCCACATCTGAAGTGATCTAAAGGCAGACAGGGCAGTTTTATCACAGGAAAATCCAACCTAACGTATTGCCGTTCTACATCACTTGCATCATAAAGGAGTTACATTATTGGTTCACTATGATTGCACAAGGATGTTCTTCAACAGCAAGTTTAATTTGGTGTGAACAAAGTGCAGCATTTTGAATAAGATTTTGATCCACCAGAGTGAACACTTGTTATCTGCAAGCTCATGATCTGCTATATTTTACCATCTATCCCGTTCAGAAGCTGACAACTCATTGCATGAGACTAAGCATTCAATTGCCCATACACTTTTATCATCAGTCATGAGGAAATCCTTCCCATATGGTTTATTATAGGCAGGGGAAAGATGTGGGCCAATTTCCCCTGACCCACTTCTCAAACTGACTGCAAGATGTATTTTTATAAGGAGTGCTTAACCCCTTGAGAGCTGTGACTTTAAAACAAGGCACAATACATGCTTTTGTGTGTATCTATGTCAAAAGAAAGGATAAACATTTATTCATCATAACACCCAAAACCTAAACGCAACAAACACCCACTCCTCCATCACACAAGATACACGCACACACTTACAGAAGAAAAGATGTGACATACATTTCTTATCAGCGGGGGGGCACAAGCATGATGTCACGGAACCTGCCCGTTCCATTTTGTTTTGGTAACGTTTTTGGAGATTCGCCAGATGTGGTGATTGTCCCTTCCGGTGGTTTAGCTCACTGGGCTAATCGCTGACTTTTAAAGCAGACCAAGCAGGCCAGCAGCACGGTTCGATTCCCGTACCAGTCTCCCCGGACAGACGCTGGAATGTGGCGACTAGGGGCTTTTCACAGTAACTTCATTGAAGCCTACTCGTGACAATAAGCGATTTTCATTTCATTTCAGAGTAAGGATCACATGGCCTGTGTGATTAATCAGGACTTGGAGTGTGGAATCACCCCATAGTGAGAGAAGCTCCTAGGCAGAGATAATTTGGGAGCCGGCTACAGCCATGTGGCTGCTATACAATTGTTTGTGTTCACTAATAAAATCTGTGAAAGTGCATCGTTACAGCAGGAAAACCCAACAAGGCAATCGGCAGACTGCCCACTGCTATTCCTACCGGCGACAACACTTTGTTAAAAAATTGGAACGTTCTGGAATTTGTCTCTCAGATAAACTGCTTTCTGACCCTGGAATCAAGGTCTCAGGGGCAGAATGCTCTGGCATCTCTTTTGCTCAGCAGCACCACTAGAGAGACAGCCACTGCTGCAGGAGGGACAGGCACTGGAGTCCCAGAGTCGTGGAGCAACTCAGGCCGCAGTTAAGTAATGGGGGATAAGGGTGGCACGGTGGCACAGTGGTTAGCACTGCTGCCTCACGGCGGCGAGGACCCGGGTTCGATCCCGGTCCCGGGTCACTGTCCATGAGGAGTTTGCACATTCTCCCCATGTCTGGGTGGATCTCACACCCACAGCCCAAAGATGTGCAGGGTAGGTGGATTGGTCATGCTAAACTGTCCCTTAATTGGAAAAAAAAAGAATCGGGCATTTCAAATTTTTTAAAAAAGTAACGTGGGACGATGTGGTGGTTTCACAGTGCGGAGGGCCACTTGAAGATGGGTACAGGGGGTCAGCAACAAGGGTAGTGGGACGGCTCTCAGGGCTTTGAATAAGAACAGCCTCCACCGCCCTCAGGGAGATGCCAAGGTGGACGCACAATTGTAGCTATTGTGCACACCACATGGCGACAGGCCCACCTCCTGCTGGGTTAATATCAGTGGTGGTGGGATGAAGCCTTTAAATGGTCATTAATTAGCAATAGGGCAGGTAGGTTGCCTTTCCACTGAGATCTTAATTCTGGCAGTGGCGGAAAGGCAGCGGGATTTTAGTTTGCCAACATCCCACCCATTTATATGCCCTTTTTGCCTCTAAGCTTGCCAGTAGTAAGCACAGAAGATTCCACCCAATAATTTTGGTGTTGTAAGCCATCATCACACAACATTCCAGTTATGATTGGTCTCCAAATGTTTTGGGGTATTTTGATTTTCCTAATAGGTATTACAGACCTAGGACCGACTGTAACAGGCCGATACTTTAGTTCCAACCTTGTTGATTGTGAATTCAATTCAACACACCATTTTTCGTGGACACACAGGAAAACAAGAGAGGGAGATTAGAGCTTGACTCTTACAACTGGGTTTTATTGGCCGGAGTTTTATTAGAAAAACATAAAATCAAACCTCGCCTCAACTCCGAGATAGAAAGAACAACATTTGCATGGTTACAGTTCTGAACTTTCAAATGCTTTTTCCATTTGTTGTTCTGTTGCCGGGAAGGGTACCTTACAGGCATTCTCCCGCGAAGCTAACATGAGTGACAGGTAGCAAGACCATTCAGAGCAACCTTTGAACTGCAGGTTCGCATCCCATGAATACCACAGCCACTAGAGCCCTCTGATGGACAGATGTGTAACACAACTGTCACCTTGAATATGAATCATACAACATAGAACATAGAACAGTACAGCGCAGTACATGCCCTTCGGCCCAAGATGTTGTGCCGACCATTTATCCTAATCTAAGATCAACCTAACCTACACCCCTTCAATTTACTGCTGTCCATGTGTCTGTCTAAGAGTCGCTTAAATGTCCCTAATGACTCTGACTCCACCACCTCTGCTGGCAGTGAATTCCACGCACCCATTACTCTCCGTGCAAAGAACCGACCTCTGACATCTCCCCTATACCTTCCTCCAATCACCTTAACATTATGATCCCTCGTGACAGCCATTTCCGCCATGGGGAAAAGTCTCTGTCTACCCATTTTATCCATGCCTCTCATCACCTTGTACACCTCGATCAAGTCACCTCTCTGCCTTCTTCGTTCCAGTGAGAAAAGTCTTGGACATGCCCTCCAGTCCAGGCAGCATCCTGGTAAATCTCCTCTGCACCCTTTCCAAAGCATCCACATCTTTCCTACAATGAGGTGACCAGACTGGACTCAATATTCCAAGTGTGGTCGAACCAGGATTTTATAGAGCTGCAGCAAAAGTGCGGCTCTTAAACTCAATTACCCTGTTAATGAAAGCCAATACACCATACACCTTCTTCACAACCGTATCAACCTGGGTGGAAACTTTGAGGGATCTATGTGCGTGGACCCAAGATCCCTCTGTTCCTCCACACTTCCAAGAATCCTGCCTTTTACCCTATATTCAGCATTCAAATTCGACCTTCCAAAATAAATCACTTCACATTTATGTAGGTTGAACTCCATCTGCCACTTCTTAGCCCAGCTCTGCATCCTGTCAATGTCCTGTTGTAACAGACCTTGATACTATCGACAACTCCGTTAACCTTTGTGTCATCGGCAAGCTTACTAACCCACCCTTCCACTTCCTCATCCAAGTCATTTATAAAAACCACAAAGAGCCGAGGTCTCAGAACAGATCCCTGCAGGACACTACTGATCACCGGCCTCCAGGCAGACTACTTTCCATCCACTACCACTCACTGTCTTCTTTCGGCCAACTAATTCTGTATCCAGACAGCCAAATTTCCCTGTATCCCATGCCCCCTAACTTTCCGAATGAGCCTACCATGGGGAACCTTATAAAATGCCTTACTGAAATCCATATACACCACATCCACTGCCCGACCTTCATCAATGTGGCTCGTCACATCCTCAAAGAATTCAATGAGGCCTGTGAGGCATGGCCTGCCCCTCACAAAGCCATGCTGACTATCTTTAATCAAACTATTTTTTTCTAAATAATCATAAATCCTGGCCAGGATTCTCCGAGCCTCCGCACCGAAATGGCACTCGGCTAGGGGGGGGGGGGGAAGCATGGGGCCACAGACCCACGATCGAGTCCAACGCCGGGACGTGATTCTTCAGCGACCAGAGAATCGGATCCAGTCGCATGCGCGCGGTTGATGCGACGCCAGTCGGGGGCCGTTAAAAGAGGTCCCCGTGGCGATTCTCCGCGGTTGACCGGCCGAGTTCCAAGAGGCCCATTGATGCCGGCGTGAAATATTCCTATGTTTACGCCCGCATCAACACTTAGCTCCTATCTCTCAGAATCCTTTTCAGTATTTTGCTCACCACAGACGTAAGACTGACTAGTCTGTAATTGCCAGGGATTTCCCTATTCCGTTTCTTGAACAGCTGAACAACATTTGCCTCGCTCCAATCATCCGGTATTACTCCAGAGGAGAGTGAGGACATAAAGATCTTCGCGAACGGCGCAGCAATCTCCTCGCTTGCTTCCTATAGAAACCTTGGGTATGCCCTGTCTGGCCCAGGGGACTTATCTATCCTGATGCTTTTCAAAATTTACAACACATCCTCCTTCTCAATCTGTTCGAGCCAGGAGAGTTCTTCAGACTGTGATAACGCAGGAGTGAAATCAATCTTCGTGTTGTGGAAATGAATTTAGGGAGGAATATAAAGCATGGAGAACATTCACTATTGCCCATTTTTCAATGCTGCCAAACCAATTTCAGCCCCGCCACTTCTTTTGTTTTGGGTGTTTCAACATCCTCATTTTAGTTTGTTAAATACAGTGGATAAAAATGCCTTGTGAGACTAATCATGACCGAATCTACTTTTAATTCCAATGGAAATTGTTTAACTTTTGGGTTAATTTGGTGCAATTGCTCCAAACTGCTCAAGGCCCATCAGTCATGGCCTCACCCAATGAACTTTGGCAGGATCTGTGGCAGATGCCACGGTGTGGGGTTTAGAGGGGAAGTATGCCACTATGCGCTCTTCATGAGTGTTTGTGGCCTCTTTCGCTTCAAACATGCATGTTATGGCTGCAGTTCCCTTCCACATGCGGCACAGTAGCACAGTGGTTAGCACTGTGCTACTGTTCGATCCCCGGCTTGGGTCACTGTGCGGAGTCTGCACGTTCTCCCCGCGTCTGCGTGGTTTCCTTCGGGTGCTCCGGTTTCCTCCCACAAGTCGCAAAATACGTGCTGTTAGGTAAACTGGACATTCTGAATTCTCCCTCTGTGTGCCCGAACAGGCGCCGGAATGTGGCAACTAGGGGCTTTTCACAGTAACTTCATTGCAGTGTTAATGTAAGCCTACTTGTGACAATAAAGATTATTAAAAATTATTTAATGTCTTGAAAAGCATCCGGGTTCTCCCGGGCAATACCAGGAACAATACGTCGGGATCTGGAGCACCATTTGGGGGTTGATCAGGCAAATCCTGTTCTCACTGGAAGGAGAGGCAGCAAGTCCTCAGGGTGTTTATACAAAATCAATGTGATCCTTCCTTTGACTTTTAAACTGTACTGCTTTTATTTCCACTGAAAGAGGTGCTGCTGATGAACATATCCAGGAAGGAATTTGATCTGTGGACAGGTGGGTCCCACTTGGGACGTCTTTGGCTCTGCTATGGCCTTGAGTAAGAGCTCAGCTGAATGCAGCACACCAGGGAATAGTACTCACAATCACAAAATACAACATTGGCAAACCCCGCAGCATTCAGCCGAATGAATATTTATTATCTTATGTCTTGCCTGCTTAAAAGAAAATGAGAAGGATTGGTTTTACTGAACTAGCCACGGAACACGCTAATGAAAAATCCAAGAGCCATAACTGAAAACTACAATGTGGAAAAACTCAAACAAACAAATGATGAAAATGAAATGGAAGCACCCGTTCTCAATTTATTTTCAAGCGTTGATTACCAAAGCCATCACTCTCTGCATAACATGGTATTCTGTTGAATAGAAATTGCTATTTTCTATCTGGGGAGGGAACTAACCCTCTCTCAACATGATTTCCCTGCAGTTCACTGGTCATCACTTCGTAACGAGCTCAATGCTCACCAAACAAAATGATACAGGCTGGCATTGGGCGCACCTGAAGTCAGCCTCCTTGGGCGCACCTAAAGCCAGAGCTAAAAACACTTTCAATAGGGCAGCACGGTGGTGCAGTGGTAGCACTGCAGTCTCACGGTGCCGAGGTCCCAGGTTCGATCCCGGCTCTGGGTCACTGTCCGTATGGAGTTTGCACATTCTCCCCGTGTTTGCGTGGGTTTCGCCCCCACAACCCAAAGATGTGCAAGGGCAGGTGGATTGAACACGCTAAATTGCCCCTTAATTGGAAAAAAATGAATTGGGTACTCTAAATGTATTTAAAAAAAAACTTTCAATGTTGAACTCCTTTTACTCATTAAGTCACACTCATAGAATCCCTACAGTGCAAAAGGAGACTGTTCAGACCATCAAGTCGGCACTGACCCTTTGAATGAGCACTCTACCGAATTACGAGTGTCCACCTTGTCCTATCCCCCTAATCCCATAACCTAACCTGCACATCCCTGCAGATTAAGGGGCAATTTAGCATGTCCAGTGCACCTAACCAGTCTTTGGACTGTGGGAAGAAACCAGAGCACTTGAAGGAAACCCGCGCAGACACGGGAAGAACATGCAAATTCCACATAGACAGTCACCCGAGGCCGGAATTGAACCCAGGTCCCTGACGCTATGAGGCAGCAGTGCCAACCACTGTGCTGCCGTGCCGCCCAAGTATTGTCCCAATCTCATGAGACTGCACCTGACCTTTATCTCAGTTTGAATTTGAAGGAAACTCCCAGGTGTGTTATTTGCATGAGAATATTGGGCCTGCAACGATTGCAGGCTCTCTCATCTGAAGAAAGCCCCCTGGAATCCAAGGACGACAAAAACAGAGTGGAGCCCGACCCTTTTTTTCCTGCTTTTCGTGGGGAGGGGAGATTCGGGCGTGGTGTCTGGTGATGTGATTGTTGGGAGGTCACACAATTGCTTTGATATTTAATCAGTTGGAACATCTGTGGGCTACATTTAACATAAACTGGTTCAGATCAATATCCCATATCACTGCTTCCTTTTATCAATTAATAACAACCAAAGCTCAACTGAGCCGTGTTTTCTGCAGAGCAGAGATTTGTCAGTAACTGTAAGATGAACCATTGCTGAAGGCTTTGTGTAACCAGCCATTCCGATACACGGATCTGATAGACAAACTCCTGCAGAGTCTGGAATATCCTGGCTGGAGGCCATTAATGGTATTTTTCCACCCAGAGGGTAAAACAAAGTAAACTTGCTGTAATTGCATTTACTCGAAGGGAGACAGATCATATGAAGTTATTAAATCTTCAATGTTTAATTTCCTATGGTAGTCTCAGAGATCGATATCAACTTACCCCCTTTCGGCAGTTCCAAATCAAATGCGTGCTCAACAGCAGCTATGTTGCATTGTTTTGTTACAATTTATAGAATCCTTACAGTGCAGAAGGAGGCCATTCAGCCCATAATGTCTGTGCCGAACCTCTGAAAGAGCACCCCACCTCGGCCCACTCCCTCCGCCCTATCCCTGTACCACCAACTAATCTGCACATTTTTGGATGCTAGGTGGAAATTTAGCATAGGCAATCCGCCTAACCTGTGCATCTTTGGACATTGGGAGGAAACCGGAGCACCAAGAGGAAACCTACACAGATAAAGGGTGAAAGTGCAGACTCCACACAGTCACCCAGGTCCCTGGTGCTGTGAAGAGCAGTGCTGACCACTGTTCCACCTTGTCGCCCTAATGGGGGCGGCGGTGGGAGAGGTCCTGGGGAGGGGAGGATGCGGTGGGTGGGCTGGGTTCATCGACTTAACCTGCCACAAAAATGCTCACCTTATCTAGTTGAGGGTCATATATCCATCAAACCCTGTGGCCAATACTGTGCCCATTTAAAACTTTCTCAAATTATCTAGAATTTAGAGCCCTAAAGAAGGCCACTCAGGCCATGGGTTTATGTTGATATTTATGTTCCTCATGATCCTCCTATTACCCTGCTAAATCTAACCGCAACAACATATCCTGCTGTCTCGCACATGCCTATCTAGCTTCTGGGTTGGTTCACGGATGAAATCAAGAACAGATGGACTTTCAATTATCTGTCCCTTTTTGGGGGACGTTTGCATCTTCTCCTCACTCAGTTTACAGATTTCCCGCCAATCTTTCTCCTCTCCCCATCTCACCTCGGCCATTAGTACGTCAACCTGCGTGGGTTTCCTCCTGGTGCTCCGGTTTCCTCCCAAAGTCCAAAGAGCTTACTCATGATTGAGCAAATCGGTTAAATGACTGTAGATTTAAAATCCTTGGTGAATGATCTGGAGAGGAGATAAGGAGCAATGTTTTCACTCCGAGGGTTGTCGGGACCTGGAACATTTTACCTGGTGGAAACTGAATCCATAAGTGAGATTAAAAGGGAGTTGGGCAGGCGCTTGAAGGGAAGGAATTGATGGGATTACAGACGAAGCGCAGGGATGGGGGACAACACCACTGCTCCATCAAACAGGCAGCACAGGTGGGTGGGGCCAAGCCACTTCCCTTCCAAGCTATCAGTTTCTATGAGTCTTTGAGCCAAGACATGGAGAGTTCCTGGGTTAAATTCCACATGTGGGGTAAAAATAAATCAGGTCAGCCAAGCTTGATCCTGTCTTTTCCTGGCAGCCATGCACAAATACATTCAGCTGGTGTGTTTCATGATGCGTCAACAGGCCCTCAGGAGCGGCGATTCCGAGCCTGTCAGTAGACCAGCACGGCACTGGAGCGACCCGCGCTGCTCTGGCGCGGTTGCACGCATGCGTGGTGGCTCCCTTCTCCGCACTGGCCCCGAAGCAGCATGGCGTAGGGCTACAGGGGCCGGCGTGGAGCAAAAGAGGCCGGCCCACCGATTGGTAGGTCCTGATCGCGGTCCAGGCCACATCGACGTCTCCCCCCCAGGGCTGGACTCACTCCCCGCCCCCCCCCCCTCTCCACCAGGCTGCCTCTGGATGGATGCACGGCGAGGTTCTGCCACGCAGATGGCGGGTGGATAATCGCCGGACCCAGGATGGGCCAAGCGACCGCAAAAAAAATCCAAGTCCCGCCGGCGATTCTCCGGCCCGGCGTGGGCTGAGAGAATCCCGCCCCCAATTCTTACATTTTCCAATCAAGGGGGAAATTTAGCGTAGCCAATCCAGCGACCCTGCAAATCTTTGGGTTGCGGAGGTGAAACCCATGCAGACACGGGGAGAATGTGCAAACTCCACATGGACGGTGACCCGGGACTGGGATGCCCGGGATTACTGGGGCCAATGCTCAGGTTTTCATCAGCTAACTAAGCAGATACCTGGGTCTGTGGGCTCAAGCAGATTGACTTGAGGGGGAGTGGGGTCTGCAAGGGGGGGGGGGTGGGTTGGAATCTTGAGGATAAGATTCCAGAGGATAAATTAATTGCATTGAATAGGAAGACTTTTAACCAGCTTAATGCTGATTGTTTATCTCCTTCATCTCTTGCACCCCAGAGTATTTCCGCATTCCACGTGACCTTTGACCCCAGCCAACCCAGCTAGATTTTAACCGCCCATGGCCCGAACTGCCCAAGCTAAACATATCTGAAATCTGGCACAGCTTCAGTGCCGAGGTTGCTAGATTTGAGACACCGTAACTGGATCCATATTCGCAGTTTAGGATCAGATGGTGCGAAGTCTCATTCTTAGCATGAACCGATTCGTTCCGTAGGATGGGAGATTGGAAATAGAAGGGGATAGCAAGCATAAAAGCAAGAGGATCAAAACCAAACAGATTGTACTACATGTTTACCTTACTATTTGTTCCAAGTTTCAAATACTTTGTGTGCCTGAGAGCCCCTGTCCTGTATTACGACAGAAGCTCATTTTAGATATATTCAATTATTATTCAGAACTAAACAAGCACTTAACAAAGAGATGGAAATGTTGATCTTAAGTACAAGGTTCCATGTCGAGAACCCGGGTTCGATCCTGGCCCCGGGTCACTGTCCGTGTGGAGTTTGCACATTCTACCCGTGTCTGGATGGGTCTTACCCCCACAACCCAAAGATGTGTCGGGGAAGTGGATTGGCCATGCTAAATTGCCCCTTAATTGGAAAAAAAATATTGGGTACTCTAAGTTTATAAAAAAATAAATAAATACAAGTTTCCAAATAGTCTCATGACCTCAATTAAAAGGTAACCAATACATCTAAAATCCCTATTTGTTCATCTCATTGCGTTTCACCCATCAAAAGGTAGGATCTGAAGTGTAAAATCAAGATTAAATGAACCGTACGAGTATTGTAGCTGTCAGGTTTCAGGAAGTCGGAGTGCAGGGTGGGCCCTTAACTCCAGTTCCTGGTTTCATCCCTTTTAAAGTGACAAAGGTGAGCCCAATCAATGCATCATCGATCAGCATCCAACATTAGGAATTTTGCAATCATCCCCAGTCTGAGATTTTGGTGGGATCCTAAGAGCCAAAGATACGAATATGCCAAAACACAGCAGAGCTAGAAGGAAATGCCACGGTATCCAATACATAGTTATCCCTTCCCATACCCGGAAGAGGAATGGTCTCTTCATTTTACTCCCGGATTTCTTTCTTCTCCTGGAGACAGACGTCCCAAAGGTTCCTCAACCGCAGAGGTTCAAAGCCACATTTGCCTGGGTTGGTCAGGTTTGAATTTACATCGGGCTTTTAATAAAGAACCAGCCCGGTCAGCTGGTGATAATGTTGCACACTAGCTCTATTTACATCATCTTCATTTACTTCATGACACATTATTGCAGCATGTCCCAGTTCATGCATCGATCAGAAATTTTGTAGATTTTGCATCAGGTGTATAAAGCGTCCACCCATGAATTAGGCTGCAACGTGATGCCATGGAAATAAGAGATGCACGCTATTTGTTCATTCACACCTCTTGCAATCATGACTGGAAATCCATGATGTCCAATGTTACTGGAGCAACAGAGGCTTTTCCATGTTTCCTCGACTGACTGAATGCAAGGCTGGTCTTAAAAATATGGGGCAAATTCTTTTGAATTTTCACCAGATTGGTGCTGTCCAATTTTCTTTTAATTTCTTCTTGGGAACATAGATGATCTGAGCCAAGCCATCATTTATGCCCATCCATGGTTTAAAATTAAAAAAAAAAAAATTCTCCTCCTTTTTCACATTTTCTCCCAAATTTACATCCAACAATAAAAAATAATCAGTAATGAATGTAATGCCAATCCCCATATGAATAACAACAATCCCATCCCCCCACCAAACCCCAGACATTGGCCCGCATGTTAACATAAACAAATGACAAAAAGGATTCAAGAATCATCCATAGTCGCCATTAACACATACCGTAGATTTAAAATCATTGGTTTTTCCCTCCCCCCAACCCTCCCAGTCCCCAACCCCCTAATGTTCAATGTGATCCAATTCTCGAAAGTGCATAATGAATAACACCCATGAATTATCGAACCCCTCCATCCTTCCCCTCAGTTAAAACTTGACGTTTTCAAGCGTCAAGAATTCCAGCAGGTTCCCCCCCCCACCACGCCAGGGCACAGGGTGGAGAGGTTGATCTCCACCCTAACAGGACCCGCCTTCGGGTGTTCAACGAGGCGAAGGCTACAACATTTGCCTCCATGCCCGTTTCCAACCCCAGCTGGTCTGACACCCTGGATATGGCCTCCCGAAGGTCCAGTTTCACATGCACCACTTTAGAGATTACACTAACCACCTCCATCCAGTAATCCTCCAGCTTTGGACAGGACCAAAATATATGAACGTGGTTTGCGGGGCCTCCCCCACAACGTTCACACACATCTTCTACCCCCTCAAAGAGCTGGCTCATCCTCGCCCTTGTAAGGTGTGCTGTGTACACCACCTTCAGCTGTATCAGCCCCAACTTCGCACACAAGGTGGAGGCGTTCACCCACCAGAGCTCCTCACACCAGAACCCCTCCTCCAAACCCTCTCCCAACTCTTCCTCCCACTTTGCTTTGATCCCTTCCAGCGGTGCCTTCTCCTCTTCCAAAATAGCCCCGTAAACCGCCGACACTACCCCCTTCTCCAATCCCCCTGTCGTCAGCACCTCCTCCAGCAATGTGGAAGCCGGCTCTACTGGGAAGCTCTGTATCTCCTTTCTGGCAAAGTCTCGAACCTGTATATATATAAATATTTCCCCGTGATCCAACCCATACTTCGCTCCCAGCTCCTTCAATCCCGCAAAACGATTCCCAAGAAATTTTTTGTTTTGGTGTTCTAATTCCTTTCTCCTCCCATCTCTGAAAATTTTCATCCCACTTCCCTGGCTCAAATCTATGGTTCCTCGAATCGGCATTTCCCTTGACCCTGCCCCCAACCCGAAGTGCTGTCGAAACTGCCTCCAAATTCTCAACGAAGCTATTACTACCGGACTCCCTGAGTACCTCCCCGGGGCCATCGGGAGTGGTGCTGTCACTAGCACCTTCATTCCCGATCCCCAACACAAACTCTCCTCCATTCTGACCCATTGGGAGTCAATCCCTCTGACCCAGCTCCGTACCTTCTCCACATTCGTCGCCCAGTAATAATACATCAGGTTCGGAAGACCCAAACCCCCTGTCTGCCTTCCCCTCTGTCGCAGCACCTTTTTAATTCTGGCCACCTTCCCTCCCCATATGAACGAGGTAATCATCCCTTCAATCTCTCTAAAAAATGCCTTTGGCAGGCGATGAGACCATCAATTCACAAGACACGTGATTGGACGTGAACAGTGGTTTTAATAGTCTTACAACTGAGCCTGCCTGCGACGAGATGAACCGGCAGCAGGCTGACGACTGCAGAGCTTTATACTTCTGGTTAGTGGGAGGAGCCATGGGCGGAGACATGGGCGGAGCCAAGGGTGGAGCCCAGTACAAACTCCTCACCACCCCCTATGGGCAGAGCCGCGCAATGGCTCACATACAGAGCCCACAAGGACACAATACATCTGATACAACAGTGTGAATTACTAGGTTTATAATTCACCACAGCAGGAAAATCGGCAGGCATTGAAAAATAAACAGAAATTGTGGCAACACGTTCATCTTAACCACCTGTACCCGACCTGCCAGTGACAGAGGGAGACCATCCCACCTTGCCAGATCAGCTTTCACTCTCCCTACCAAACTAGAAATGGTGTATCTACGGAGCGCTCCACCCCCCCCCCCCACCTCCCCGCAATCTCGGGCAGTTGTCCATCCATTGTTTCCCCGAGATGGTGATGGTGGGCTTCCTCATTGAATAACGGCCGCATTTGCAGTGCAGGTGCTGACACAGTGGTCTTAGGCCGAGGAAAGTCTCATGATGTAATTCCTGAGGCATTGTGCCATTAATGGCGCAGGCATCTACCCCATTAGTTCATGCAACCTTGAGCGTGAGAAGTGGGACTGGGTCAGAGGTGCAATTTGCATCCAGGCAGGTAGGTGTTGTGCTCAACTCAGATATAACTCCAAAAGACCATCCAGAGGGTTTAAGGTTGTCCAATCTTTGCTGGATAGTTCATTGTATATTAATGATCTTCCAATGCCTTGTCCTAATGACTATTATTCAAATAGAAGCTTAGATATGAGCAGAATAGCATATTCAATCCAGTTGACTATCAGAACCAAGGCTTGTTCCTCATATTATGGCCAGATTTGGTTGGGAATACCATGTTCCTTCATTAGACCCATGATGGAGTTCATCTGTGGTGCTTGAAGAATCATTTGAGGGAGAAGGGGTTCAAAAAGAATGGATGTACTTGCAGCACGAAAATCATCTCTGGTAGATGCAGGATTTACTCTGCTTCTTATTTAAGCTTATCTTTCTGCAGGACATTCCCCGTTATTGAAGGTGCAGTGCTGTTACGAGTGGAACAAGCTTCTGGGTTCAGTTGGGGAATGGGAGGGATTTGCTCAGTTATGCTGGCAGTGTTTTGCCTGCCACCTTCAAATTCCAGCTTTTAAAACAAAAACATTCTGCCCGTAACCCAGGAAGAAAGAAAGCAGCAGCATGGGGCAGGAGAGGCCAAAACCTTCCTGTTCCTAATGGCTCAGGACTAAACGTGGTATATTTACACACTGAAGCATTGAAGAGGGAAAGCAATCTTTTTGTCAGGATTTATCAACTTGTGCGTGTTTGTTTGTTGTCCCCTGACCCCAGTACTCTCCTCGTAATTGCCTGCTCAAAGGTTCCCCCCACTTTCCCTAATTTCTCAGCCGACGTCCCTCTAGCCGAGAGTCACGGCACCCAACTTTCACAGCAGGTTGTCATGATTCTCCGCCACTTTCAAATATTGATTGAACAAAGTCATTCCCAGGACCAGACCATATCAAGTAGGATTTGGAATAGCCATTTGAACCTGCACCACCATTCAGTACTATCTTGGTTGATTGTCTGCCTCCTTTCCATCTTCCCTCATGATATGACCCTTCCCTGCTATTAGAAATATTTAAGAATACAACTCACATAATCCAGTACTCTTTAACAGATGCTAAGTAATATTACTTTGTTTTGCTTCAGTCAAGGTTTGAACCCCAGGCTCCAGCCTTGTCTGGGGCCTACGTAATGTGTTCAGCTCAATGCCATTCACTAACCCACCAAGTCAGCGGGGAATCTTTCCATTTTCTAACTTAAAAAGCTTCTTGTCTTGATACAATTCATTTTCAGAGAGGGTTTAAAAAAAAGGGTTCAAATCCGGCCTTAAATCAGCCTTGAAAATCATTACAAATCGTTCCTTTCAATGAAAACTGTCAACACACTAGGAACACAATACTGAATAGCAGTCGCTCTAACACTGTTCCTATGCACCTGTGAGTCAGGCCATAACTCATTTGTCAAGGGTGAGACCATTTAACATAGACTGCCATTCTGTAGCAGTCTTCCACCTTCTACAGTATGCCCATTAACAAAGGGTTCTTCTTTCATCCTTATTCTGCTCCCCTTCGCCGTCAAACACTGATTTTAGATGGGAAACAGTTCCCTGCCCACCAGCAGTACGTAGTGAAAGCAGCCAATCTTTGTCGGTGACCCACACGGCGAATGCTAGCTAGTTACTTGACTTGTGCGCTGGAGAATGCTTCCAGCAAGTGAGCCATTCAGTGCTGAATGGAAGTTCTCGTGCTCCACTGCTGCAGCTGACAGTTGGTTTCGCTTCTCTGGACATCCACCTCCACATTTTTTAAAGTTTTAAATAAATTTAGAGTATCCAATTCTTTTTTTTCTAATTAAAGGGCAATTTAGCATGGTGTCGCGGGATCCACCTCCTTCTCAATGTCCAGTCCTTTATTCCTCGCCTCGTACAAATCCCACTGCGTGTCGGAGTGTTGATCACAGGGCAGAGTAATGCCAGTTAATCTGGAGCACTGGCAGACCCTTTTGTCTGAAATAAAGTTTGACACACCAGCATGGCGCCGAGGTCCCAGGTTCGATCCCGGCTCTGGGTCACTGTCCGTGTGGAGTTTGCACATTCTCCCCGTGTTTGCATGGGTTTCACCCCCACAAGCCAAAGATTGCAGGTTAAGTGGATTGGCCACACTAAATTGCCCCTTAATTGGAAAAAAAGAATTGGGTATTCTAAATTTATGAAAAAAAAAGTCTTCTGCCTTGCCAGTCTCAGGGCTATTGGTTATTTTCATCCAGATGGCAAGATCGAATTACATAAACACTGTCAGAAATACTCTGATGCATTACCTCTCCTCCCGAAAGAAGCTCCCAAACAGAAGTGAGAATATTGTTACTGACGTGCTGCAGCAGCAAGATGCAACCTGACTGGGAGAGCAAGTAGCTGCATTTGAGACATTAAGTATTTGTAACCTACTGACTACATGTGCCAGGGGGATTTTTTTGCTGCTCAGATGAGGCAGTGCACAGCAGAAATTAGTGATAATAGAGGGAGGCATCTCATTATAATGCTGCGAGCTAAATACACCGCCAAAACAATTAATTCCTTTCAAGAGGCTGACAAAAACAATGATGGATGAAGGTGTTACCACATGAAACATGTTGGAGTAACAAGGCAAAGCCAAATGATGGGAGAAAGGGATTGTTTGTTAAGAGGCATGCAGATCCTTTCTCTCTCTCTCTGTTGCAGCCAGACTTGGTGACGGCAAAACAAGTGCTATAATTTTACTTATATGTAAACCTTACTTAAATGTAGACCTCACCCAAACACAGCTGGCTTTCTTTGTCCCAGTTATAAGTTTTGTCTCAACAATTAGTGTTGCTTCTGGAGTCGTCACTCTCAGTAAATGCTGGGCTATGGCGGTACAGCAGCCATAGTTATTGCTCATGCTGTAGAAAAGTGGTCATGACTTCCTTACCTCCGACTCGCCTGCCTTCGACACAAGGCCTCAACGCTTCAGCCGAGTGTGTCTGTGCAAACTCTTAGAAAGAGCTGTCCAAGCCATGACGTTAAGCAGAAATCAATAGATTTCTGGATCACAATGACATCAAGGGACAGAACAGAAAAGTGTCTTTGAGGTAAATGATCAGCCGTGATCTAATGGAATGGTGGAGATTGCTCGATAGGTCGTTTTAATGTTCAAATCCCACTTTGGCAGGTTGCTGAACTGCAATTTAATCTTCTCATTTGTGGACTAACATCTGGAAAGCTGCTGGAGTGCAATGGGGAATAAAAACTGATTCATTAATATCCAGGCAAGATACCCTAACCTAGTCCAGCCAGTATAGCCTCCGGTCCCATTCTACATGCCCTCTCAGGTGACCTATCAAACACAGAACCAAATAACCAATTGCGAAGGAGCAAGGTGGCTGGCCAATATTCTGTTGTACAGCATACAATGTAATAAATAGGTTAGAGTAAGCTGCCCTGAACACTTGCGCTCTGCAGTGCTATTTCGGCCCAGGAATACCCTCTTTAACAAACGTCCCACCCACCTACATACACAGTCATCCACACAGAAGGATTGAAATGCCTTGCTTTAGTCAGACAAAGCTTGAGAAAGCAATGGTTTGGAGAGGTCTGCTCAATCCCAGACACAAAGATATTTCTCTGCCAAAGGATGTCCTGACCTCATGCGAATGCTACGACACACTGAGGGGCTTTAACTGTGTGGCTGAATCAGCTGATGACCACAAATGGCTTCAGGGACCAGGCAAATGTAATTAGCCAAGATTCCGCTGTTGATAGGAAAATAACAGGTATTAATAACAATAATAATAATCGCCTATTGTCACAAGTAGGCTTCAAATGAAGTTACTGTGAAAAGCCCCTCATTGCCTGTTCAGGGAGGCCGGTACGGGAATTGAACCCGCGCTGCTGGCATTGTTCTGCATTACGAGCCAGCTGTTTAGCCCACTGTGTTTGTTTGTCAAGGAAGGCTGATGTGGTGCTGGGCAGCCTCCCAACATTCACTGTCCACTTGCGCCCGCAGGCTGGCATGGGCCAGATATCTCACTCAAAGTAAGCCTGGTAAATCCTTTTTTTAAAAATTTAGAGTACCCAATTCATTTTTTCCAAGTTAAGTGTCAATTTAGTATGGCCAATCCACCTACCCTGCACATCTTTGGGCTATGGGGGCGAAACCCACGCAAACACGGGGAGAATGTGCAAAATCCACACGGACAGTGACCCAGAGCCGGGATCGAACCTGGGACCCCGGCGCCATGAGGCAGCAATGCTAACCACTGCACCACCGTGCTGCCCAGCCTGGTAAATCCTGAGTTGGATGATCTCCAGAGAGACAAAAGGGGAGATTAGAAATGTTTGCATTTTTGTCGCACCTTTCACAATCCCAAGGTGCCCCAAAGTGCTTGACAACCAACAAAATACTTTTGAAGTGTCGTCATTGTTGTAAGATAGGGAAGGCAGTGGTTAATTTGTGCACAGCCAAGGTCTCACAAAGAGCAATGTGATACTGACCAGATAATCTGCTTTAGGGATTATGCAGTGCGCCAAATATGTGCCAGGCACCACGAGCAAACTCTCCTGCTTTTCTTCAAAATAGTGCCCCGAGATTTTTTTACATCTTTTCCCAGTGGTTAGCACTGCTGTCTCACAGTACCAGGGACCCAGTTCCATTCCATCCTTGGGCCACTGTCTGTGTTGAGTTTGCACGTTCTCCCAGTTTCCGCGTAGGTTTCCTCCAGACGCTCTGGTTCCCTCCCGCAGTCCAATGATGTGCGAATTAGGAAATTCTCCCGTAGTGTCCATTGATGTACAGATTAGGTTATGGGGTTACAGGGATAGGGCAGGGTGGAAGAGGGAGTGTAAATAAGTAGCTAATTTGAAGGGTCGGTGCAGACTCAGTGAGCCGAATGACCTCCTTCAGCACTGTAGGGCTTCTAAGATTCCCGAGCGAGCAGACATTATTGTTGTGCTGCCCAAACATTGTGCCACCCCACTGTGATACCGGAATTAACATTCTCTTTGTTTATATTTCAATGCAAAGGTTCCATTCTGTGGCATCCCTGATCACTAAAAACCTGGATATTCCAAAGTGTCGTGTACAGTCATTAATTACTCTCTCAGTGTTGTATTTGTTGTCTGCATGCCCTTGGTGCTATACAAATTTTTGTCTACACAGTTCGCCAGTTTCGGGGTTCTTTCCTCCAACCGTTCAAAGTGGTCAGCTGTAAGGCACGGCTGTGAATAAGGACCACCTGAACAGAGCTGTCTACAGGATGTGTTTCCACGAGAGTAAGTCAGCAGCCGTTTCTCTCATTAAGCCAAACAGTGAAAAGGTTCCAGGAGATAAGAAAAAAAAGGGCTTTATTGTGAAGTGTCGAACAAACGCTGAACAAGTCAGGAGAAGCCGAGTGCTTTGAGACCTCATCGTTTCTTCATTGGCTTTTAATGATGGATCACAAATTGAAATGTTCGCACAACATGGAGCGAAGCTTTCTGCTAGTCACAAAGGGGGGGGGGGGGGGGGGAGAATGACCTTCTTCACTCTGTGTAGTAACTTCATTAATGCATGCAAAAAGAATCGGCAGACAATGAATTCACACTCTGGCCTTAGTGCTTCACCCACCATGAGTGCATGCTGGGAATTCAGGGGGCCAGTCGACTCCCCAGGACTTTTGGACAAATGGAAACTATTGTCGGAACACGGGTGATTTTCTACGAGGTTAACTAAGATATCTTAATACAAGCTGGTGTTCAACCCACTGATCGGTGCACTCCCGACAGACCTCCCACATTCCACACTGTGTGAACTTGAGCTCATTCAGAGATCTGTTCTTCCCATGTCCTCACTCGCATTCATCCATCACCCGTCTGTTCGCTGACCTGCATTGGCTCCCGGTTAAACAACACCTTGATTTTAAAATTCCCATCCTTGTTTTCAAATCCGTTCATCACATCACCCTTCCCTACTACTACAATCTCCTCCAGTCCCACAACCCTCCGAGATCCCTGAAGTCCTCTATAATTCTGGTCTCTTGACCATCCCCAGTTTGCATTTCTCTTGCCATCGGCAGCCATGCCCAAGGTCTGGAATTCCCTCCCTAAACACTCTCGGCAGGATTCTCCTGTGCGGGGTCTAAGTCCCCACGCCCTGCGGGAATACCGGTGCAAACCACTCCAGCGTCAACAACCCCTGAAAGTGTGGGATTCTCCGCATTTCCGGGGGCTAGGTGGACACCGGAGGGGTTGGCGCCACGCCAGCCGGCGCTAAAGGGACTGCACGAGTTAGCGCATGCGCCGCACCGCCGGCGTGGTTCAGCGCATGCGCAGACCAGCCAGTGTATTCTGGCACAGGCGCAGGGGGTTGTCTTCTCCGCACCGGCCATGGTGGAGCCCTACAGGTGCCGGCGCAGAAGCAGGAGTGCCCCCACGGCACAGGCCCGCCGCAGATTGGTGGGCCCCTATCGCTGGCCAGGCCACCGTGCCCCCCTCCCCCACCCCGGGGTAGGATCCCCCCATGCCCCCCCCGAGGACTGCCCCAGCCGACTTACCTGCCAGGATCTGCCGTGTGGGACCATGTCTAATCCACGCTGGTGGGACTGGACAGAAACGGACCGCCATTCGGCCCATTGGGGCCCGGGGAATTGCTGGGGTGGGGGGGTCTGCTGGCTACGGCCCCCGACCGGCGTGGTGTGTTCCCCGCCGCTGCCCGAAAACTGGCACCAGAGAATACAGCAGCCGGCGCCGGGGCGGTATTCGCGCCACCCCCCCCAGGGATTCTCCGACCCGGTGGGGAGTTAGAGAATCCCGCCCTCTGCCTCTCTGCACCTCCTCACCTCTTTCTTCCTTTATGAAGCTCCTCAAGACCTGTCTTGTTCATCCAGCTTTTGGTTGTCTGTCTTAATGTTTCCCTTTGCAGCTCAGTGTCAGATTCTGTTGGGTAATGGTCCTGTGAAGCACCGTGGGACATTTGCCAACATTAACCATGTCACATAAATACTAGTTGTGACCTTATGTGGACAGTGTCGTCAGGCAATGGCAACATCTCTTCCAAAATCCAGTGGACGTAAAAGATCCCATGGCACTATTTTGAGGAAGAACAAGGGTGTTCTCCTCATTGTACTGTCTAAGATCTATCAAACACCACAAAAGGATTATCTGGACATTAACATGTTGCTGTTTTGGGATCCTACTGTGCAAAAAGTGGCTGCTGAAGTTCTGACATCAAAACAATGGCTTTACTTTAAAAGTGCTTCATTGTCTCTGAAATGCTTTGGACATTCTGAGGGTGTGAAAGGCGCTTTATAAATGCAAGCTCTTTCTTTTTACCGTGAAGTTGTGGTACGTTTTTGTAAAAATGTGATACACAGGGGGGTAACGGGGGGTCAAGAATGCTACTTCAAACAGAAAAAGTAAATCTCTGCAACAATCGTTAGACTGGGGTCTTCCAATGAAAACACTTTGCCATTATTAAAACTTAGAAGGAGGTGAATGGAACCAAGATATTTATCGAAGCCAGATGTTGCCTTTCTGCCTGATACTGTGACCTGTCGAAATGAATGTAGAAACAAAATGCAAAGGAGAAAATACTGGAAAGTGATCCAACCGTTTCTGGAGTCACAATCTGCAAAATATAATAACTCACTTCAACAAAGTGACCTGAAGAGGGGCGTTCACAGGAAGTGGCTGAGTGGATGCTGGAGAGCGACATCATAATAATAATAATAATAATTGCTTATTGTCACAAGTAGGCTTCAATGAAGTTACTGTGAAAAGCCCCTAGTCGCCACATTCCGGTGCCTGTTCGGGGAGGCCGGTACGGGAATTGAACCCGCGCTGCTGGCCTTGTTCTGCATGACAAGCCAGCTGTTTAGCCCACTGTGCTAAACCAGCCCCCGGCATGAGACAGCTTCTCAAGATTCTCGCAATTTCCCATGTAGGGTGACCTTTTCCTGCAAATACCTATTCGGTCATGCCAAGAGCAGGCAATAAACCCCAGTCCTGCCTCATGGGGTCATGGCTCCCTGAGTGACAGATTTGGTGGAATGCCGCCCACAATTATGATGTGGAGATGCCGGCGTTGGACTGGGGTGAGCACAGTAAGAAGTCTTACAACACCAGGTTAAAGTCCAACAGGTTTGTTTCAAACACGAGCTTTCGGAGCACGGCTCCTTCTTCACCTGAAGAAGGAGCCGTGCTCCGAAAGCTCGTGTTTGAAACAAACCTGTTGGACTTTAACCTGGTGTTGTAAGACTTCTTACTGTGCCCACAATTATAGACAGAGAAGTCAACAAAAATTCCAAAATGTACAACGAGAGATAAGGAGCAAATGAACAGTGTTCCATGTTATTTAAGGATTGCAAGAATTTTCATGCCGCCAAAACGTATCAGGCCGTTCTAAAATGCTATTGGTAGGACTTTTGGAATGGAGGTGTTCCCCACTCTGCCACTTGAAGAGTTGGCAGGAAATGCACTTCTGCTTACACTGGCTGTCCTGCAGTCATTTAAGGTTCCAAGCAGGGCTAATTGTTGTGGGCCCCTCACTCAGGAAGAACTTCCATCTCTGAGATTGTCCGGCCGCTCTCTAGTCCCTGTTGCACGAATATCAGTAGTGGCCAGGAGTGGAACTACAGCGGTCCTCAGAGTTGTCATCCCAGAGTCCAGCATCCAGAGGGGGGAGGCCCCCTGTTGAAAGGCGGCCGTTGAGGGAGCCTATCCCACTTTCCCACCCGAGGCCAAGGCAGGCTGACTTTCCCGGCTCACCCCTTGCTCTTGAACTCCTCCTGTCAGCCTCAACCTTGAGACTGACAGCTCTCTGAGGCACAAGTCCTGTCTCCAGCCAGTTAACGCTTCCTGAAGCCAGTATCAGCAGGGATGCGATCCCATTTGGCGGAGCGGGAAATACCGCCATCCATAAAATCCTGTCCATAGGGTTCTGCTGCTGCTATTACTAAATTGCGGAAGTGGAGTTGCTCAGTGACAGGGAAAATGGACTGACTTGTCCTTCACAATTACTACCCCCTTCGCCAAGTTTTGTCAATATGGCAAGACTGGACCGATGCAATTTGTGGAAATCCACTCTCAAACTCACAACATGTGACTATTATGAGACACACGGCCCTGGACTATTATGAGACACACGGCCTTAACTACTGATCCATATTCTAAACATCAAAGATTTTCTATCATCACAAATGCATTCCACAGGGTAGCATGGTGGCGCAGTGGTTATCACTGCTATCTCACGGTGCCAAGGACCTGGGTTTGATCCAAGCCCAGGGTCACTGTCCATGTGGAGTTTGCACATTGTCCTTGTGTCTGTGTGGGTCTCACCCCCACAACCCAAAAAGATGTGCACGGTAAGTGAAATGGCCACACTAAATTGCCCCTTAATTGGAAAGAAAAGAATTGGGTACTCTAAATTTATAGGAAATTGGGTACTCTAAATTTATAGAAAAAAAAACAAATGCATTCCACTCCCCAGTTTGAAAATAACTAGCTTAAGATGCTTGTGCGATGTCCAAAGTTCTAGTGTGGCATTAGTCCAGCTTGTTTTCGCCTGATGAGGTAGACTACAGCGGCATTGATTGACAGCTCATGTCATTTTCTGCAGGACAAGTGCCCAGGCATCCACAAACAATGGATATGAATTAGCCCAAATCACTGTGCTGTACTTGCAGACGGTAGCACACATTGCATTTTGGGAAGTGCCATTCACCAGCATCAATCTTATCATCTCAATCTTATAACATGCAGTAGAGCTGAAAGATTATGTAGTTGGAACATAATGACGCACCACAAGGGTTCTAAGCAAGGTCTGACTTATAGTTAAACAATCCTAATCTTTATTAGTGTCACAAGTAGGCTTACATTAACATTGCAATAAAGTTACTGTGAAAATCCCCTAGTGGCCACACTCCCAGATGACAATAGGCTACTTTCCCCTTTGAGAGTGAGCTGGCTGGTGGTCATTCAACTTGAATGTCACCACATTTCCAGCGAGGGGCAAGGTTGAGAAGGTGGGGCCTTCGTGAATAATGTCAGCCAGTACTGGAATTGAACCTGAGCTGTTGGGGTCACTTCACATCACAAACAAGTTGTCCAGCCAACTTAGCTAACTGGTCCCCTATCTGAGTGTACATGTCCTGGTTAAACAGCTTGGAGATGCTGGTCATGCCCCTTTTAACCTTTGAAGGCCAATGTATCGATCATAATATCCATGTTTTTGGGAGTCTTGCCCAAAGCCACTTTGGCTTCTGTTGAAAGCCTGATCAATCTTTCTCTCTGAGCACTCTGCCGCCTACAAGTTCCCCACTAAGCCACACGCCATTCTTTTTTTAAACATAAATTTAGAGTACCCAATTCACTTTTCCAATTAAGTGGCAATTTAGTGTGGCCAATTCACCTAGCCTATACATAGACATCGACATAGACATAGAATATAAAGTGCAGAAGGAGGCCATTCGGCCTCTGCATCGGTCCATCGAGTCTGCACCGACGCACTTAAGCCCTTACTTCAACCCTATTCCCGTAACCCAATAACCCCTCCTAACCTTTTTGGATACTAAGGGCAATTTATCATGACCAATCCAACTACATTGCACATCTTTGGACTGTGGGAGGAAACCGGAGCACCCGGAGGAAACCCACACAGACACGGGGAGAATGTGCAGACTCCTCACAGACAGTGACCCAATGGGGAATCGAACCTCGGACCCTGGCGCTGTGAAGCCACAGTGCTATCCACTTGTGCTACCGTGCTGCCAAATCCACATCTTTGGATTGTGGGGGCAAAACGCACCCAAACACGGAGAGAATGTGCAAATTCTACTCGGTCAGTGACCCAGAGCTGGGATTGAACCTGGGACCTCAGCGCCATGAGGCAGCAGGGCTAACCCACTGCACCACCGTGCTGCCTTGCCATACACCATTCTGACTTGGAACTGTATCGCAGTTCCTTCACTACTGCTGGGGCAAAATCCTGGAACTTTCTTGCTTACAATACTGTGGGTGTTCCTTCACCACATGGACTGTAGCAGCTCCCATCATCATCTTCTCAAGGGCATTTAGGGATGGGTAATAAGCACTGATCCACAAAAGGAGATATAGCAACCCAGAGATAGATGTCAGGAGCATCTTTAAGGAGGAAAGCGGAGCAGAGAGCTTTGAGAAGGGAATTCCACAGCTTTTGGGCCCAGGCATCTGAAGGCATGGCCATCAATAGTGGAGTGATAAAACCGGGAATGTGTAAGGGATCGGAATTGGAGTAGCGTAGATGACCTGGGGGGTTTTGGAGTTGGAGGACATTACAGAGATAAGGGGCAAGATTCTCTGCGAACCGGCGGGGCGGGCAACTCCGGCGTGAAGCAGTGGCGTGAACCACTCCGGCACGGGACGCCCCAAAGGTGCGGAATCCTTCGCACCTTCAGGGGCTAGGCCAGGGCGCCGGAGTGGTTTGTGCCGCGTCGGCCGGCGTGAAAGAGTTTTTGCACCACGCCAACCGGTGCCAAAGGCCCTCTGCCAGCCGGCGCAAGTTGGCGCATGCACGGGAGCGCCAGCGTGTGCTGGCGTCATCCCAGCGCATACACAGGGGGTTTATCTCTGCGTCGGCCATCGCTGACTGTTACAGCGGCCAATGCGGAGGAATAGAGTGCCCCCACGGCACATGCCTGCCCGCGGATCCGTGGGCTCCGATCATGGGCTAGACCACTGTGGGGGCACCTCCCGGGGCCAGATCCCCCCCGCGCCCCCCTGAGGACCCCAGAGGCTGCCCGCCGAGTCAGGTCCCGCCGGTAAGTACCTGTTATAATTTACGCCGGCGGGACCCACCGAAAACGGGCAGCCACTCGGCCCAACACGGGCCGGGGAATCGCCGGCGGCGGGAGGGGGGGTCGATTCCCCCCCCCCTCCAAACCCCGGCGCCGGAGAATTCGGCAGCTGGCGGGGGCGTGATTCATGTCGCCCCCCGGCGATTTTCCGACCCGGCGGGAGGTCGGTGAATCCCGCCCAAGGAGGGGTGATGTCAGGGAGGGATTTGAAAACACCAATGTGCATTTTAAAATCAAGGTGCTGCTCAACCATAAGTCAGTTAGAAGTCAGTGAGCACAGCCATGCAGTGATAGCTAAACAGTATTTGGTGCAAGTGAAAAGGCAGGTAGCAGATATATGGAGGCAAAAGGTGGGGTTCATCCAGGAGAATGCTGCAACAGTCAAATCCACAGTAAAAAGTCATGAATGATGGTTTCAGGAACAGATCATGGAATCATGGAATTTACAGTGCAGAAGGAGGCCGTTCGGCCCATTGAGTCTGCACCGGCCCTTGGAAAGAGCACCCCACACAAGTCCACACTTCCACCCAATCCCCGTAACCCAGTAACCCCAACTAATCTTTTTGGACACGAAAGGCAATTAATCTGAGCCAATCCACCTAACCTGCGCATCTTTGGACTGTGGGAGGGAGGAAACCGAAGCACCCGGAGGAAACCCACTCAGACACGGGGAGAACATATGGACTCCGCACAGACAGTGACCGAAGCCGGGAATCAAACCCTCGTCGCTGGTGCTGTGAAGCAACAGTGCTATCCACTGTGCCATCGTGCCGCCTCCTGAGCTGAGGCAAGGGAAAAGATAGACAAACACCACAGAGGTGGAGATAAGTGATCTTAGTGATGGCACAGATATGTGATCAAAACTTATCTGAGGGTCAAATTCGACACCAACAAATCTTTATGTTCATTCTCCGACATTGTCAGGAAGAGGGGTGGAGTTGACAGTTAGGGAACAGCATTTTTGATGGGGACTGAATGGCTTCAGCCCACCTGATACTTGGAGGAAATGTTTGCTCCTCCAGTACTGGATGGTGAATCTTTAGAGACATTTAACAGGTCGAGAGAATTGGGTGTTGTTCACGCACATATGGGGCGAAATTTTCCGACACCCCGCAGGGTCGGAGAATCGCCCGGGGCCGGCAAAAATCCCGCCCCCGCCGTGGCAGAAATTCTCCGCCACCCGGGAATTGGCGGGGGTGGGAATCACGGCCCGCGATGGGCCGAAGTCACGCCGCTGAGAGGCCTCTCCCGCCGCCGTGGTTTCAACCACCTCTGGTGGCGGCGGGATTGGCGGCGCGAGCGGGCCCCCGGGGTCCTGGGGGGGGCGCGGGCCGATCGGACCCCGGGGGTGCCCCCACTTTCTTCTCCACCATGGCGGAGGCGGAAGAGAATCCCCCAGCGCGCATGCGCCGGTGGTGACGTCAGCGGTAGCTGACTCACCGGCGCATGCACGAACCAGTGAAGGCCTTTCGGCCAGCCCCGGCGCCAGGCGGCGGGCGTCACAGGCCGCTGGCGCCGGTTTTGGTGCCAACCACTCCGGCACGTGCCTAGCCCCCAAAGGTACAGAGAATTCCGCACCTTTGGGGAGGCCCGACGCCGGAGTGGTTGACGCCACTCCGCTACGCCGGGACCCCCCGCCCGGTAGGGGAGAATCCCGGCTGTGGAACCTGGCATTGACATGTAATCCACTCTTCAGTACATGGCAGGCAGATTCTGCAATGGTCAGTAGTGCCACTCCATCAGATTGAATTTCGGCCTCAGCATGTGCTTTTTGGCTGACAGATCCCAGTTGGGCATCACGCTAATACTCATTGGATACATTGGGTACCAGCCCACCATTTAAAAATTCTCATTCCCTTGTTTTATTCTCTGAAGGCCATGACCCACCCTATCTCTGTACCTTGGCTAGCCTGTCAAACCTCTGAGACCACCTGATCTAACTCGGTGTCCATTTTTTTGTCTGATTTTCCACTGCCATGAAGCGCCTTGGGAAGTTTAATCAGGTGGTCAATGCAAGTTGTTCTCGTAAGTACTGCACCGGAACAAACAAGAGGTGGGCAACTCTTCCGTCACCAGCAATGATAAGAATAGGGTTAGGTGGATTGGCCATGCTAAATTGCCCGTAGTGTCCTAAAAAGAAAGGTTAAGGGGGGGGGGGGGGGGGTTGTTGGGTTACGGGTATAGGGTGGATACGTGGGTTTGAGTAGGGTGATCATTGCTCGGCACAACATCGAGGGCCGAAGGGCCTGTTCTGTGCTGTACTGTTCTATGTTCTATGTTCTAATAATCTTTATTAATGTCACAAATAGGCTTACATTAACACTGCAATCATGGAATTATAGAATTTACAGTGCAGAAGGAGGCCATTTGGCCCATCGACCCTACCAAAACCCACACCTCCATCCTATCCCCGTAACCCAGTAACCCCACCCAACCTTTTTGGGCACAAAAAGGCAATTTAGCATGTCCAATCCACCTAACCTGCACGTCTTTGGACTGTGGGAGGAAACCGGAGCACCCGGAGGAAACCCACGCATACACGGAAATAACGTGCAGACTCTGCACAGACAGTGACCCAAGTTGGAAATCGAACCCGGGTCCCTGGCGGTGTGAAGCAACAGTGCTAACCACTATGCTACTGTGCCGGCCTGCGACTGAAACCCTGTCAACAATTGGAGCATCCAATGAGGGAGCAGTGGGGTGGGGGGGGGGGGGGGGGGGGGGGGGGGGGGGGAGAAACTTTCAACAAGGGGCAGATTTGTCAGAGAGAGAACATGGAGTGTGGGATAATCGATACAATATGTAAGAAAAATAAGCTGTGAGTAGATATTATGAGTGACAACTATCCCAAGAACAGGAATCCACAGTGCTGGAAATGAAACGTTTGTTTTCTTTTTGGCATGGCTTCCTTCTCAACTGATGTTTATTACATCTTGCGAAAACGATGGTGGTGGGTCGATAGGTCACTTTCTGCTTGACTCGAATGACTGGAATGCTCGCCACACCCAATGCATATTTCATTTTAACCCCTCCACTTCCATCTGTATTTCAAACAAACTGCATTCTCTTTCTCTCCACAGACCCTCGCTGTGTGATTCTTCATAGGAACGCCAATTACTGAAAATAAATTGCACTTATAGATTGAGCTAAATTGCTGGTAAATGAGATGTTATGGATCATAACTTCTCGTATCGCACACAGTGCGGACGGACAGAAAACGCTGTCGCTATATGTGAGCCAATTGGTCGACAGCATTTGGCAGGTAAAGCCCCCCTGCCTGTCCCTCTGCTGCTGGGTCCCTCGTTTGTCATGCCATTTTGAACCTCCTTAAAACAAAATGAGAGCCATTTTCCTTCAGGAAACAGATGTTTACACCAAATGTGGCAACAGAATGGAAGCTCAGCTGGAATGGTTCACTTTAAAACAAGGGCTGCCTGCCGCAGTGTCTCTACGATTTCAGACACCAACAGCCTCCCATGTGTGTCTGGAATTACTTCAGCCAAATTGCTATTGTGTGGGCCCCAAAGATTTCATTGCTGCGTGTTTCAGTCATTCCCAGATTATTTGAACTTGTCCACCTGATTTAATCAGGGCAGAATTGATCTGATTTGCATCACTCTTGCAGTTATTGTTCAAATAAATAGAAAATCAGAAATATGTCTGTTACAACCTGGATAGGTAGGTGCAGGGTTCTGTCAATTCTCTGTCTGCTTTCCTGGAAAATGGTTTAAGCTCGCTTGGCTTCTGCAGAAGAATATGAGAACCACAGGCTGTAAATATGATGACATAACACCGAATAGCATTTTTTCCCACTCCCCCCCCCCCCCCCCCCCCCCCCCCACACACACACACGGGGTAGTTACTTATACTAAAGCTATAGGGGTAATGTTTCATTGCTTTTTTCTCTCTCTCTTTTGTTTCCTCCCCTCCTCCCATGAGTTGGTGACCCACACTTTGGCATGGTTCCAAGTGACATGTTCTCATGTGTCGGACACAGCAGTGATTGTTGGCAGCCCACTCAACATTCGACTCTGTCTAATCCTCACTTCGCGTTGGTCTGACTATTTTTGCACTTTGCATCAAGTATCACTTTAACGGTGATCCACAACTGGAGATTTTGTCCATTCCCTTTACCCAAGCACACTGAGACCAATTCTGACCCCCCCCCCCCCCCCAATCTTTCTTCCCCCTTTGGAGGTGAGGTGACTCGGCCCAGACCATTGGTCAACTGTGGACGAAGATTGATGGATTTTTAGACACTAAAGAAATCAATGATATAAAGACAGGTCAGGAAAGTGTTGAGGGAGAATAACCATGTGGAAGGGTCGATCAAGCCTCAGGGGTCGGATAACCTATTCTTGTTCTTATTTTTTCTGCTCTTATAATGATTTTTCTGGTATGTGTTACATCCTTACCCCCCCCCCCCCCTCACCACCCCCCCCCCCCCCTCCAACAACTTGCCTTCCCTCACCCTATGCCCAGTTATGTTTGGCCTCCTTTTGTACCGCATGATTTTATGCTCCTCTCACTCACTATCCTTAGTTAAGACTACATTACGCAGGTTCTGCTCACACCTATAACTGACTCATATATCATATGAAAGTGTAAGAGCTCAAATGCCATTTTACATTTTTTTTTTACATGGGAGTGTCACTGGCAAGACCAGCATTTGTTACCCTTGAGAAGGTGGTGATGAGCTACCTTTTTGAACCATTGCAGCACATGTAGTGTCGGTACACCCAAGGTACGATTAGGTCAAGAGACCTCCAGGATTTTGACCCAGAAACAGGGAAGGCTGAGGTCATCCATCCAGATTATTTGATTTTGAACCTTTCTGCAGTGGTTTATTACAACTAAGTGGTTTGTTGGGCCATTTCAGAGGGCAGTGGAGAGTCAACCACATTTATGGGTCAGATGTCACATGTGTGTTAATTGCCCTCATCACTCCTCCATGAAAGCCCAGAGGACCCATGACGTCTATCACTGCCAATCTCCACTAGTTCCATCTACCAATGTGCTGAATTTGGAAAACCCTGTCCTCATTTGCAGTCACCCCATCTGACCCCTACAACCCCATCCTTTTTGATGGTAGATCATGATTAAATACGATGTGGAGATGCCGGCATTGGACTGGGGTGAGCACAGTACCTGAGGAAGGAGAAGTGCTCCGAAAGCTTGTGTTTGAAACAAACTGTTGGACTTTAACCTGGTGTTGTAAGACTTCTTACTATGATTAAATACATTATAAATAGTGCAAAATACCTGAATGAGTGGAGTTCCAAAAACACTTAAGAAGCTCAACACCATCCAAGACCAAGCAGTCCTCTTCACTGTTGCTGGGTCAAAATCCTGGAATTCCCTCCCTGACAGCATAGTGGGTGTGCCTACACCACATAGACTGCAGTGGTTCAAGAAGGCAGCTCACCACCACCTTCTTAAAGGCAATTAGGGATGGGCAACAAATGCTGACCTTGCCAGTGATGCCCACATATCCCATAAAATGAATGTTCAAAAATTCAACGTATAGGAGTAAACAAGCATGGTTTCCTTATCTTGACACCATCATCAACCCATGAAAATAAGGATCTCTAATTCTCCCATCACAAAATCCCATTTGTATCGAAAGCTTGCTCGGTTCAAGTAGAAAAGTGAGATGGGAGCCATCACTTTCACAAGAACCCTTCCAGCTGTTGAAAATGTCATTGAAAGGATGACTGAGAGAGGACAAACATTTCTGACGCTTGCCTCAGCTATCTGAATAGCACACCAACCAAGACTGACTCACACATCAGATGAATACACTGCCTGCTGTGTTATTGAGCTTGAAGATTAGGTAGATCACAGCTTTGGTTGTGAAAGTCAATGGGCTGGATTCTCCAAAAATGGGGCTATATCCCCACTCCGGCGTAAAACTGGCTGCCGTTTCACTCCTATTTCCTGCAAAAAAATAAAGAGCAATTCACTTACCTGGAGGGGAGTAGCAGGGACCCGGGGAGCTTCACGCAGCTTTGGCTGGGGATACAGGCCCCCGCACTTCTGGTTCCGAGTCCGCGCATGCGCATGGCAGCAGCGGCCTCGCCGAGTGCCATGGCGGACACGGGCCATCAGCAAGAAAGGTCCCTCCCGATCGGCCCCGTGCCACGTCATCCGATCCGCCCTATCGCTGCCCCGGCTGCCCATAAGGCCCCCTGGTGGTGGATCCACCCGGGCGGCCGTGGACTGAGTCTGCAGCCGCCGCGCGCAAGTCCCGACCGGCCAGACGTAGTTAGAACCATGCCATTGAGAAATCGGCCGGTCGGGATTGGAGTATCAGTGGGCGAGCCTCTGGCAATGGCCCCCCCAGCAGCGTGGTGTGATTCGCAGGCGAGCGATTCGCAGCCGAGTGATTCGCAGGCGGTACCAGACCCGATTTGGGCGTGAAAGTCGATTCTCTGCCCGCACGCCAAACGCGATTTCGACGCGGGGTTGCAGAGAGTCCAGCCCATAAATCTTAGTCAGGATGATAATGTGGGCATTGAAGTTATCTTCTGCTGAGCGAGAGGCTCCAAGCAAATCCACCCACGTTCCCATCCCTGATCCCGACCCTGCTCTAAAATGTGCCGGCCATGCCTCTCTCGGGCCAAATAGCCAGTTGGACACTCACTGATCCTGCTCACATGAGGATCAGCTTTATGCCTGAGGTAACAAAAGGCCTAAAATCACCAGAGAAACCATTTCTCTGTTCCGTTTTAAGGGGGAGGGAAATTGAGAGAGGGAAAAACAAAGTCAACGGTGAAATACAAATTGAACTTTTCCACTTACTCACAATCTCCTAAATCTTGTGAATCAAGACAGGTGTTGTGCACCGCACATCATAATTCTTGCCCTTTTTATACATATGTAACAGAGGAAGGTATCTATTTTAAACAAGAGTCGAGACTGATAAGCCTGCTGGGATGTGTAATGCTGCAAAGATGCCACTGATCGCTCAGATATAAGATGGAAGAGATGTGAAAGTCGGTGGACTGGAATGTTCCTTCCAGCACTACAGTGATGAATCATGCACAGCACTGAATACACAGATCACCAGGGGAAAGGATGAAGAAAAACATCTTCCTCTCATTTCTCCGCAGTGGACAGTGCCGGCTGGTTGTTTGTATTAACAATCATGATAACTCCACACAGAAAAGATTGCTTCTGGACAGTATGCTCTCTTCCCTGAAATGGGATTTGTCTATTGAAAATCAATTCAGATTACTATTAGAAAGAAATCGGGCAAAACAGGTTTTGCAACGAGGCCTCGGACAACATGGGCTTGGTTTTTACGAAGCCATCCATCGTCTAACGCATACCGAATTATCTTTACACACTCCAACAGACTGCATTATGCAAGACAACTCTGGTTCTCTCCGAATTCAGGCTTTTGGATGAGATGCTAACTTTGTTTTTAAATGTAGGGTACCCAATTCATTTTTTCCAATTAAGGGCAATTTAGTGTGGCCAATCCACCTACCTTGCACATTTTTGGGTTATGGGGGTGAAACCCAAGCAGACACGGGGAGAATGTGCAAACTCCACACTGACAGTGACCAAGAGCTGGGATTGAACCTGGGACCTCGGCGCCGTGAGGCAGCAGGGCTAACCCACTGAGCCACTGTGCTGCTCCTGAGATGCTAAACTTGATCAATCCACTCCCTGAGGTGGTCGTAGAAAAATCACAGAATACTACGGTTCAGAAGAGGCCCTTCGGCTCCTCGAGTCTGCACCGACGCATGAAAGGCCCACCTAATCCCACTTGCTAGCACTTGGCCCATTGCCTCGGATCTTATGGTGTGCCAAGTACTCAACCCTATTGCATGATTTTGAATAATAAAATGAAAATTCTCCCCGGTGTCCCGGCTAATATTTATTCCTCAACTAAAGACATTAAAACGGGTTAGATATCTTACAGTTGTCACATTTCTGTTTGTGGGGCCTGGCTGTGAGCAAAGTAACTGCCACATTGCCTACATTATGATAGTGACCGTACTTCACAAAACACCTCACTGCTTTCATATGTCCCAAGGTTGTGAAAGGCCTGCATCTCATGGAATAGAATCACAGAATGCCTACAGTGCAGAAGGAGGCTATTCGGCTCATTGAGTCTGCACCGACCCTCGGAAAGAGCACCCGACCTCGACCCACTCCCCCACTCCACCATAGTAATGGACATTCCTTTTGCCTGCTGTTTCAGTGAAGGAGTTAATCCATTTGAAATCAACCGAGTTAATGCCCGAGTCAAAATAGTCAGAAGTAGTGTCGTATAAATGCATGAAGCGTTCATCCATTAATTTCATTAACAGTCGTTTCCAAGCTCGTCGTGCTGCGGAACACATCAGAAGGAAAGTTCAACTCAGCCTGATGCCTATTACCCGTCCTATTACCTTGTCAAAACGGGAACGGATTAAGACCACATCCCACAACTCCACCTGTTCTCTCACTCACACTCAACCCGCATTAACAAGATGAAAGCTCCCTTTACCTGGTGCTGCAAGGCTCCGAAGTGAAATGAATTGTGGCAGATGTATCAAATAACAGAGACCGGAACGCGTCTCAGGGGAGTAATATCTCAGCATAGAGATAATATGGATTTGCTCTGAGCTTTGCTCTCGCACCTTTAGCATCATTTGAACCCCTTGGTGGGTTACGACCTTGACACATTCTAACCGGTGCCCTGCTATATATTTCAGTTTGTGTGCAACCCCCCCCCCCCACTTCCTCCCCCCCCCCCCCCCCCCGGCCCGGCACCCGCCCCCCGTACATCCCACACAAATGCTGCAGTTCTGAGTGTGAAAATAAATGTAGATTACACTCACCCCACGAAAATCACTTGCTATTTCTAACGGGTCAAACAATTTTCCTTTGTTGTGTGATAAGGTTTCATGAAGGAAGCACGAGTCTGCCTGAGATCAATAATTCTCTCTTTTGTGTCCATGTGCCGGTCAATGTGAAAAATACAAGAAGGCAGCAGGGAGGGAACAGTCTTCCACTTTTGAATACTCACCAGGAAAGATTGGTCGAGTTCTTTCTGGATTAATTTACAATTCTGTAGCGTGTACAAATCAAAACAAATCAAACCTCACCCCAGCTCCGCACTCTAAGCATCTGAACAAGACAGGTCCAGGATAGATAGTATCAATCTTAACTCGGGGTCTGAGTGTGAAGTGCCTATACTGACAGAGATATATTTCTGTTTTAAAAAAGGGTTAAAGGGATATGGGCTCGGGTCTGGCAGATGGAATACAATGTTGACAAATGTGAGGTTATCCATTTTGGTAGGAATAACAGGAAACGGGATTATTATTTAAATGATAAAATATTAAAGCATGCCGCTGTTCAGAGAGACTTGGGTGTGCTAGTGCATGAGTCACAGAAGGTTGGTTTACAAGTGCAACAGGTGATTAAGAAGGCAAATGGAATTTTGTCCTTCACTGCTAGAGGGATGGAGTTTAAGACTAGGGAGGTTATGTTGCAATTGTATAAGGTGTTAGTGCGGCCACACCTGGAGTATTGTGTTCAGTTTTGGTCTCCTTACTTGAGAAAGGACGTACTGGCGCTGGAGGGTGTGCAGAGGAGATTCACTAGGTTAATCCCAGAGCTGAAGGGGTTGGATTATGAGGAGAGGTTGAGTAGACTGGGACTGTACTCGTTGGAATTTAGAAGGATGAGGGGGGATCTTATAGAAACATTTAAAATTATGAAGGGAATAGATAGGATAGATGCGGGCAGGTTGTTTCCACTGGCGGGTGACAGCAGAACTAGGGGGCATAGCCTCAAATAAGGGGAAGTAGATTTAGGACTGAGTTTAGGAGGAACTTCTTCACCCAAAGGGTTGTGAATCTATGGAATTCCTTGCCCAGTGAAGCAGTTGAGGCTCCTTCATTACATGTTTTTAAGGTAAAGATAGATAGTTTTTTGAAGAATAAAGGGATTAAGGGTTATGGTGTTCGGGCCAGAAAGTGGAGCTGAGTCCACAAAAGATCAGCCATGATCTAATTGAATGGCGGAGCAGACTCGAGGGGCCAGGTGGCCTACTCCTGCTCCTAGTTCTTATGTTCTTATGGGGAACAGGTAGAGAGGTGGATTTGAGATCAGGAAGAGATCAGCCATGATCTGATTAAATGGCAGAGGAGGCTCGATGGGCTGATTGTCTACTTCCGATCCTAATTCCTATGTTCCCATGGTGAACATCAGCATAAGGCCCTGGTCACTTCAACTCCTGGGCCTCATCATCATCTACTGATGACCTTGCATCCAAAACTGGTGAGAATGTCAAGGAACCTTGCAGGTTGGAATAGGAATTTTGGTGGTGTGAGGGACCAAGTGGGCCATCCCCTGCACTAATGTAAGTGGAAAGGTTGCGGGGGAGTGTGGAGAATGGTGATGTTCACAATTATGGGGGGGGCAGAATAAGCCCAACGTGCCCTACTGGGAGACTTTCCTAAATGGTCCATTTTAAACTTACTTGGGTTTCTTGTGGTCTCTCAATCCAGCACTGGCCCCCAATGCCTCAACTGATACATGAAAGCATATCTGGATAGAGGGGACTAGTTGCCAGTTAGGCACAATCAACACGGTTTGGGATGAGCTCAGGTTTACAGATAAGGCAAAGTCAGAGGTCAAGGGTATTGGAGATGTCAAATCTGGAGGCAAAACAAAAAGCATGGATAAGGGTTTTGGCAGCCGATAAGCATTGTCAGAGTTGAGTAATATATCAGAGAGTACAAGTTGTGTTGTCCCTTGTTTCCAGCATGCTTATGGGTCAAAGGGTGGAAAATATGTCAGATTGTGCAGTTCCCTAAATAGCATCAGATGAAGACCCGGGATCAGCCCAACACGAAGAGGAATATTCAGGATGTGCGGGACAAAATACTATATTTCATTCATACATAGTCCCACCATGTGTTTAAATACGGCCCAGGCCAGCATACTGGGTTTGCCATTGTTTCCAAAGTTAATGTGGTTACATTAAATGCCAGCATGTGACACATGGTGGGAAGATCCGCCTAGAGTTGGTTACAAGTTCAAACAATGGCATTCACTGATCTCTAAAACTGAGATCAATTTGACCTCCGTTCAGTAAAGCAAAGCTGTGGCTGTCACCACTTGCTTCTTTCCGATGAAGCCAGTTGATTCGGATCCTGTTCTATATTTTTTTACTTCTCCGAGGTAAGCCATCATGGAACAAAGAAACAAATAACACTCATCACCAACAATTACCAGCAGTCCCTTCAGTCCTTTGGCTCGAGGTCCTGGCCACTGATTCCTGCTGTTCCGCAAACTTGTCTCCAAAAACAAATTAAAGTTTGCCAGCGGGGGGAGTGACTCTTCTAAAAGTACATTTTCATGCAGCACAGCAGTTAATTTAGATATGAATTACTAGCAACTATCTTTGCAGTTCAGTCTCATGTTTACTTCTGTGAGGCTGCCAATGTTTTCCATTCCAAACATAATTCTGGCTGATCAACGACGAATCAACTGTTTCGCTGCATGTCACTGTGCCGAAACACAAATGAGATTAATTTTGTCACTATATGCATCTATGTTTTGGAACATTTATATTCTGTCGGTGATCGGAATGCGAGGGGGTGGAGGGAAACGACTTGGGTGATGTACAGCAGCGTTTTATTTACGGGTGCTTGAGAGATCAAAACGGAATGAATGTGTTCCCCAGGGGCACAGTTGGTCACCGCACCACGGGCGTCCCCCCCCCATAGCCACTGAGTCAACAAGGCCCTGGCAGGACCTTGCTATGTGCTAAGTGAGCGGACCTCAGTTACATTAGCCATGGGAGTGCTACAATTGTCTACACAGAATCTGACCGTGCTCAAACAGGCCACATGGTCCACTAGGTTTATTCATTTTTTTAAATAAACATTTTATTGAGGTATTTTCGGTACAGTAACAACAACAAAATAAACAATGTACATGAAACCATACACATAGTGCAAAAGCCATTTACCTCTCGTACTTATTGACCCCCTACTCTAATCTAAACTACTCCCCCCCACCCCCCCCCGTTTGCTGACGATTAATTTCCCGCAAAGAAGTCGACGAACGGTTGCCACCTCCGGCTGAACCCGAAATGTGAGCCTCTCAAGGCGAACATGATTTTCTCCAAACAGAGAAAGCTAGCCATGTCCGATAGCCAGGTCTCCGACTTCCGGGGCTTTGAGTCCCTCCATGCTAATAGTATCCATCTCCGGGCTACCAGGGAAGCAAAGGCCAGAACGTCAGCCTCTTTCTCCTCCTGGATTCCCGGGTCTTCTGACACCCCGAAAATCGCCACCTCTGGATTCGGCGCCACCCTTGGTTTTAACACCGTGGACATGACGTCCGCAAACCCTTGCTAAAATCCCCTAAGCTTTGGACATGTCCAAAACATGTGGACATGGTTCGACGGTCCTCCAGCACATTTTGTGCACCTGGCCTCAACCCCAAAGAATCTGCTCATCCGGGCCACTGTCATGTGAGCCCGGTGAACAACCTTAAATTGTATCAGGCTGAGCCTGGCACATGTTGCAGACGCGTTGACTCTACTCAACGCGTCTGCCTATAGACCATCCTCTATCTCACTTCCCAGCTCCTCCTCCCACTTGCGCTTCAGCTCCTCGGTCTGAGTCTCCTCCGACCCCATAAGCTCCTTATATATGTCCGAGATGCTCCATTCTCCTACCCACCCTCTGGAAACTACCCCGTCCTGAATTCCCCTTGATGGCAGGAGCGGGAAGGTTGACACCTGTTTACAAAGGAAGTCCCGCACCTGTAGATACCTGAATTTGTTTCCCCTTGCCAACCCTAACTTTTCCTCCAATGCCCTCATACTCGGAAAGCTCCCCTCTATGAACATATCCCCCATCCTCTCAATCCCCGCTCTCCGCCATATCCGGAACACCCCATCCATATTCCCTGGGGCAAACCGGTGATTATCACAGATTGGGGCCCAAACTGATGCTTCCACTGCTCCCACGTGCCGCCTCCACTGGCCCCAAACTCTCAGGGCTGCCACCACCACTGGACTGGTGGAGTACCGTGCCGGCAGGAACGGCAGAGGCGCAATTACCAACGCCCCCAGACTGGTGCCCTTACATGAATCCGCCCTCATACTCTCCCATGCTGACCCCTCCCCCACCACCCACTTCCTGATCATGGCTATATTAGCCGCCCAGTAATAGTTGGATTGGATTGGATTTGTTTATTGTCACGTGTACCGAGGTACAGTGAAAAGTATTTTTCTGCAAGCAGCTCAACAGATCATTCAGTACATGGGAAGAAAAGGGAATTGAACAGAATTCAAGAAAATACATGAGAATACATAATAGGGCAACACAAGATATACAATGTAACTACATAAGCATTGGCATCGGATGAAGCAGACAGGGTGTAGTGTTAATGAGGACAGTCCATAAAAGGGTCATTTAGGAGTCTGGTGACAGTGGGGAAGAAGCTGTTTTTGAGTCTGTTCGTCCGTGTTCTCAGACTTCTGAATCTCCTGCCCGATGGAAGAAGTTGGAAAAGTGAGTAAGCCGGGTGGGAGGGATCCTTGATTATGCTGCCTGCTTTCCCCCGGCAGCGGGAGGTGTAGATGGAATCAATGGATGGGAGGCAGGTTCATGTGATGGACTGGGCGGTATTCACGACTCTCTGAAGTTCCTTGCGGTCCTGGGCCGAACAGTTGCCATACCAGGCTGTGATGCAGCCCGAGAGGATGCTCTCTATAGTGCATCTGTAAAAGTTGGTAAGGGTTAATATGGACATGCCAAATTTCCTTAGTTTCCTGAGGAAGTAAAGGCGCTGTTGTGCTTTCTTGGTGATAGCGTCGACATGAGTGGACCAGGATAGATTTTTGGTGATGTGCACCCCTAGGAATTTGAAACTGCTCACCATCTCTACCTCGGCTCCGTTGATGCTGACAGGGGTGTGTACAGTACTATGCTTCCTGAAGTCGATGACCAGCTCTTTAGTTTTGCTGGCATTAAGGGAGAGATTGTTGTCATTGCACCACTCCACTAAGTTCTCTATCTCCCTCCTGTATTCAGACTCGTCGTTGTTCGAGATCCGGCCCACTATGGTCGTATCGTCAGCAAACTTGTAGATGGAGTTGGAACCAAGTTTTGCCATGCAGTCGTGTGTGTACAGGGAGTAGAGTAGGGGGCTCAGTACGCAGCCTTGCGGGGCACCGGTGTTGAGGACTATTGTGGAGGAGGTGTTGGTGTTCATTCTTACTGACTGTGGTCTGTTGGTCAGAAAGTCAAGGATCCAGTTGCAGAGTGGAGAGCCAAGTCCTAGGTTTTGGAGCTTTGATATGAGCTTGGCTGGGATTATGGTGTTGAAGGCGGAGCTGTAGTCAATAAATAAGAGTCTGATGTAGGAGTCCTTGTTTTCGAGATGCTCTAGGGATGAGTGTAGGGCCAGGGAAATGGCGTCTGATGTGGACCGGTTGCGACGGTATGCGAATTGAAGTGGGTCAAGGCGTTCCGGGAGTATGGAGGTGATGCGCCAAATTTTAGTTACTAAAATTTGGCAGCGCCAGCCCGCCCTCTCCCCGACTCCGCTCGAGCATTACCTTCCTTACTCACGGGGTCTGGCCCACCCAGGCGAAGCCCTGTCACTGGCTGGGGAGGGTGCAAATGGTGAAGGTGACGGTCCTCCCGAGATTCCAATTGTATTTCAGTGTCTCCTCATTTTTATTCCGCGGTCCTTTTTTAAGCGGGTCAACAGAGTGGAGACACTGAAATACAATTGGAATCTCGGGAGGACCGTCATCTTGACCGCCTCCCCGCCTCCCCCCCCCCCCCCCCCCCCCCCCCCCCTGGACCAGTCCCAGCCCCTCTAGGCTCTCAGAGCAATTGCCAACGGCTCTATAGCCAGCACAAACAAACAGTCCCTGTCTCGTCCCACGGTGCAGTCTAAAATAGTCCGATGTTATCCTATTCGTCCGTACACTTGTCACAGGAGCCTGATACCGTAACCTGACCCAGTCGATAAAGCCCCGCCCGAATCCGAACCGTCCCAGTATCTCCCACAGATAGTCCCATTATAACCGATCAAAAGCCTTTTCTGCATCCATTGCGATCACTACCTCCACCTCCCTACCTTCCGGGGCATCATGATCACATTTAACAGCCTTCTTACATTGCCCACCAACTGCCTGACCTTAGCAAACCCCTTCTGGTCCTCCCCAATAACGTCCGGAACACAATCCTCAATCCTGGAGGACAAGATTTTAGCCAGCAACTGGGCGTCCGCATTTAACAGGGAGATCGGCCTGCAGGACCCCCACAGCTCAATGTGCAGACAGGAAACACATACACTTTTCCGGCTGGAAGAGAGCCCAGGCGCCATATTGGTGAAAAAACAAATCAGGACCCACGCAAACAGGCATTAGATGGTTTGCAGATGCAATTTTCTTTTTCCCATTATGAGGCAATCTAACGTGGCCAATCCACCTCGCCTGAACATCTTTGGGCTGTGGAGTTGAGACCCACGCAGGCATGGGGAGAATGTGCAAACTCCCACATGGACGTCCTCACCGACCTGAGGCAGCAGTGCTAACCACTGCGACACTATGCCGCCCTTGCAGATGCAAATAAGGGGCATGTACTAGAATATTGATTTACCCTGAGGCAGTTGCAACTGGGTTGAGTTGCAGACTTTACTTACTGCTACGGAACGTCCCCTAATGTGGGGAACGGTCTATGCCAAAAACTATAAGATCCTGAACATGAACGCAGAAGATCCCGTGGCACTATTTTGAAGATGAACAAGGGTTATCCCTGGTGTCCATGCCAGTATCTATCCCGGGTTGTGGGAGCTGGTTTTCAATTGGCTACCATGATTCTCATCAATACAATATCCATAGAATCCCTCTAGTGCCCAATCCCCCGCCCTATCCCCGTAACCCCACCTAATCTTCGGACACTAAGGGGTAATGTAGCATGGCCAATCCACCTAACCTGCACGTCTTTGGACTGTGGGAGGAAACCGAGGCATCCGCAGGAAAGCCACACAGAGAATGTGCAAACTCCACACAGTCACCCGTGGTCGGAATCAAATCCGGGTCCCTTGAGCTGTGAGGCAGCAGTGCTAGCATCTGTGCCACCATGCCATCCATTGAGTATACTTCAAAAAATACGTCGTACAGCAATCTGAGATGCCCGAAAAGGTGCTACATAAATGCACTTTTTAAAGCTCACCTATGCCCTCTTTACTGAACTTACAGTTTTATTGTCATCGGCTAATTAGTTAAGCATAAACCCATAAGTTTCAAGAGGTGTTAATAACCCATTCATACCAGGAAAAATATGCAGAGGAGTCAACTTTCAAAAGTACATGTGGCAAAGGCAACAGGAGTTTCCTCATGTGGTGTCTCAGTTGAATAATAAATTTGGTTTGTTTTAAGAAAACAGGCCACTTCACACTTCAGTGTTTCTGAAAATGGCAAGTCTCTCACTCGTGCAGAATTCTTCCTATTTTTGCACTGAGACTAAAAGGTCTTTTATATTGGATTTCTCTCAAATCATACACCAGAAGTTCATGCCGGCTGCCAGTCTATAGAAAGCAGATTCAACAACAAGTAGCTGACTCTCGCTCGGATTGTTGAGTTCCGAGAACACAAATCAGAAGCTGCCCAAGATAGAAAACAGCTAAAACCACAGTCAGGAGCTGTTTTTCATTATAAGTATGTGCACATTTCCCATTCCAGCTTATGGACTGCAATGAGGAGGAAGCAAGTATCAAGCGACCAGTTCAACAGCCAGTTATGTTATGCTGTTCCACTTCTGGGAGGTCTGCGCTCTACCAGCTGCTTGGCACCAATATCCGATCAATAATTTCAAAAGGAGATTGGATAAGGCGCTTGAGGGAAATAAACTGGCAGGGCGATAGTGACAGAGCGAAGGAAGGCTCTGACTGGATTGCTCGTCAGTGAGCTGGCGTGAACTCAATAGGCAGAGTAGCGTCCTGCTCTGCAGTAATGACTCCATGATCCAGTTTACTTTGCATGAAGGTGACCAGGAGAATTAAGGAGGCTTCGCTACAGACTAACAATAATAATCAGGTAACGTAATCAAAATCCAGTGGATGCTGGAAATCTGAAATAAAAACTGCTGATTATCATAGATTACCATAGAATTTACAGTGCAGAAGGAGGCCATTCGGCCCATCGAGTCTGCACCGGCTCTTGGAAAGAGCACCCTACCCAAGGTCAACACCTCCACCCTATCCCCATAACCCAGTAACTCCACCCAACACTAAGGGCAATTTTGGATACTAAGGGCATTTTATCATGGCCAATCCACCTAACCTGCACATCTTTGGACTGTGGGAGGAAACCGGAGCACCCGGAGGAAACCCACGCACACACAGGGAGGATGTGCAGACTCTGCACAGACAGTGACCCAAGCTGGAATTGAACCTGGGACCCTGGAGCTGTGAAGCAATTGTGCTATCCACAATGCTACCATGCTGCCCCAACACCAGTGACATAACACCAGTGTAAAGAAATCTTCTGAACTATGAATGGTTACTGACCTGAAACATTCGACAGGATGTCATGGTGAGGCCTGGTCTCTGCCTCTTCCGCTCAAATGTTGAGGGGAGGTGGGGGGGGGGCTCCCCAATTTCATGTTTGGAGCAGCCTTCACTGCTTTAAGGCATAGTCTTTGGCCCTATCTTGGAACTACAGGCAGCCCCGAAGAGCACTGGCTAAGTTTATAAAGCCCACCTCTAGGTTCGAAGCCACTAATGTCACAAACCTGCCTCCAAAATCCAAATCCCACCATGAGTTAATTTGTTTATGCAATAAAATAAGAACAAGTTTTCAAGAGGGCCATTTTGCCTTTCAAATATCAATTTTTAAAAATATTTTTATTAAAGTTTTGCAGAATATCTTTTATAATAAAACAGTAGTAACAATAATAACAAAACAAACTAGAGTGAACATTAACATAGTGCAAAAAGAGAATATACAATAACAATTAAATAGACATTACCCCACGCGGCCCAGTCTTCCCACACCATCCCAATGAAGCACTCCCACCGCACCCCCCCCCTCCCCACGGATTGCTGCTGCTGCTGACATTTTAATTTTCCCCGAGAAAGTCGACGAGCGGCTGCCACCTCCGAGAGAACCCTAGCGTAGACCCTCTTAAGGCAAACTTTATTTTCTCGAGGCTCAGAAACCCAGCCATGTCGGTAACCCAAGTCTCTACAATCGGGGGCTTTGAGTCGCTCCACATTAATAAAATCCGTCTCCGGGCTACTAGGGAGGCAAAGGTCAAGACATCGGCCTCTTTCGCTCCCTGAACTCCCGGGTCTTCTGACACTTCAAAGATCGCTATCACTGGACTCGGCACCACCCGTGTGTTAAGCACCTTGGACATTGCCCTCGCGAACCCTTGCCAGAACTCTCTAAGCTCCAGGCATGCCCAAAACATGTGGACATGGTTTGCAGGGTTGCCCTTGCTCCTCATACAACTGTCACCTACCCCAAAAAACTTGCTCATTCTCACTGCCGTCATGTGTGCCCGGTGGACCACCTTAAATTGAATTAGACTGAGCCTGGCACATGATGAGGAGAAATTAACCCTGCCCAGGACCTCTGCCCACAGACCCACTTCCAACTAGTTCCTCCTCCCACTTGCCCTTGCGCTCCTCCACCGGGGTTTCCTCCACCTCCTGTAGTTCCTGGTAGATATCCGACACCTTGCCTTCCAAATATCATGACAAGCATGGAGGGACTGCAGTCAGAATTTAAAATTTCTTTCAGATTGATCTTCAGATTACTCAAATACCTCACACGAGGCAGCATAATGAGCATTGGTGAAAGTATTTTTGCCCCTGAGGCAGAAGGGTGCGGGACTCAAGTCTCACTCTGATTATCTCGTTATTTATCTCATTGCTGTTGTGGGAGCCTATTGTCTCCAAATTGGAGGCTATATTACGACAGTAGCTTCAAAAAGGAGCAGCACTTCATTTTCTTTGGGACATTTTGAGGCCATGAAAGGTGCTATATAAATGCAAGCTCTCTCTTCCTACACAAGACAAAGTGTTGTTCAGATCACGTGGCCAGTAAGATACTGGATGCCCTAAAACCTCTTCCAGCTAGAAGGACAAGGACAGCAGATTCATGGGAACACCACCACCTGGAAGTTCCCCTCCAAGCTACACATCATCCTGACTTGGAAATATATCACTGTTCCTTCACTGCCCCTGGAACTCCCTTCCCAACAGTACTGTGGATGTATCTAAATTACGCGGAACACAGGGGTTCAAGAAGATAGCTTACCATCACCTTCTCGAGGATATTTAGGGATGGGCAATAAATGCTGGTCTAGCCAGGAATGCCCACGTTCCATGAAAGAGTTTTTAAAAAACAGGTTTGCTGCCCACTGCCAATCTCAATGCTCGAGTGAGTCAACGGTGCAATGATCTACCAGGGTTTTCACTGATTGCTTCTGATTTCTCCAACACGCTCCCCTCCCACCCTGATGATATTACATTGCAGACTTCAGTATGTTATAATGTTTTGCAGGGTCTCCTGGAGACATCATAACACAATAACGTTTTTTTAAATTACACCAGTGACTACACTTCAAAATTATCTTGTCACCCTGTTGTGGTGAACTGTGCTGTATTCATGAAAATCTTTCCTCCTTACGCTGCTCATGTGCAGTAGCAGATTTTACAACGATAATAATCTTTATTATTGTCACAAGTAGGCTTACATTAACACTGCAACGAAGTTACTGTGAAACTCCCCTCATCGCCACATTCCGGCGCCTGTTCGGGTGCACAGAGGGAGAATTCAGAATGTTCAATTCACTTAACAAGCACGTCTTTTGGGACTTGTGGGAGGAAACCGGAGCACCCGGAGGAAACCCATGCAGACACGGGGAGAACGTGCAGACTCCATACAGACACTGACCCAAGCCGGAATCGAACCCGGGACCCTGGAGCTGCGAAGCAACAGTGCTAACCACTGTGCTACCATGCCACCCACTTGTTTACAGCCACTATGAACAATCCCTTAAAAAGTTTCCCCCCCCAACCCGGACGAGGGCCAGCTGACGTGAGGCTTCAACAGCATTGCATTGCTAGATCCCTGTTCAACCGTCCAGTTTTGAATACAAAAGGGCTTTAAATTACCAGCCCATAATATCAAGTCACTTACAGCTGACTGAAATCACAAGAACGTTTTGAGAACACTTGGTTATATAGTTATTATTTTTTCATCAGATTGCAAGACAGCCATTACCATACTGATTAATCTTTGCTTTTTAATCAACAGGTGGGTTTGAAGAAAAACATTTTTTTGCCACAATCACTCAGTTTCAAAATAAACCTTTTGTTCAGTGACAGCTGGAGTTTCTGCCTGTATTTATACCGTCAGTGGGGCATCATGATTCAGTGACAAAGGGCTGCTAATGAACTCACATCAACAATCAATGCCCGCAATCAATCAGCCACTTTGAATCTTGTTTCCAAGGTGTCAATGGAATAGCAAAAAATGAATTGGTGCTGGAGATTATATCATATCCCCTGAGTTGTTCAGGCCCTTGATCAGGACCAGTGAGAAATGAGCCACTAACGTTCTAATGTAAGCGGTGGTAGTGACCACCGCAGATTTCCAGTATCCCAGGATTTGAAAATGAAGAATGGGAAATGGGGCTGTTATTAAGGACCAGGGGCCAAAATCAGTGCCTTGTCCCATCCTATGATGATGAGGTAATTGTCCAGAGAGGCAGTGGTTTTTATCAAGGTTCACCCGGAGCAGCTCCGTATGGCAGGAATCTGCACTCTACGGGCTGTTCCCTGAGAAGCACACAAAACGTCAACTGCTACCTGAACGCTGTTAACTCGGTAAAAGATTCTCTTTGGCCTGCCAAAAACTACCAGTCTGCCAGTGCAAGGAACTGTTGATGGGCCGAGTGTTGCAGACTGGCACATTCCACGGTTTAGGCCTACGCGCTAAAGCTTGGGGTGGCTGCTGCAAAGGTTCGGGGTGTGAGGTGGGGCGGGGGCCGCAGTTTGAGGTCCTCCCACCATTGTAAATTGAGGGGCTAGAAACCCATCAGGCTGTGTGCACCAGAGGACGTTTGACATGATCAGTTCTGCAAATGTTTGAAATTAAGTATATTTTTAGAAAAAAGTAAGAATTGTACAACCAAAATTGTCCTGATAACTTCAGAAATTTGGGACTGGGACGAATGGAAGTTGGGTCAGGCCATCCTGTTGCTAAATTGGTATACTTTGCACCTGTTATAAATACAAAAATGAGCACACTACATATCAATTTCTAACCCAGTGTAATATAACAGCAAGTGTACCCAATGCTTCTGAAAGCATGTGGGACTTGACTTTCTATAGGTCACGAGGATTAAAGATTTGAAGACAGATTCTTCGCCCGACTTGCATTCCGAAAGTAACGATGGCACTTTGGAACATCAAAACAAAGGGATCATTGCATTTGATGTGGCAGGTCTCTCCTTCGTACTGTTCTCCCAGGATCTCAACACTAGTAGAAGAGGGTCTTTAATAAATGCGTAGCCCTTCAGCTAGTGCACTAACTAGGAAATAGAACAGATCAGGATGAAGGCCAGAGGGACTAATGGCATTGTTTATGATTCAAGGAGCGAGCACTGCTGTCTCACGGCGTTGTGTACCCGGGTTTGATCCCGGCCCGGGGTCCCTGTCCCTGTGGAATTTGCACATTGTCCCCGTGTCTGCGTGGGTTTCACCCCCACAGCCCAAAGATGTGCAGGTTAGGCAGATTGGCCATGCTAAATTGCCCCATAATTGAAAAAAACTAATTGGGTACTTTAAATTTAAAACAAATGATTCAAGGAGTGAACAGAGTCTTATGTTTAATGGTTTTCAGAGGTGCATGCCAATCACATTTGGAAGGTCGCCCGTTATGATGACCCTCCAAACAATACAATAGGAACTCATAGGGAAAGGTTTTCAAGCAAGAGGACAACTAAGTACTTTGTTCTAGATGCAACAAGGGACAGACAATATTAGATTTCGTTATGAGTAATGAGCCCAATTTAATTAGTAGCCGAACTGCACGCGAACATTTATCAAATCTTGATCACAATATGATTGAATTCAGTGTTGCATTTGATAGTGGAAAACACATTTCAGACACAAGAATTGTAGACTTGGGGAAGGCTGACTTTAACAGGATGAGACAGAGACTGTCCACGGTAAACTGGGAAGATCTGTTAATGGGTCAAACGACTAAAGATCAGTGGAGAACATTTAAAGAAACAGTAAACGAAATACAGAGCGAGTATATACCCCTGAGAGGAAAATGCTCAATTCACAAAGAAGCAGCTATGGACAACGAAAGAGGTGAGGGACAGCATAAACTAAAATAATGGGCTGACAAAATTGCAAGACACAGCACAGATCTGGACGAATGGCACCTGGGGGTTTCCCGACGGCGTGGGGCTGCCCCACATGGAAAACCCAATTGACCGGCCGGCGTAATGGTCGGGGCAGAAATGTGGCACGGCGGGGCCGAGAATCCAGCCCAGGAATTTGCAGTCTAAGTATCACTCCAGTCCATCGAGCCAGCTCCGCCATTCAATCAGACCGTGCCAGATCTTGTGGAAACCAGACTCCCAAAATCAGAACTGAAGCAGTACCAGAGTAAATGTGGTACGCACTGTAACAGAAGATAATCTCAACTCCCCTAATTTCCGTGGGTTTGCAAGTTTGCAATTCATCTCACAAGCTTTGTTTTCCTTACGTAAATTCGCCTCAATCCAATTGTCTGACCAGTGGAGCGATACACTCCCAATTTATTGAAAACCTGCTTGAACTGTGGAATAGTCCCCAGTTATTACATTTTGAGTAAAGCAGAAATAGTGAGGGTTTGATTTCAAACGCAATTATTGAGGTGCCTGAGAATACCGAATTGACATTCTTCTGTGCTTGATCTTCCAAACCATCTCTTCACAGGTACCAAGACAAACTTTCAAATTAACAGCTGTGCTGATGAAAAACATTCACTCTTGCATTATGTGCCACACTGCCTCACTTTCAGATCACTGAAAATACTCTTAACAAATTGTAATGTTACCATAACAAGGTTAAAATTAATGGGACAAGAGCGCAAATTTGTGAGGCATGGTTCCCTGCTGCAAGATATCGCTAAATAGGACCGGCCATGGGCAGCAGAATTGTCTCTTTGGTATAAAGGGTGATTGGTATAAAGCCGCCTCCTGCAAGGCTCTGCATATGACAGGCAGAGATAGACTAACGGGTCCAACAAGCCTGCCCCACTCCTTGATGGTTGGTGCAAGGTGACTAAACACCTCGTCCATTTCTTCCAACAGCACCGAGCCCTCCCTGCCCTGCATCACCATTGCTTCACAAACCCAGTTCAGCTGTTTAATCACCTGGGAAAGGCAATGTGCGCGATCCAACAGCCACGCTGTGCCCGAAAAGCAGCTCGCCGCGGCGCTGTGTAGTCATTGAAAGCCAGGAGACCCCGCTCCTGGATCTACCTAATAGAATGGCACTTGTGCGGGTCTCCCAATGGATCGGAGGCCTCCAGCTGCATGATCTTTGGGCAGGGTGGTGCCCTGGCACTGCTGGTATCGTCAGCTGACACTGTCAGCTGGCATAGGCACTGCCAGGTTGGCACTGCCAAGGTGACAAGCTCGCATTTTTTGTGCGGGCCAGGGCTACCTGGCCTAGGTGTTTGGGGGGGGGTTTGCGGTGACTCATCCTTATTGCGTTTGGGGTCGGGTGGTTGGGATTGCTTCGGGGGCCTCGGACACCATTTAAAAATGGTATCCTGATCTCTCGCCACAATGGTGAGTTCCAGCAAGTGGAGCTCCCCACTATACAAACCGGGGCATGGCCTGGGCCATGCATTCCCCTTCCAGTCCCCTTGTTCAATGCTAGGTACCTTGGGAATAGCCATGTGTTTCCCGGCACTGCGCCCATCTGACGCCGGCGTGGATCGCTCCAGTGCTATGCTGGCCCCCTGTAGGGGTCAGAATCATTTGCTCCTGAGGCCATGTTGACGCCGTTGAGAAACGCGATGGCGTTTACGACGGCGTCAACACTTAGCCTCAGGATCAGAGAATCCCGCCCCTTATCTCTGGAATCAACCTATTGAACTTCCTCTGAACTGTCTCCAATGCCACTACACCCCTCCTCAAATGAGGGAGCTAAAACTGTACACAGGAAAGACTTATTTTCTACTTTCACTTCTCCTGAGAATGCTGACTCACAATCCCACAGGATGCTGCGTTTGCTGGCTGCCCTGTGCTATTTCACACAAGTGCTCATTTGTCATCTGTGACCCTGGATCATAGAGATGCTTTTTAACTGAGGAGGCAATGTATTGCATGTAGCCTTGATCCATTCCTCAGACAATCACTGCCCATTCACCATCTGGCACAAAGCCAGTATTGTGTTCAGGAACAACAACTCAGGCTGATTTTTTTCCCTCAATCAATCTAATCTGTCTGATCCAGTCAACCTGGCCAATGCGTTTGCCCACCACGCCATCAGGTGACATAATGAAGCTTTTTTTTAAACGGCTTAATTTAAAGTTGTGTAAATAACACACATTGTTGCGGTTTTTCTTCCGACTTTAATATATTGGGGTGTTGGAGCTTTAATGATAATAATAATAGTCCTTATTAGTGTCACAAGTCGGCTCACATTAACACTGCAATGAAGTTACTGTGAAAAACCTCTAGTCACCACACTACAGCATCTGTTCAGGTACACAGTGGGAGAATTCAGAATGTCCAATTCACCTAACAGTATGGGTGGGATTCTTCGACCCCCTGCCGGGTCGGAGAATCATCGGGGGGTGGCGTGAATCCCGCCCCCGCCGGCTGCCGCATTCTCCGGCACCGGGGATTTGGCAGGGGCGGGAATTGCGCCGTGCCGGTCGGCGGCTGCTGGCAGCAGCCCCCCCCCACCCCCCCCCGTCAATTCTCCGGCCCGCGATGGGCTGAGTGGCTGCCTGTTTTCGGCGGTTCCTGCCGGCGTAAATTAGAGTAGGTCCTTCCCGGCGGGACCTGGCTGCACTGGCGGCCTCCGGGGTCCTCGGGGGGGGGGGTGGGGAGGGGGGGGATCTGGGCCTGGGAGGTGCCCCCATGGTGGTCTGGCCCACAATCGGGGCCCACTGATCTGCGGGCAGGCCTGTGCCGTGGGGCACTCTATTTTCCGCGTTGGCCGCTTTGGTCCTCCGTGATGGTCGACGCGGAGATGAACCCCCCCCATGCGCATGTGCTGGGATGAGACCAGCACACTTCGGTGCCTGTATTCAATGGCACTTCAGTGCCAAAAATGAGCCCCATGAGATTCTCAACATTACTGGCTCCCTCGCCATTTGATCCGCCTGCCTCGCTCTTTGGGGATTCTGACCTGGCCAGGCATCTTGACGCTGTGGATGCGAGATGGGATAACTTATTTTGGTCGGCAGGGTCAGCATTCCCATCTGGAAAGCATTGGCAACAGGTATCAGTGCAGGCAGCATGACAAGGTGGACCGCCATCCAATGTTGGAAGCAGACAAACTACCTCCAACGAAGTTTGCTGGATCCCAAGACCCAGCTGGGTCCAGTCAGATGTCGAGCCTCTGGGCAAGGTTCTCCCTGGGCTGGTGCAGATGATAAGACACAACCGTGAGATTCAGGAGGGGGTGTCGGTGGCATTCCAGCGACTGCACGGCCATATGGGGGAGTCTCAAAGGCTGCTGGTGCGGAGTTCATGCCGACAATGTCGGTGGCACCGATTCCAACATTGCTTGGGTGGTGACAACAGTGGAAAACATGGAACACGACGTCTGCATCTTGAATGGTCATGTCCAAGGCATGGCTCAGTCTGTGATGACGATGGCTGAGGGCCTCGACATCATGTCCCAGTCATTGAGGGATGCGTCCCAGATGCAGATTGACATTGCCCGAGGCACTGAGGAGCATTGCTGAGAGTGTCGACACCATGGTGCAGACAATGAGGAGACTCCAGGACTAGCAGCGAAAAATTACTCAGAGGCCTAAAGAGGTAACTGCAACTGCCCCTCCATCCCATAGAGACTCCCAGGGCCCTATTAGCACCGTCAAGGAGGATGCACTAGAGGCCAACAAGGGGCTACCACCAAGGGGACTACAGCGGTCTCCAGTTCTTTGGTGCTGGTGAGGTCTCTATCTGTCGCTAGTGGGAATGGAAATCTGTCAAAAAACTCCGATGCAGACCCTGTTCAGATGGGTGTGAGCGTGCTGTCAGCAGAAAGACAGGAGTCAGACTTTAGCAGAAACTCAGGAGCACCAGAGCTTTCCTCACAGGGAGTGATCTTCACTCTCCTGCCTTGTAATACAGGTCCTTCATATCTAAATGAGGAATTAAGTGTGTTAATCTGGTTCGTGCCCAGATCACGCTAGCTGGAGTGGGCTGGGAGCAGCAGGAACTGTTTGACATCAGATGTAACTCCCGTTTTGGGCCTCCCCTGGAATTCTCCCGACATAGCGGGATTTGCGCTGGGAACAATGCGGTCAGAGAATTGCCCCCAGTGTGGAGAGGTGGGAGTCATGTGATATGAACCTCTAGTTGCTGGAATCAATTATAATGCCTTGTTGTAGTGTAAACTCAGTCTGCATTTTACCGTCTAACTAGCAATAACACAGCAAAAGGACACTGCCCAGATTGAATACCTGGCCTCATATACACTGTTTTTACCAGAACCTCCATAATATTGCTTAGAAGACTGATTCATCTCTACATGCCTATCTCATTGTGTGAAGTCAATTCCGCCAGAGAGGTGAATGATACAGCACCGGTTTTCAACCTGTCGATCACTGTGAAGGAATAACCCATTGGACTTGGATTCTGGACTTTGGCACACACGTGAAACAAATCTTTCTTTTCTCTGTCCGTCTTTTGCTGTATGAATACAAAGGGAGCTACATTGTGACCCCCCCCCCCCCCCCCTCCCGTATTTAAGAGTGTGCAAATAAACTAACCTTTTGAGTTAATCCTATCTCAAGCTTGCTGTGGAGTTATTAATAGAATATTGGATTATGCCCAAAACTGAGGGGTCGGGAAATACCCCACCACGTATAAAATGGGGAGGGGGGGTGTGGAAATCAAGATACCTTTCTGTTTAGAGATGTGTGGTAAGACAAGAAATCAGTGCTGTTTAAATGAACCCCTCTTCTATGCATAACACCTTCCTTAACCTAAATACAGGTTGAGCACTTAATCGAAGCTGAGTTTTGAATGTAGCACTGATGGAGTGCCACGTTGTTAGAGGTCAGCATTCCCATGCAGTTGAAACTGCAATCAGCCGTTAAGGGTTGCGTGAAGCAGGCACACATCCACACTCCTAACCAATACACTCCCCCACCCACCCCATATACACATCCCCCCCCGCATCTCCCCAGAGACACTCAATTCTGCACCCTTCATCTGCCTGCAGATAGTGAAGCTGGGATCAGGAAGTTGAGCCTTGTGAATGACAGAGATCGTTGTGAGAAGCAGCTGCCACATTTGGCAATGTAACAACACTCGCTGTACATCAAAAAAATTAATGCATTGCCTCGGGCACTTTTAAGACGTTTTGACGCGTGGAGCTTTATATAAATACAACAGCCTTCAAATTAGACAGGACACCAAGCATACTGAAAGCCCTCCCTAGGCCATTTTCACAGTCGCCGTACCCAGTTTGTGGTGGTACGGTAAAGTTCCACTGAAATTAGAGTAGAATTTCAGATGACCGGGTCAAGCCTCCATCGGATAATCCCACAGAGTTATTTTGGAGTTGAGTATTATTACTTTCCCATCTGTAGAGCATTGCTTTGGAAAATGTGAGTATAAACTGTAAAGAATTCTATTTCTTATTAAACCCATTGTACCGTTGCAGCACCTGTTACTCCATGAACCAGTTCTTGGCGGACAGTAAGATGGGATCCATTCTCAGTTTTTAATCAAAGCTGTTCTGTAACCAGCTATGCGTAGGGATACTGAAGAGCTGCTTACTGATTCATCATTTCTCCCAGTTATTCGACTGGGCTTGGGAAAATCTGGCCTGTGCATTTTATGTTTGCAAAATGCACAGTTGACCCATGTGTCATTCTACGATGGGATTTTCTATCTTTTCATAAAGGGGTTAAGTTCACAGTGTGTCTTGTGAGCCACAATGAAGTGCATGAGAAGCGTGAGTGCATGCCGAGCTGGCTAGAAGGCCCGGCCTTGGTTCTCCAATACAGCAGTCCAACTACTGACATTGCTTAAAGGCTCTCTAAACCACACCCACCCTCAGGCATTCCTTCGCCAACTACGTTTTCCTGATGCCACACCACTAGATTCCCCCCCTGCCACCTCTCTGTCCCCCCATATCTCCTTCATAGCTACTCACCCGATAGGCACTGGACAAAGTTCTCAATAGCTATGCAATAGCAAAGGGAATTATTTAAAACTGATTGGGAAAGCATTAAACCTCTCACAGTCGAAGGAAACCCTGAATTCAAATTCAATATCATTGATATTGGACCAAAAAACCAAAGGGGGAAAAGAATTGTAAACTCCTAAGTGGCCATTAGCTTTATAAACAAACAAGAAACTACATCAAAGTCAAGATCTGTTACCAATGGCTTGTAAAAGAGACTCTAGAATCATAGAATTTACAGAGCAGAATGAGGCCATTTGGCCCATCGAGTCTGCACCGGCCCTTGGAAAGAGCACCCTACTTAAGCCCACACCTTCACCCTATTACCGTAACCCAGTAACCCCAACTAACCTTTTTGGACACGAAGGGCAATTTAGCACGGCTAATTCACCTAACCTGCACATCTTTGGACTGTTGGGAGGAAACCAGGGCACCCGGAGGAAACCCACACAGACTTGGGAAGAACGTGCAGACTCCGCACAGATAGTGACCCAAGCCGTGAATCGAACCTGGAACCCTGGAGCTGTGAAGCAACCATTGTGCTACCTTGCCGCCCCCTAGTTCTTGAAAACTACGTTTCTTCCACACCAAAATATAAAAGTGCTGCCATTCACACACCGAAATGTTCTTCCATACCCAGATGAAAATTTCACCTGAAAGTTCTCTTGTGGTCCTATGGGGAAACTTGCCTCAGCCCAGGCATCAACAACGGAATGAGAGCTGGTCACTGTGTAGAACCCACATCACCAATGCAGTCAAACAGGTGTTGGTAATGATCTCTCGGCAGAGAATGGAGCAATTTATTCCTGCACAATATCTTCCCTAGAATGGTCTCCTGAAATGGTTGCATTTGACAAGACTTATGAAAACAAGAGGAGGAGAAAGTAAATGGTAAAGACCTATAAATATCTTGGTTTTCAGTCTCCCTGACAACAGATGTTCAGTCAGCCAAGCCAAGATTTTTGTTCTCGATGTTTTTAGTTTTTTTTTCCGTTGTGTTTTCCAGTTCTAGTTTGTTCCTCCTATATCCATGAGAGATTGAGCTTTGGCTCAACATTCTAGCAGTAATCTCCAGGATTTCACTCAAGTGGTCACTTTTCACATATCCGTTTTTGTGACATTATTAGTTACAACATTGGACACAAGCCATGCTCATGGTGGTGGAAGCTGATGCCACTGGTCCTATGGAATATAAAGCAAGTGCTATAAAGCAGCGTTCAGGTGTAGGCTCAGTTGGTCGAACTCTCACCCCGGAGTCAGAAGATTTGTGGGTTAAATTCTAATCCAGTACTTGAACACAAATTTCAAGACTGATACTCCAGCACAGTATCACCGCAGAGATCCTTCAGTATGATTTGGACAAGTTGAATCAGTGGGCAATAAATGGCAGATGCATTATAATTTGCATAAATGCAAGGTTACAAGAGTCTACGAGTCTACAAAATTATGAGGGACATAGACAGAGTGGATAGTCAGAGACTTTTTCCCAGGATAGAGGGGTCAATTACTGGGTGACATAGGTTTAAGTTGCGAGGGACAAGGTTTAGAGGAGATGTACGAGGCAAGTTTTTACACAGAGGGCAGTGGGTGGCTGGAACTCGCTGCCGGAGGAGATGGTGGAAGCAGGGACGAGAGTGATGTTTAAGGGACATCTTGACAAATACATGAATAGGATAGGAATAGAGGGATACGGACCCCGGAAGTGCAGAAGATTTTAGTTTAGATGAGCAGCATGGTCGGCGCAGGCTTGGAGGGCCGAAGGCCCTGTTCCTGTGCTGTGCTTTTCTTTGTTCTTTGTTCTTATCCACTTTGGTGGCAAACACAAGAAGGCAGACTATTATCTGAATGGCCATAAATTAGGAGAGGGAAATATGCAACGGGACCTGGATGTCCTCGTACAACAGTCACTGAAGGTAAGCATGCAGGTGCAGCAGGCGGTAAAGAAGGCAAATGGGATGCTGGCCTTCATTGCCAGAGGATTCGAGTACAGGAGGGATGTCTTCCTGCAATTATACAGGGCCTTGGTGAGGCCACACCTGGAATATTGTGTGTCGTTGTGGTCTCCATATCTGAAGAAGGATATTTTTGCTTTCGAGGGAGTGCAGCGAAGGTTTACCAGACTCATTCCTGAGATGGCAGTACTGACTTACGAGGAGAGATTGAATTGGTTAGGATTGTATTCGCTGGAGTTTAGAAGAATGAAGGGGGATCTCACAGAAACCTAGTAAATTCTAACAGGACTGGACAGGGTAGATGCAAGAAGGATGTTCCGGATGGTGGGTGTGTCCAGAACCAGGGGTTACAGTCGGAGGAAATGGGGTAGACCATTTAGGACAGAGATAAGGAGACATTTCTTCACCAAGAGAGTGGTGAGCCTGTGGAATACGTTACCACAGGAAGTAGCTGAATCCAAAACATTGTATGGTTTCAAGAAGCAGTTAAATATAGCACTTAGGGCGAAGGGGACAAAAGGATATGGGGGAACGGCAGCATGGTGGCACAGTGGGTCAGACCTGTTGCCTCGGGGTGCTGAGGCCCCAGGTTTGATCCCGGTTCTGGGTCACTGTCCGCGTGGAGTTTGCACATTCTCCTCGTGTTTGCGTGGGTTTCGCCCCCACACCGAAAGATGTGCAGGCTAGGTGGATTGGCCACGCTAAATTGCCTGTTAATTGGAACAAATGAATTGGGTACTCTGAATTTTAAAAAAATTAGAAGGATATGGGGGAAAGCGGGGTTAGGCTATTGAGTTGGATGATCAGCCATGATCATAATGAATGGGAGACGGACTTGAAGCAGAGAATGGCCTCCTCCTGCTCCTATTTTTTCAATGTTTCTATATACTGAGCCACTGCAACACTGTCAGTGGTGCCATCTTTTGAACGAGACGACAAACTGAGGCAGGCCTAAAAGATCCCATTGCATTATTTTCAAAAGACCAAGGAGGGGTTAATCCAATGCCCTGATCAATACTTAACCCTCAATCAACATCACACAAAACGGATTATCTGGTCATTAGTTCATTGTTGTTTGTGAGAGCTATCTTTGAGCAAATTGTCCACTGTGTTTCTTACATTACAACTGCGATTACAGTACTTCATTTTCTTTACAAAGCACTTTGGGGTGACCTATGGTTGCGAAAGGTGCTCTCTAAATGCAAGGCTGCGTTTCTCCGGGAACGTTTCTTAGTGTGGTAGTGAGCGGGATCTGCCGCAAGTTTCCCGGTGCTCGGCCCGGCGAGCCGGCAATGCTATTCAACGTTATTTGGTCTACTTGACGAGGCCCCATGGGCTTTTCATTGCAAATGAAATCTCGCCAGCCGATTCGCCGGGACCGTGCTCACCAGTCGACCCCACCCCCGCTAACAAGGTCAAGCAGCACTGAAACAGCAGTTGCACAGCCAGCCCCACTCTGCTTGCAGCCATGGTGCCAGGGCGGCCGACCCCAAGTTTCTGGAAAGCAGACCTGGGGAGGCTCCTTGATGTGGTGGAGGCCAAGAGGGATGTCCTGTTTCCCCGGGGGTCCTGGAGGGTGAGCCAGAGTGCAGCCAGTACGGCCTGGGATGAGGTGGCGGTGGCCGTGAGCTCAGGGAGTGTGACCAGGAGGACTGGTCTCCAGTGTTGTGCATCCTGGGGACACACATAGACATAGAGGTGGAGTAAGGAAGGTTACGCACATTGAGGATCAATGAGGGCAGGGGGAGAGGGGGGTAGAGGGTGGGGGGGTTAGGCAGGGGATGTGGGGGTGGTGGGGAGAATGGGGTGGTACCATCGGGAAAGTGGGGCATTATGGGACACCTGTGACACATTAAAACCCTTGACCACAAGTGGTATGAAGCCTCTGTCGCTTTCTTAAGCAACGCGGCCCGACCTCCAAACCCTTGGCCCATCTCTATCACCAATTTCCCCTCCCATAGCACTCACCCTCCCTCCGACCATGGACATGTCCCCAGAGCTGTGTCCCATCCCCTGGGTGTTCAGATGTTACCTGCTGCGTGTATGGTGTTGCCTCTCGCAGTGTTGAAGCACAGTGTCCATGCATTAAGGTGTGATTGGGATGCTAGGCAATGCCACCCACATGCTACATGGCCCGCCCACCCATGGGAATGCACTTAGGTTGTGTGAAATGTTCACTTCAAACCACGATTACCAATTCCCTAACAGCAATCACCTTCAGCCACATGGCCAGAGGCCTCAGTAGTCGGTGGGGGTTATGGATGGTCGGTGGGACAGACGGGTATGGGCTAGGGTTGCCCCCAGAATGAGTAGAAACAATCCAGGGGTTGGCATGGTGGTGCCCCACTCACTCTCCCCACCCTGACAGAAAGTATCTCCCTCCCCACCCAACCCAAGGCCCCACACCTTCCACTGAGCACTGAGGCAGCAAGCCCAGCGCCCCCGGGCTCATTGGCATGTGAACAAAGATGGCTACTCGCCTCCTCGCCTCCCCACAGAAGCCCTTCCTCCAGGTTCACATTTTTCAACAGGAGTACTAATCGACGCCAGTGTGACCACTTACTGGGGAGGCCAATGAATCAGGGGAGGCTGTTCGATATTGGGTCATTTACATTAATTGAATGGAAATAGGCCTTAAGCGGTGATAATTGGTTTCTTGCCACGCTATGGCGAGATCCCGATTTCGCCTATGGCAGTGGGTCGGTTGCATCGCAAACTGCTTGGCGCCTGGCGCAGTTCTCATATTTGGTCTCTCCCGCTATTCACGGGCCTCGTTTCGCTCGAGTGAGAGTGCAACGAAGCCTGAAAACCGCGCCCCAAGTCTTTCTTTTATTATGTATCCTCCAGCTTGCATTGAATATTAATGGTTAATACCATAAGATCATGAGAGAATGGAGCAGAATCAGGCCATTCAACCCATTAGGCCTGCTCCGCCATTCAATCTTGGCTGGTATTTTCCTCATCTCAATTCTCCTGTCTTTTCCCCATAACCTCTGATCCCCTTATGAATCAAGAACCTATCTAAATCTGCCTTAAAGACACTCAACGACTTGCCCTCCACAGCCTTCTGCGGGAAAGAGTTCTGCTGATTCTCCACCCACTGGCTGAAGAAGTTCCTCCTCATCTCAGTTTGAAAGGATCTTCCCTTCAGTCTGAGGCTGTGCCCTCGGGTTCTAGTCTCTCCAACTAGTGGGAACAGTAATCAAAGCATAAATTAAAAAAATTAGTTGAGTAAGGCCCAGTGTTTTTATATAACAGTTCCTACAAATCAACTTCTCTGACAGATTTCTATTAATGATCAGTATAATTATTCATTCCAGAACATAATATTACTTACTAATTATATGCTATAATAATCTATTTATCACATGTTTACAGATACATCGCACAGAACCATTGTCTTTTTGTGCACTATCTATTCTATATGCATTGCTCCATTATCTCTCCTGGTTAGAGCATCTCAGACCAGCCTTGCCCAAGCTCTGTTTTTAACCACACACCAAATGCAGGTGTCAGCAATCATTCGATTAGCCCCAAGTGTTTCACTCTCTGACAGTCTGACCTTTAAACTGATCATTTAATCCTTTCATATCTGGTTTGCCCCTCTTTAACCCCTTTCATCTTTCATGTCATTTTTGTCTGATTACGGTGCCCACGCTGGACTTCTCTTCGCTATTTCTTTGACTGATCTCCAATTTTGTTTCATTCCATACTTGCGTCTGCTCTTAACCTTTTGCTCCTCTCTGTGAGCCAAGCAAGTTTGGCTGGGGATGTGTGACAATAAAGCTGCACGCTGTTCCTGTAGGATTGCCAGCATGAAGGAGTGTCCTCATTTATTTTGTCTCAAATCTATGAAAGAAATGGCAGACTCACTGGCGGGGTGGGGTGGATCGAAGGTTTGTTCCGGTCAATCTGCACAAGGTTGATAATTCCACCCAGTTCTAACATCGAGGGCAAGTTCTGTATAAGGCCCAGCATTTCTCTGAAGATCACTCCAGGCTGTTTTCATGTACCTCCCAAAACATTTTTATTCCACTGGAATGCTGTTGATCGCGCAATGAAAAGGATTTGAACTTTGAAGACGTAACAGCGGAGGCCCAGTTGCCAAGCTGTGCTTGGATATATCCTCAGGGTAAAGAGATATGGGGAAAAGGCAGGACCAGGGATTGAACGTGAGATCTCCCAGGATTATAATGAATGGTGGAGCAGGCTTGAAGGGCCGAATGGCTTCCTCCTGCTTCTATTTTCCAGGTATCTTTCTTTGCATGTCCAACCATCCCATCCAATCAAAAAGCCTTTTTTTCAATTCAGAAGCAGCAACCGATATTGCATCTTTAACATAATAACATGCTCCCGAAGGGTAGCTTTTAAGAAGCATCTGACAAGAAAGAAAGGGAGAGAGGCAGCGAGGTTTAAAGAGGGAATTGCATGGCTTTGGAAATGATGAAAGAAAATAAGAAGGAAAAACATTTTTTTTGAGCAGAGGTGTAAGCAGATGTCAAGGAAGGGAAGGAAGATAATGCTAGCCCTCAACACCAGATTCCATAGTACTTTTGCAAATGTGCAGACAATTATTGCTGCCGTGACAGTAAGGAATGGTTCAATGTTGAGCACTCAAGGCAAATGCAGGGTGGAGGTGCAGGTGGCTTTTTCTCACAATAGTTACCACTTCTGAAAGTGAGGAGAAATTTAGTGACAAAGGGCTTAAAACAACAGGAACAAGAAAAAGAATATAATGTCAAAACAGCTGCACCCAGTGCAGACATTGCTGCAGAAATTATTTTTTAAAAAAATACAAATTTAGAGAATTCCATTATTTTTTTTCTCCAATTAAGGGGCAATACAGTATAGCACGGCCAATCTACCTACCCTCCACATTTTTGGGAAGTGGGAGAGACCTATGCCGACATGGGGAGAATGTGCAAACCACACAGGGACAGTGTCCCGGGGCCGGGATCGAACCCGGATCCTCAGTGCAGTGAGGCAGCAGTGCTAACCACCATGCCACCGTGCTGCCCAAATTGCCACACAAATTAAACAAAACCCTCGCCTTTCATCGTAAATGACATTTTATGTCCCTTTTTCCCCTCCCACGTGTATGCAAGAAATACGTTTTGACTGTGCATTTTCCGCAATGCAAGCCCCGGTCTGCATAAGTTATTAAATTTCCCAAAAATGTCCCCCCCAACCCAAGCATTATATTATGTCCCAGTGAGATTAGCTGATTGAAAATCATACCCTTTTAATTTCCAGTTTTGTATTTTTAAAACCCTACGGCCAACGTCAGAGTTGAGTAATCAGAGGGCAGCACGGTGGCGCAGTGGGCTAGCCCTGTTGCCAAGGCCCCAGGTTCGATCCCGGCTCTGGGTGGAGTTTGCACATTCTCCCCGTGTCTGCGTGGATTTTGCCCCCACAACCCAAAAGATGTGCAGGCTAGGTGGATTGGCCACGCTAAATTTCCCCTTAATTGGAAAAAAAAATGAAATGAAATGAAATCGCTTATTGTCACGAGTAGGCTTCAATGAAGTTACTGTGAAAAGCCCCTAGTCACCACATTCCGGCGCCTGTCCGGGGAGGCTGGTACAGGAATCGAACCGTGCTGCTGGCCTCCTTTAAAAGCCAGCGATTTAGCTCAGTGAGCTAAACCAGCCCCTTGCTTTGGGTACACTAAATTTATATTTTTTAAAAAGTTGAGTAATCAGCTAAAGCACAGAGTACAGCTCCCATAATGGAATGCAGGCTTTGATGATTACCTTTACTGTGCCCAGTGTGTGATATCATTTCTTCTCAGACAGATTGACAAGACTTTTGTTCGGTCAGATTATTATTATTTTTTTCTTGTTTTTAAAATTTAGAGTACGCAATTCTTTTTTTTTCCAATTAAGAGGCAATTTAGCATGGCCAGTTCACCTACCCTGTATATATCTTTGGGTTGTGGGGGTGAGACCCAGGCAAATACGGAGAGAATGAGCAAACTCCACTCGGACAGTGACCCGGGGCCGGGATTGAACCCGGGTCCTCAGGACTTTGAGGCAGCAGTGCTAAACACTGCGCTACCGGAGGCAGCAGTGGTGACCACTGCGTCACCATGCTGCCCAGTTAGATCAGATTACGAAGGGATGTTACCATCGCTGGCTAGACCAGCAGTTATTGCCCAACCCGAGATTTCCTTGAAATATGAAGCTAAGGCAAGTGAAGGGAATTTAGGGAATGGTCGACTATGATCGAGCTGAATGGCAGAGCAGCTCCCAAGGGCTGAATGGTCGGCTCCTGTTCTTTTCTGTTTTCTCCGCCAAAATAGAGGGCCAATTCAGGACCACAGGCTCCTTTCCACAAGAACTGGAATGAAGCTGCCCAAACATACTTCACAAAGCAGCACTCGGTACACTGGCCAAGAAAGACAAGACTTGTTCAATGTGTCTGGGTTACACTGAAATCCAGGGCCTCATGATAAAAGGGTAAGGTTTGTTGAATCTATTGTGTTATTCAGTTCTCAAACAGACTCGCCTCTGGTGAAATAAAAGCATTGGTGGTAGGAATCCAAAGACGGCACATTTTTAATATGAGGAATCCTGGCAAGGCTTTAATTTATCGCCTTAAGTAGCAACTGTTTTTTTTTTTACAATCTGGCAAGGGCAGAGCGAGTGGGTATTTCCTGCCCTGTGCCAGCCTCATTCTTTAAACAATCCACTTTACCCAGTGCCAGCTCACAAATTAGCCAATTCATTAAAATCAATTCCACAATTTCTCATGGTGGGATTGACTACATATAGAAACTGCTGTCGGTAGGAGATGACAATCAGCAAGTAAAATACTTATATATATATATAATCAAATTCAGGGCAGCATGGTGGTGCAGTGGTTAGCACTGGACTGTGGCGCTGAGGACCCAGGTTTGAATCCTGGCTTGGGTCACTGTCCGTGTGGAGTTTGCACATTCTCCCCATGCCTGCGTGGGTTTCACCCCCACAACCCAAAGATGTGCAGATTAGGTGGATTGGCCACGCTAAATTGCCCCTTAATTGGAATTTTAAAAAATCGGGTATTCTAAATTTATAAAAATTAAATAAATAAAATTCACGGGTGACAGTTTTTCACCGGATAATCCAGAATTTGCTAAAAAACAAACAAACACACAAAGCCCCTTTTCTGATATAGCTGTATGCACTTTCCTTCTCTCTCTCATGTTCTGTTCTTCTTAATTTTCCCATTCCCTGCAATCCGTTTCAACACATATGGTAGAGGCATCTCCCATCACGATTCACTTTACATGGCGAATATGTTCTCGTCTTCCTTCTCGCATCAAAGGTTTCCTCAAAACCTATCTTGTTGCACTTTATAAGTTTCCTCATCAACTTCCTGCTCACAGTGCATCATTCTTGCCTAATAGCTGCCTCAGGACATTTTGCTACATGAAAAGCACATGGATTGACAGCAGGGGGACATAAGTGGGAACCGGTCGACTGCTCGATCAGGCCAATTTTTCTTTCCATTCAAATCAGTGGGAGGAAATCTCGGGCCGTGTAGAAAATTAGCAACTAACCCACTGCTGCCCATATCCTGTATTTTCAAACTATTTCACAAGGTGTGGTCATCGCTGGGCAGGCCAGAATTTATTGCTCATCCCGAATTGCCCTTGAGAAGGTGGTGGTGAGCTGCCTTCTCGAACCGCTACAGTACCTGTGGTGCAAGTACACCTACAGTGCTGCTGGGGGGTGAGTTCCAGTGACAATGAAGGAAAAACGGTATAGTTTTAAGTCAAGATTGTGTGTGACTTGGAGGGGGACTTGGAGGTGGTAGTGATCCCATGTATCTGCTGCCCTTGTTTTCTAGGTGGTACAGACCACGGGTTGAAAAGGTGCTGTTGAAGGATTGGATAAATAGATTAGAATTGGCACAGCTGTAAGCTGCTGTTATTTTTTTAAAATCTAAGCATCAATTATAGAGCCTATTCTGACTTTTGAATGCATTTGCATCAGCAACATAGCAAATCTCGGAACTTAAAACATGATTCTAACCCCAATCCCCCTCAAGGTGCACCCCATACTCACCAATCAGTGACTTGGAAGCCCTTATTAAAGGTTGGGATTGCGAACTTTTGAGAAGCATTTCTCAACTATTGCACATAGTGGCAAAAGAATGGTGCACGTGAACCTTTTACTGACATGAATTTGGGAAGAAGAAATGAAGCTTATGTTTACCGTGATGTGGCACATGACGCTGTTTGACTACTCCAATAAAATAAACTTTCAAATGCTGCAATTCTAAGGGTATTCTTGTTACACTTGAGGATTGCTACAAGAACACGTGCCAGACATCTACTCAAGCTAAACTAAGACAAGCTATCAATTATCCGTAATCTTTCTCTCTTCCTCTAAATCTCAGTTGGGGAAGCCAGTGAACCATCAAACACAACTCCTTTTCTGGCATTGCAATAGGCCAGCTAAATCCATTCTGATTTAAGGAAGTTTCTTTCCCCATACATTTAGCGTACCCAATTATTTTTTTTCCAATTAAAGGGCAATTTAGCGTTGCACGTATTTTTGGGTTGTGGGGTGAGACCCACACAGACACGGGGAGAATGTGCAAACTCCACACAGACAGTGACCCACTGCCGGGATCGAACCCGTGTCCTCGACGTCATGAGGAAGCAGTGCTAACCACTGCGCCATGGTGCTGCCCATCTGAATTAAGGGAGTTAACAATGATTCTCAAAATATAAAATATATGCTGCAGCTTTTCCACGCCAAAGCTAAATGATTTCTAAAACTTTCAAACATTTTATCCGTTTGCCTGTATTTATTTCCAAAGCAAAACAGCCCGTTCTTGAACAGTGAACCGGACAACTGCACAGCGTCCTGTGCCCTTCGATAGCAACCAAAACTTGTATTCATATTTCACCCGCAAAATGCTAAAACATTCCAACGCACGTTACAGATCACAGATCATAGAATTTACAGTGCAGATGGAGGCCCTTCGGCCCATCAAGTCTGCAGTGGCCCATGGAAAGAGCAAGCTACGTAATCCCATTGCTCCACCCTAGGGCAGCACGGTAGCATTGTGGATAGCGCAATTGCTTCACAGCTCCAGGGTCCCAAGTTTGATTTCGACTTGGGTCACTGTCTGTGTGGAGTCTGCACATCCTCCCCGTGTGTGCGTGGGTTTCCTCCGGGGACTCCGGTTTCCTCCCACAGTTCAAAGATGTGCAGGTTGGGTGGATTGGCCATGAAAATTTGCCCTTAGTGTCCAAAATTCTATGATTAACCTAGGACAAAAGTTCGGCACAACATCGTGGGCCGAAGGGCCTGTTCTGTGCTGTATTTCTCTATCTCTCTATCTCTATCTCTATCCCCATAACCCAGTAGCCCCACCTGACCTTTTGGACACTCAGGGACAATTTATCACGGCCAAGCCACCTGACATCTTTGGACTGAGGGAGGAAAGCGGAGCACCCGGAGGAAACCCATGCAGACACAGGGAGAAAGTGCAAACTCCACACAGTCACCCGAAGCCGGAATTAAACCCAGGTCCCTGGAGCTGTGAAGCAGCAGTGCTAATCACTTCGCCACCGTGCTGCCCATTATAGAACAAAATTAATAACAAGCTACATGAGGATATTTTATAACAGAGTACATGGAGTTTGGAATGATGATCAAAAGATTTTAAATTGTTTATTAAATGGGAACTAGAAGTAGAGGGGGCCCAGAGAGCTGAAGGCACAGCGCCAATAGTGAAGCGAGGATTGGGGGCTGAAGGAGGTTACAGATAAAGAGCAGGTGAGGCCATGGAGGCATTCAAAAACAAGAATGGGAATCTGGGAAATGCCACTCAGACACCTTTTCAGAGTCAGCTTGGCATTGCCAGGATGCCAAGGTGGCACTGCCAGGAAGCCAGGGTGTCAGGATGGCACTGTCAGGGGTCTAGTCCAGGTTTTGGTGGTGGGGGGGGGGGGGGGGAGGCCTTCCCCATTATAAGGGGGGATTCCAGGGGCCTCATGCAAATTGGGCGGGTTGGTGAAGGAGGGGGGAGGTGAGATCCAAAAGGTTGGGGGGGGGGGCTGAAAGGGGAGGGGGGTAGTGCAGAGATCGGAGGTGATAGTCAAAATGGCGCCCATTCTTGCCAGTAGGTAAATTGACTGAAGTGAAACCTCAGTGGGGAGTTTCTCCCCAAGGCACGAAAACCGGCAAAGTGCCGGTGAATAGTGGGGTGAATCCCCTGCCAAATGAGCTCGAAACAGCACTTTAAAACTTTCCCATTGAATCGTGCCCATAAATTTAGATAATTCATCGTCCATTTCTTTTCAATGTGACTAATTGCTCCTGACTTTTTATTTTCAGTGTCCCTTAATATTCCATAGTGAATTATTTCTCTCTTTCAATTTTATTCCCCTTGGAGCTGGGAGAACCAATTTTTGGGGATTTGGATGTCAAGTCAAAAAGGAATGCCACAGAAGTGGAGATACAGAAAAAGTTTGAATTCATAGGCCCCCAATTGTTTTGAGAAGCATACATATCAAAGGTCAGTCACCCCAGCGTCAGACATGCTCCTTGCATCCTTCCCTCTATCACTTTTCAAAATGATAGGGATAATTGGTAGGGAGTTTGGAAGATGGAAGCCTTTGTTACACCATTTCCAAAAGAGTGGGCCTACCACAGGGACAAACAACACTCACCAACCCACTGAGGTTAACCAAGTGTCTTTGTAGCGTTTGTGTGCAAATGGTTTCTGACAGACTTCACCTGAGTTAGGAAGGGAGTCGTAAGAACATTTCCTCTGGTACTATAACTCAGGCGTTCCCATGCCAAGCTATGCTTATTTAATACTTTATTTAGCCAAATATTTGCAACATCTTGCTGACTTTCCCAACTGCTCATCTCTCCTAGACTTGTTTATTCCACTATAACTGAGAGGCCTTTCTGCTCGTTTGTTGGACTTCACCTCGGACCTCAGTCGCCACAGGTGCGACGAGCCGAATCTCAAAGCTGCCGTCAACACTGGGGTCCCCAATAGAACATAGAACATAGAACAGTACAGCACAGAACAGGCCCTTCGGCCCTCGATGTTGTGCCGAGCAATGATCACCCTACTCAAACCCACGTATCCACCCTATACCCGTAACCCAACAACCCCCCCCCCTTAACCTTACTTTTTTTTTTAGGACACTACGGGCAATTTAGCATGGCCAATCCACCTAACCCGCACATCTTTGGACAGTGGGAGGAAACCGGAGCACCTGGAGGAAACCCACGGACACACGGGGAGGACGTGCAGACTCCGCACAGACAGTGACCCAGCCGGGAATCGAACCTGGGACCCTGGAGCTGTGAAGCATTTATGCTAACCACCATGCTACCGTGCTGCCCACAAATGAGCTGATGGGCGACAGATGTTTGTATTGTAATCTTATCTTATATTATATTCTTATGTCATGTTATTATTTGCTATTCAAGTAGAGTAGACAAACGTCTGTCGTTGTTCTCTTAATTACATTGTTTTCGGAGCGGCGCGTGGCGCAGTGGTTAGCACTGGGACAATGGCGCTGAGGACCCGGGTTCGGATCCCGGCCCTGGGTCACTGTCTGTGTGCAATTTGCACATACTCCCCGTGTCTGCGTGGGTTTCACCCCCAAAACCTAAAGATGTGCTGGTTAGGTGGATTGGCCACGCTAAATTGTCCCTTAATTGGAAAAGAAAAATAATTGGGTGCTCTAAATTCATATTTTTAAAAGCATTACATGGTTTCCGAATCACAAAGAACCTTTGGAGCAATCCAAGACAAGCGGCCAGGCCAAAAAAGTGTGGAGCTCCCAATAAGAATCTCTTTCTTGGACGAAGATTTACATTTCTTTTCACAGTATACAACCCATTAATTTAAAAACGTTTTTTAGAGTGCCCAAATCATTTTTTCCAAATAAGGGGCAATTTAGCGTGGCCAATCCACCTAGCATCTTTGGGTTGTGGGCGCAAAACCACGCAAACACGGGGAGAACATGCAAACTCCACATGGACAGTGACCCAGAGCCAGGATTGAACCTGGGACCTCAGCACCATGAGACAACAGGGCTAACTCACTGTGCCACAGTGCTGCCTACAACCCATTCTTAATAAAACTCCCTCAGTTGTTGCACTGTTCATGCTGTGAGACCAATGGATCCACCTTGCAATTTTCTCATTAGATTGTCGGCTGAGCTGTGGGACATTCACAATAGCAAGCACCTTGTTGCAACATGTCTGATACTTGGCTCTCAAAGCTTACACTATAATGAGGGTTGCTGGTATGTTAGCATTTTAATTATGATGCTGTATATCCATGGTGATTACGCAAGTTATTTTAAAGATCAGCGCATTATCTAAATTGCAAACAAAATAACAGAAACAAACCATTAATTAAAATAAATAACTGTAACAGCTTGGATGAAATTGGCTGAGGAATTCCTTTAAACCAGCATTTATTTTATGACTGGAAGGTAAAGTTGAACTCCTGCCCAGGAAAATCAAACAGAGACCTGCTCACGCTGATGACTGAGGATGGCTGTGTGATCACTTCCATTAATTCTATACATGAATCCACTGCAAAAAGCAAAGGCACCTCTTCCACTGTTGCTGTGCATCTGGTACAAGGAACATGTTGTCCTCACCGGCAGCCAATGACATAATAGCAATGGGAAGGGGCAGCACAGTGGCCCAGTGGTTAGCACTGCTGCATCACTGAGCTGAGGATACGGGTTCGATCCCGGCCCCGGTCACTGGCTGGGTGGAGTTTGCACATTCTCCCCGTGTCTGCGTAGGTCTCACCCCCATAACCCAAAGATGTGCAGGGCAGGTGGATTGGCCACGCTAAATTGCCCCATAACGGCAAACATTTTTTGAGAATGTGAAAAAAAATAACATCAGCAGGACAAATTCTGTGGAAGAGTGACTGGATTTTAACTTCTAATAGGTCGCGAGTGCAAAGGTCACAAAAAGAAAATAATCAACCTCTCCAACATGGGGGGGTGGGGGGACCACAACAGAGGGAAAAAAATACGGAAGTGTGGAGTTCAGAGGTCAGAGGCCCCCTGCTCCAGCACCATTCCCCAGAGAGTCAGTAGCAAAGAAAAAGTTCTCTTTATTTCTGGAATTCTGGTGAGTCATTTGAGATCCAGAGACTGGAAAAAAAAAACATTTGATAACCGTCGCTAAGCCCGCGCGCCAAGCGTCACGGCGGCTGACGCGCACGATGATGTCAGCCGGGCATGCGCGGGTTGGACGGCTCCAACCCGCGCATGCACGGATGACGTCATCATGCATATGCGTCAAACCCGCGCATGCGCGGGCCGTCATGCCCCTCAGCCGCCCTGCGGCGGAGGAACAAATAGTGCGCGGGTATCGGACCCGCTGCCCGCGATCGGTGCCCACCGATCGCAGGCCCATGCCACCCTTGGTACGGCCGTGGTGCGGCCGTGCTAATCGGTGCCATGGTTGTCCAGGACGGCACTTTGCGGCCGTTTTCACGAACGGTGAGAGCAGGTGTGATTGCGTTCGTGAAAACGGCCGTAAAGGCCTGGGAACTCGGCCCATCGGCTTGGGGAGAATCGTTGTTCGCCGTAAAAAACGGCGAGCAGCGATTCGTGTCGTGAGGCGGCCGTTGGGGGGGGGGGGGGGAGAATAGCGGGAGGGCAGGAAAAATGTCGGGAAGGCCCTCCCGCTATTCTCCGACCCGTTGTGGGTAGCGGAGAATCGCGCCCCTGATCTTTCGGTGATAAATTGCACCAATGTAATCTGAGTTTTGTGCATCACCTTTAATGACCCACATCAGTCTGTGGCTACATGGAATCAAAATGGCCTGCTGTCCAACATTGACACTCCCTTTCAATGCACATCAAGAGCATTCTATATACACAGATTAGATCAGAGGGAGATAGCAGTGTGGTGGTTATGTCATTGGGCTAGTACTCTAGAAGCTCAGGTTAATTTTCTGGGTCATGGGTTCAAATCTCACCATGGTAGCTGGTGGAATTTAAATGAGAAAAATCTGGATTTGAAAACCAAAGCCTTAGTGATGGTGACCATGAAACCTTTATTGATAGTTGCAAAAGCCAGTCTGGTTCACTACTGTCCTTTATGGAAGGAAATCTGTCGCCCTTACCCGGCCTGGTCTACATGTGACCAGGGCCGGCTCAAGGCACCGGCAACTCGGGCAGTCGCCCGGGGCGCCATGTGCTAGGGGGCGCCAGAGACTCGGATCCCGCGCATGCGCAGTTGGGCCGGCGCCAACCAGCGCATGCGCGGTGGCCGCCCTCCCCCAGGGCGCCCCCCCCCCCGGCTCGGTCCTCTCCCCCGCCCACCCCCCTCAGCCCCCTGCCCCCCTCGGGTCCGCCCCCCCTTGGGTCCGCCCCCCCTCGGGTCCACCCCCCCCTCGGGTCCGCCCCCCCTCGGCCCCACCCCCTCGGCCCCGCCCCACCCCCTCGGCCCCGCCCCCTCGGCCCCGCCCCCCCAAGGGCGCCGACGTTCATCTTGCCCGGGGCGCCAGCAACCCTAGGGCCGGCGCTGCATGTGACTCCCGATCCACAGCAATGTAGCTGACTCTTAACTGCCCTCTGAAATGGCTGAGCATACCTTTCATTCCAGGTGCAATGAGGGAGGGGAAACAAGTGCTGCCCTGCCGGCAATGCCCACATCCCAGAAGAGAATAAAAAAAGAAAAAGCACGAGTATTACAAATGTGCTCAAGTTTCTCACACAAATGGGAATAACATTCTGGTTGCTTCATCAAATTCTGTCAAATTAAGAATTATCTGCAAACATTAAGAATGAATTCCTGGATTGAAGGCGCTAGCAACAGCGCCGCTCCCGACGGCCCCGGGGAAATACTCAGGGAGTCCGGTAGTAATAGCTTTGTTGAAAATTTGGAGGCCGTTTCGGCAGCACTTTGGGTTGGGAGCAGGGTCAAGGGAAATGCCGATTCGGGGGAACCATACATTTGAGCCAGGAAAGTGGGATGGAAATTTTCGGAATTGGGAGGAAAAAGGAATTAAGACGCTAAAAGATTTGTTTCTTGGCGGTCGGTTTGCAGAATTGAAGGAGCTGGGTGCCAAGTATGGGCTGGAGCAGGGGGTAATATTTAGGTACTTGCAGGTTCGAGACTTTGCCAGAAAGGAGATACAGAGCTTCCCGGTAAAGCCGGCTTCCACGTTGCTAGAGGAGCTGCTGACAACAAGGGGACTGGAGAAGGGCGTACTATCGGTGGTTTATGGGGCTATTTTGGAAGAAAAGAAAGTGCCGCTGGAAGGGATCAAGGCTAAGTGGGAGGAAGAGTTGGGAGAGGACATGGAGGGGGGGTTCTGGTGTGAGGTGCTCCGGAGGGTGAACGCCTCCACCTTTTGTGTGAGGTTGGGGCTGATACAGCTGAAGGTAGTATGTAAAGCACACCATACAAGGGCGAGGATGAGACGGATCTATGAGGGGGTAAACGATGTGTGAATGTTGCGGGGGGGGGGGGGGGGGGGGGGGGCACAAACCACGTTCATATGTTTTGGTCCTGTCCAAAGCTGGAGGATTACTAGAAGGAGGTTCTTAGGGTAATCTCTAAAGTGGGAAAACTGGACCCGGGCCTTCGGGAGGCCATATTCGGGGTGTTGGACCTGCCGGGGTTGTAAACGATTGCGGAGGCAGATGTTGGAGCCTTCGCCTCGTTGATCGCCCAAAGGTGGATCCTGTTAGGGTGGAGATCAACCTCTCCACCCTGTCCTCTGGCGTGTTGGAGAGACCTGCTGGAATTCTTAACTCTTGAGAAGGTCAAATTTGAACTGAGGGGAAGGTTGGAGGGGTTCTATAATTCATGGGCTATATTCATAATGCGCTTTTGAGAATTGGATTACATTGAACATTAGGGGGAGGGGCTGGAAGAGTTGTGGGGAGGGGGACTGTATGTGTTAATAGTGATTGTGGTGATTCCTGATTCCTTTTTGTCATTTGTTTATGTTAACATGCGGGCTAATGTTTGGGGTTTGGTGGGAGGATGGGATCATTGTTATTGATATGGGGATCGACATTGCATTCGTCACTGATTATTGTTTATTGTTGGGTGTAAATTTAAGAGAAAATGTGAAAAAGGAGGAGAATAACATTTTTTCATAAATAAATAAAGAAGTATGAATTCCTGGAACTGGATGTTAGAGAATTTGGAGAAACATGAATTCATCTAATCCATAGAAATTAGGATTAGGAGTAAATCACTCTGCCCTTCGGGCCTGCTCCGCCATTCAATATGATCATGACTGATCCTCGATCTCAACCCAACATCCCTGTGTTCTCCCCATAACCCTTGATGCCTGAAGAGTCCAGAAATCTATTTACTTTGTTCTTAAATATATTCAGTGACTTGACCTCTATAGTTTTCTGAGGTAGAGAATGCCACAGGTTCACGACCCTTTGAGCGATCAGGTTTCTTCTCATCTCAGTCCTAAATCCCCGTATTCTGAGACTGTGGCCCCATCGTACTAACCTCCACAACCCCGCTCCCCCCCACACACTCAGCCAGAGGGAACATCATACATGTCCAGCTCTGTCAAAATTTTATGTGTTTCAATCAGATCCTCTCTCATTCTTCTAAATTCCGGCGAATACAGGTCTGGTCAACCAATCTCTCCTCATACGACAATCCTGTCATCCTAGGAATCTCTAGTTTTTAAAGTCCCCTGGAACCTATTCTCTCACTCAACTCGACAGATAAAGACACCACACCAATCCGACAAAATCTGCCAAGATTCAATGTGTAGAAAAACAATCCAGCTTGTGTTAACTTGAATGGATTCAGATTCTGATGTGGCCATGATATTACATGGTCATGGCAGTATAGAGGGTACTTTACTGGATTAATACACAGGGGAACCAATCTGCTCATACGTGTTCAAATCCAACCATGTGGAATTTAATATCAGTTAATGAAATTAATCTGGAATAAAAGATCATGGTGACCGTAGGATCACCAAACAAAACCAATCCGGTTCACTAATATCCTTGAGGGAAGGAAACCTACTGTCCACACTGGATTGGCTTAAATGTGACTCCAGATTCACTGCAATGTGGTTAATACTTAATTATGCCCTAAAATGTCTGAGCAAGACACTCGATCTTCTCATGGGGATTAAGGATAATTTTGCCACAATAAATAGTGGCCTTACTAGCAATGCCCACTGGAGCATCTCTTACTGCTCGGTAGGTGAATGGAGCACAAATCTGCATTAGTGAGCCTTATTGGCCAGCAAAAGGCAGAAAAATGTGCATTTAAATGACACTCGTTTAGGACACATCTCATTCTGCCCGACGATCAGTGGGTAGGTTACCTCTTGATTGTGCAGTGACTGGCCCAGAAATTGGTCGATACTGGTGTAAAACGAGTGCCAAAGCCACTATCACGGCTTGTGCATGCTCATTCCACACATGAAGCGTGCCACACTGCAAATTGTTAAAGGCGGGAAAAGAACCACCCAGTGTTCATGGGGGATTTCAGATGTGGGAGCCTTAAAAAAAGATTGTCACTCGCAAACATTAACTCAAGGAAAAGATCTGAGGAATGTTCAGCATGTGCAACTTGTTACCACAGGAAGTTGTTGAGATGAATAACATCAACACTGTTAAGAGGAGAGGATAGAACCATAGAATCAAAGAATTTTCAGTGCAGAAGACGGCCATTCGGCCCATCGAGTCTGCACCAGGCCTTGGAAAGAGCACCCTATTCCAGCCCACACCTCTACCCTATCCCCATAACCCAGTAACCCCATTTAACCTTTTTGGGCACTAAGGGCAATTTAGCACGGCCAATCCATCTAACCCGCACATCTTTGAACTGTGGGAGGAAACCGGAGCACCGGGAGGAAACCCACGCAGGCACGGAAAGAACGTGCAGACTCTGCACAGACAGTGACCCAAGCCGGGAATCGAACCTGTGACCCGGGAGCTGTGAAGAAACTGTGCTAACCACTGTGCTACCGTGCTGCCCAGTATAGATAAACACATGAAGGAGAAATGAATAGAAAGCGATGCAGATAAGGTTAGATGAAGTCGAGTGGGAGTAGATTCTTGTGCAGCATAGGGCAATTGTGCCGAATGGCTATTTGTACGTGAGTCTATGCAGCTCAATATTTCCTCCTATTATTTCTGTCTTCCCTGCAGATAGTGTGAGTGAGGGACCAGAATGGAATGGGCCTGATGGTCTATGATAAAAGGCATCCAAGCTCTGCCCTAGTCTCGGAAGGACCTTTCACCCACACACTCCACTCTCCTTTTCAGGGCTGGGAGAATTTATCTTCATTTTGACACAGTGAAAAATTATGTAAATCCACATTCCTAACCTTTAAGTTTTTTTTTCCTCGCGGAAATATTTAATTTACATTTCTGAGCCAAGGGAATAAGTGATCATAAAATTCCAGTGAAACGTGTATCAGAAAAAAATGATATGAGTGTACTGGAAACAACGAAAAGGACAAACCTCCACGCAGGCTGGAATAAACCCAAGTGAGTTGGGTGACACGATAAAATCAGTGATGAGTACATCAGAATTGTTTTGATAAAAACTGGTGGTTTGACAAAGAAAGATAAAGATTTCGCTGACACCAGGGCCAAATTTGGTGAGTAACCACACATCCAAATATTGTCTGAAATATATCTGTTCGATTATTGGGTATGGTGATTTCTCAAGCATTCTTGGTGATAACCTCAAACAGGCAATTGGCCCTTTACATATTTAAATGAGGAGTTTAACACTTGTTTTTGGCTCATTGTCAATATTCTTTGACACAGGACTGTTCAAAGTTAAAGAAATAACCCACCCTCCAGAAGCTTATCGTGCTTCGCTGCACACTGACCTCCAGCCACCATCCTCCACATTTCCCAGACCATTTGTTATGGGTCAGGTTTTAGAGAACCGCAAAGTGTATCATGGAGTTCACCTGACCCACGACTTTTAATAGATTGTGGTATGGGGAGCACACGGCCCACTCTATAGGTGTGGTACAGCAGAAATGGAAAAGAATTTTTAAAAGTAAAACAAAGTTTATTCTATGAACTCAAGTTAACGTTTTTAAAACATACAGCGAACATCTTAGCAACCATCAATTCAAATACAACCCCCAAAGAATACAACACTAAGTATTCCTTAACAACTTCCCAAACAACATTCAGAAGACAAAAGAAATACCTTTTGACAGAAGCACATTAGGTTTACATTCATTACTGAGAACATTTATAATTCTGAATTCAGCAAATGATCAAGAGATAGTCTTTTCATGGCAGAGAGAGCAACAGTACACCTGCTCTGTCTGGCTTCAGCTCCAACACTGAAAACAGAACTAAAACACACCCTGCAGCAAACAGCCTAAAACAAAAGTGAAAAGCTGATGGACAGCCCAGCTCCACCCACTCTCTGACATCACTGCAGGAGTAAACACCCATTTCTTAAAGGTAATCTCACTACAGATATTTATATACACACCCATTTCTAAACACCCATTTCTTAAAGGTACTCTCACATGACACATATGCCCAGGACCTTAGCTCCCATCTGCTGCCGGAGAGTCAGGAGACACACAACTCATTTCTTCAAACTGTAAACTACTTGTGGAGACTTAACCATAAGACCATAACAGGGATTGTCAGCATCGTGACTAGGGAGGCTAAAGGCCCAATCCTAGGTCAGTCTCGGGTCTCCTGGTTGAGGCAGGAGTTTCAATTGCCTCCATCCGTGCACCACCACCCCCCAACCCCCTATCTTCGCGCCTTAAAGAGAAACTTAACGGGCAGCACGGTAGCACAGTGGCTAGCATTGTTGCTTCACAGCTCCAGGGTCCCAGGATCGATTCCCGGCTTGGCTCACTATCTGTGTGGAGTCTGCACGTTCTCCCCGTGTCTGGGTGGGTTTCCTTCGGGTGCTATAGTTTCCTCCCACAAGTCCCGAAAGACATGCTTGTCAGTAATTTAGACATTCTGAATTCTCCCTCTGTGTACCCGAAAAGGTGCCTAGGTGGCAACTAGGGGATTTTCACAGGAACCTCACTGCAGCGTTAATGTAAGCCTACTTGTGACAATAAAAAGATTATTGTTATTAAAAGATGCCAACAAATTCATACTCCTATACTGGTCTGCATCGTTCAAAGTTTTTGAATAATGAACAGAGCACATTGTTGCCAATCTGGGTTGCCAAATTACCAAATAAAAAGCTGCTAAGGGGAAACAAATGCAGCAGAGTCCTTAATTGGCAATGTACATGAGGCAGAAGCTCATAATTTCTGGGAGGAGGAGCCACTTTATGTAAGTGCTCCTTCCGAACCCGGAGCACATGGCCAAAGGTGACAAAGGCGTTCAGTGACCTCATTGAAAGAAGCAGAAACTTGCATATATGTCGCACCTTTCATAACATCAGGACACTCCAAACTGCTTTAGAGCTAGTGAGCAGTCATTGTTTTAATGTAACAAATGTAAATTCAGGTCCAAGAGCGGCTAGACTTCAAAAGTTATTCACCGGTGACAAAGCATTTCTAGATGCACATCACAAGGCAGCAGAGGAAAGCAAATTTCTTCCTCACATTATCAATTAAAATAAGACCACCCACCATTACTTGATATAAAATAGCTTGTAAAAACATGCATGGTATAAAGTATTTCCACATCGTCACAGTATCTGGTAGTCTTTTGAATGCTTACTCATGCATTTCCACCCATTAGCAAGCTACATTTGGAAGTAGCAGCTTATAAACTGTAACCCTTTTCACAATTTTGTCCTTACTGGACTCCATCCAAAATTTAGAATCGGACTGCACAATGTATCTGTCACAAAGGATTTGTCACCATATGTGCTCCTGACAATTCCAAGTCTGACTTTCGACATGCAGGACTTCCATCGCTGCCGGGTCAAAATTCTGAACTCACTCCCTAACCGCACTGTGGGCGTTCCTGCACCGAATGGGCTGCTGCGGTTCAAGAAGGTGGCTCACCACCCACCCGTCTCAAGAGCGAGTGGGAACGAGCAATACATTTTAGCCTTGCCAATGACACCCTCGTCCCACAAATGAATCAAAAGATAAAGTAAAGCATAACAAAAGAAAAAGGCTTGAACTGCAGAGAGCCCGTGCTGTGAAGCTCTCGGCTGTCCTTGCAGTTTTCACAGCAAAAGCGCTGGCACAGGGAAGAGAGTTTCGAGGAAGAACCTCTCTCGTGAAAATATCAGTTCATTCCCCTCACATGCTTAACAGATCAGAATGAGAGAGGGATGATCCCACCCGTAAAAGGAAATGGTCAGGAAACCATGTGGCCTGCTCTACTCTTCTTTATGGAACTCCCTGCTGGACCGAAGCTTTGGGAAGTGAGTTTAATGCAATGATGTTTTTCGGTGCTGTTGCAACTATCGGCGTGTCTTAACAGAATGATTCCATAAAAACCTTCAGCTAAAATTTGAAACTGCAAAGGCATGAACAGAAAAGCAAAATGAGTGGGAGTGATCGACGCAGATGAACAGCCAATCGTAAAATCTACACCGGGGCGGAAGCAAGGAGGAGTGAAAAGCAATTCAGCGGCTTAATCCACTTTCGACCCAGCACTGCGGCGCTTGAAGGTTTTGCCTGAGATTTTCAAATGGCTTATTGTTGTCCACCCCCCCTACCCCCAAACCCCCGCCGCCAACCAATGATAGAACCTGCAGGCAAATGACAGAACACCACAGGATGTGGAATTGGAGAGAAGCGTTCAAAACGGTCAAGGCTATCTCTCTGCAGCAGAATGAGAGAAAAAGGTGAGATTATTTTGGGAAACGGTAGGTGGTATTGTGAAATCCCTCCAGACATTTCTGAGAGACGTGATAAGGCATTTTCCTCGCGCACATCAAAGAATGGCAAGTATGCCCATTCTGCACAGCCATCGTCAACAGCCTAATCCACCCACAATGCAACAAGTGGTCACAGTGACAGCTGGGAATAATACAAAACAGTCATCATTTTTAAAAAATAGTCCCCTTACATGTAGTTTAAGAAAACAGCTTCTTGAGAATTGGACAGTCCTGCAAAGATATTCTGTTAATTAAGACGGGAGGAAGCTTTTGCTGTAGTTAGTGTTGCTTTTCGAACATTTAACAGCATTCATATCAGCCAATGCTGACAATCTCAGGCCATGAATGAGCACTCGGACTGCACAAGGGAAGAAAATATGGAAAACAAAATCACACGACATCAGGAGGAAAATTGATTTGAAAATATCACAAAAAGACATGTGTAAAATGAGCAGAAAGGACTCAACAGCAGCAAAACTCATTTATGGTTTCAGGTTCCATGATTTAATCATGTGTCACTGCCAGTAAGTCCCCTTTCCTCGACTGCATGATTCAGCTGTTCGTGAGAATATATGAAAAGAACATTACCATTAATCTGTTTAAGGAGTGTTTCAAACTCCGTATAAAGTTTCAATATGATGGTAGTTTTTTTTGAACTAGCACTGAGTTTCAAATATCTTCAACTGTTTTGCAAGCCTGTTCCAACAATGTACAGCTTACTGTGGTGATATGTGTCAGGTACCAAATACCAGGGAGGCTAAGCATCTTTTTCTACTAATTTACCGTTCCATCCTGTGTTTTACAACAGCAAACATTTATTTCTCCAATTGTTTTTTTTAAATTCAGAGTACCCAATTATTTTTTCCCAATTAAGGGGCAATTTATCATGGCCAATCCACCTACCCTGCACACCATTTTGGGTTGTGGGGGGTGAGACCCACACAGGCACGGGGAGAATGTACAAACTCCACATGGTCACTGACCCGGGGCCGGGATCGAACCCGGGTCCTTGGCGCTGTGATGCAGCAGTGCTAACCACTACACCACCGCGCTGCCCTTTAGTTTTACAATTGTTTCCAAGAATTGCAAGCCACTCACCATCCCAATTTTGAACTGCGTCGCCGTTCCTTCACTGTCACTGGGTCAAAATCCTGGAACTCCCTCCCTATCAATGGTGTGGGTTCACTTGAACCTCAGGGGCTACAGCGGTTCAAGAAGGCTGCTCACCACCACCTTCTCATTGGCAACTAGTGATGGGCAATAAATGCTGACCTAACCACTGATGCCCACATCCCGCAAATGAATTTTAAGAAAACCTGCGATCACCATTGACAACCGGTAATGAACTATCGATGCTAATATCAGAAACAGTGTCATCTTGGTGAACTATGCCATGAAACACTCCTTTTATTGCTACGGCAAATACATTGGCCTCCAGAGGATTGCAACAGCATCAGGACACCACGTCCAAAATTATATTACCTGCTTTAAAAGGTTCCAGTTTATTAAGCTTGTGCAGAGGAAGTTGTGTTAATGGTCAATCGCACTGAACTGCAATCCGCCATCAGTGCGCCTGGTATATCAATATAGATGGGCTTTCTGAATAAAGTCTTGGACCTGGAAATTTGATCCACCCATAAAAAGATGCAGAGGGAGCGACCGTGTACTGGACATGGGCACGTGGCAAATCCATGATGACAGTTTATCATATTGAGTTGGCGCCCAGCCAGTGCAGCCCACATTGCCTACTGCCGGCACACCTGTTTGGGTTGACAGGAAGTGAAGCTTCAATGACCTGAGTGATCCTTTCAAGTTCCCTCAGTCAGCAGCGAAACATTTAATTGGGTCCAGCAAAAGATCTTTGCTGACAGAAGACAATACAAATTAAATGCTGGAGACTAATTAAACATTCATTGGGGCCATTCAGTTTCTACATTGCTTCAAATCTCACCCTGAGATAACATCACAATTCCTAATAACATTAAGTGAGGGAGATAAGAAATAGGAGTAGGAGTAGGCCACGCAACTGCTTGAGCCTATATTGCTATTCAATCAGACCATCACTGCTCTGATTGTGGCTTTAACTTGACTTTGCTCCCTGCTTCCCCATAATCCTTGACTCCCTTATTCATCAAAAAACTATCAAAATCAGCCTTGAACATTTTCAATGGTCCAACCTTGATGGCTTTCTGGCAAAGAGAGTTTCAAAGACGAACAACCCTTTGAGAGAACAAAATTCTCCATCTTAAATGGGAGATCCCCTATTATTTAAACTGTGCCCCCTAGTTCTAAACTCTCCAAGAAGGGGAAACATTCTCCCACCATCCGCCCTGTCTGACTCAAGAAGTGTGACAAAGACAGGAACATCAAAATGGAGGACGCTGGAGCCCAACATGATGGGAACAAGACCACCAGGCGGAGAACAGCTGTGTTGGCACTGAGGAAATAAGCTCCTGAGCCCAAACATTCCATTTTCAGCAACTTAGCAAATAGGGTCTTAACAATAGATATCACCTGTAGCCCAGGTGAATCACTCCAAACGGCAAAGATTGGCTATGTAAGCAAACTAGCCATTTGTAACAAATTAACAGATTCACAGAGAATACATTTAGTCATAAGACACACTTTCAATCATATTTGACGTTAAATGCTTCCATCATGACCTCAATGAATGGAGGAGCAGAACTGAGGGGCTGAATGGCCTACTTCTGTCCTCTGTCCTATGGTCTTTTTTAAAAATGCATTGGGATGTGAGTGTTACTGGCAAGACCAGCATTTATTGTCCATCCCTAATTACCTTTGAGAAGGTGGTGGCAAGCCATCTTCTTGAACCATTATTTATGATGTAGAATTGTCCACTGTGCATTTTACTGTATTAGTTTTATGCAACTGAGTGTCGGATCTAATAGTCCTGGTGGTGGTTGCTGAGGAGTCAAGGATCATGTGGCGCAGGCAGGAGATCCCTGGCAAATTATCCAAATAAAGTAGACCTTAGAGGCTGAATCTTACATAGATTTAGGGTTGGATTTTCACTACTGATGCAGGCTGAGTCAATATTTCCAGACCCAGCTGACCCAGCTCAGTTTAATGCACCAAGTCACACCCAGATTTAACTCTGGGTTGGCAGGAATGGGGAGGAGGTGGTGGGTGCAGTGTAGATGTAGGATGGAGTTGGGCCCACTGACCTTGGAAGCAGATATTAGGTGGCAATGGGTGTGCACGAGTGCCAAGTCAGGCTTTTAAAATGGCATTGAGGCATTGACAAAAGAGATCACATAAATTACTATGAGCCCTTAAAGATGTCAAGCAAGCAAAGTCAACAATTTACTTCAATTGTCAAAACTGATGCCCGCTGGGATAATGATTTTCTTGTTCTGGGCTCTCAGTCATGTATGCATGATGAGAACAAGGGGAAACCCAATCACTGTCACAATGTTATTTGGTCATGTGAAGAGGTGTAACATTTCAGAAGCCTCTGTTATTGAAACTTTAATAGTCTGTCGGTATAAACTTTCATAGGGTAGTAGGAACAGCAGATATTTTTTCAAAAGAAAATTCAGAACGGGTGTTTTTTGTCAGCAATTCCACACTTGCCACTGTTATTACTTTTGCATTAGTTATGCGCCTAGTACATACTGGGAGAATGGCTGTGGAAGAGATGTGATTTGGGATAAAGTTGGCAGGGAGAGTATAAGAAACCAAGGGAAGTGACTGGGGGCCATGAGTTGGCATGCAGAGAAGTAGGGCCATGGGAAGTTTCTGGAGACATGGGTTGACACGAGGAGTGGCCAGGGGGCATGAGTAAGACATTTTTAACTTGCCTTTCAAAAAGTTCATGAATCCAGATTTTGATCCATGACCCTTCTTAATGCCGTGACCACAGATCACTCAATGAAAATTGCGACAGGGCTAGGAGCAGCCTACACCTGTAATAGAGCTGGCCAAGTTGGGAGTGCAGGATGCTGGCTAGCTACTCACACCCTTCATTTTTTTTATAAATTTAGTGTACCGAATTATTTTTTTACAATTAAGGGGCAATTTAGTGTGGCCAATCCACCTACCCTGCACATCTTTGGGTTGTGGGGGTGAAACTCATGCAAACACGGGGAGAATATGCAAACTCCACACGGGCAGTGACCCAGAACTGGGATTGAACTTGGGATTTCAGTGCCGTGAGGCAGCAATGCTAACCACTGCGCCACCGTGCTGCCCCTACTCATACCCTTTTTGCATGCTGGCAAAAATTGCCAGCACTGGGAATGGGAGCAGGAATCCTGGATTCAGGTCCCACCTGCAATTTTCAAATGGTTCTGGATTCGTCCCTACTGTGTGAAAATGTGGCCCTGAATATTACTTTGAATAAGTTTAACATCGCCATACAATTTATTCCTGGTCCAGAGGAAGCACTTATGGGTCACATGAATCAACAACTCCTTGGCTTTGCAGCTACTCGCGCTGGTCAAAATAGTTAAACGAGTGCCGCTGCAGTCCATCAGATTTCTGAACATGAAAATAGTAGGCCTGGGATGGTGAATTATACAGCAGTCATGGGAAGTGACTGCCTCAATCTTCAAAGATTGAAACTTCATAGGAGCATCTCGAACATGCAAGGCAGTATTGATGAACCCATTTCACCACTTTCAACAGTGGCTTTGCCCACTCTATTGTATCGAGCCAGTTCGAGGGACACAGCGCTGACAGAATGTGATATCTCTGTGCATGCTCCAGTGGATGGTTAGTGGAGCAGCGACAGCAGCAGCAGAGCCTCTGGCTGTGATTGCACCCTGACTGACTACATTTGGCAGATCAACAAGGCAGAGAGTGGATTTTGTCTGGAGGAACCGTGAACTGTCCGTCAAGCACACTGTTTGTATCACAGACTATATTGCTGTGAAATGCTTTACCAGCTGAGTTCCTTATGACTAATGATTATCAGAAAGAACTACAAGCCTTCAGTGCTGCAGCACAGTGACTATAATCACTGTCTGATCCCTTGAAGTTTCAAGGCCCTCGCGCTATGTTTTCAATCTATGTACAATGTATGTATTGTGGATTTAGTGTAGGACGTACTTCAAAACAATCCTCAAAAGCATGAAGTCAATGCAGTTAGTCACTGTCAGAGGATTTCCCACGACTAAAGAGAATTTACTTGCATTTGTGTTTAACTGAATTAACATTCCAAGACTTAATGACTTATGTATGAACTTAATTTTGAAACTCTTCATCATAAACATCACATCCTAACTTCTCAGGCATAAATTTCATGCCTTTCATACTCAAAAGGGACCTCCTGCCACCTGGAAAATACTGCCCGCCTGCCTGCCCACAAATCAGAACAGAATCAGAGCAATCCGACAGAAACCAGCAGCTTATGGAAACTGGCAGTCACGAATAATGCACACTGACTACAATGGAGAACCATGCCGGGAAGGCAAAATGGGCAATGCTCAGCTTGATCACACAGGCAGAGAGGCAAGAAGAGGAACAGCTATTAGTATGACCTTATGGGCAAGCAGGTGATAACTGCCAACATGAGTGTCTAATTATTGTCATTGTTTAGTGCAGCCCTAAGTTTTCTCTGCAAGTGTCCACTGAGATCGCACTTCTAGGTCTTCCTCAAGCATACCGTATATTCGGTTACGCAACAGAATACTGCGGGAATGCGTAAAATAAGGATTATTGTGAAATCGATCCTGTGCAGTTCACATGTTGAGACCCGTTAAGGTCAATGTTGAGTGCCCTCATCCTGTCTTAAAGGAGCAGTAAATGCCTCTGATTGAGCTGCCCATAAATGGCGGCCTTGCAGCAAACGCCATTTTAAATGGGGCTTTTCACCCAGCATCATAAAACACCCAGCAGATTTAAAGGACAGGACTTCAACTTTCATATCAATAGATGTCAATCGTGCCTTCGATTGCTATCCCCACAGGCGGTCCCTAAATAATCGAGCCAGCTGCTGCCATGGAGTCCTGCCCTCTGAAAGTGCTGCCACCATCTCCCCCCTGACCCCCTCCATTTCTGGACCTCAATCTGGCATATTGCAGCTCACCTGGCAGCTTGAAAATGCCAGCTGCCCATCAGTCAAAATCTACCACAAGTGGCCATTCGTTACACACAAGCCTGGCCAACAAACGTCGCCATCATGAAAAGCACAATATAAATGCTATTCTCTCTTACCTTTTTGCAGACCTATTAGAGGTACCACATTTCAGACGAGATGTTAAAACCGAGGCCCTGTCAACCCTCACTGGAAGGATCCCACCATGGCACTACTTTGAAGAAGATCAGGGGAGTTATCCTTGGTGTCCTGGCCAATCTCTCGAACAACATCACTGAAACAGATTATCTGGCTATTTGATCATATTATTGTGTGTGGGAGCTTGCGGTGTGCAAACTCACTTCTGTATTTCCGACATTGCTACTGCAATTACGCTTCACGAGTATTTAATTGGCAATAAAGTGCTTTGGGATGCCGTGAGGTCAGGAAAGGCACGACATAAATGCAAGTTTTTCCCTTCTTTCACAAAGATCAGCCTTTGGGTGCTCCAGTTCCCTCCCGCAGTCCAAAGACGTGCAGGTTAGGTGGATTGGCCAGGCTAAATTGCCCCTTCGTGTCCAACGGTTAGGTGGGGTTACGGGGATGGGGCATTGGAGTGGGCCTGGGTGAGGTGCACTTTCAGAGGGTCAGTGCAGACTTGATGGGCCAAATGGCCTCTTTCTGCCCTGTAGGGATGATATGATTCTTTACAGCAGAAGCAGTATAGATCAAGAATGAAGCTGCCTGGTTCTGTCCAGCTGTGTTCTGCACCAGGCAACACATATTCTGACATTGCGAAGGCAGTTCCTAACTTTGAAGGAACAACATAAAGTTTTTTAAAGAATCCTGCAACAATGGCGCAGGATTAGCTGTCTAGCTAATATTGCACAAATCCTTGGTGCTATTTATGATAAGTAACAATAAGTTAGCAGTGAGTGCAAGATTGGTTGGCACTCAGTCAGCTAGATTCCTGATGATTCCTGCCTGCCACTCTCACCTGTCTCAGTCCTGATCCTAGATGTGCTCACCGAAATAGGCATGTGTTAAGCAGCTCTCTCAAAATGAAGCCCAGTGGCGGGACTGTCGGCAAGCGTCGCACCTCCGACAATCTAACTGGAGAGACATCAGTCGATTGTGACACTCCACAACTTTTGTTTACGTGCAAATCACGAAGTGCTGTTGAAATTAGATTTTCTTAAATTATTCACGGTGAATGAACTAGGTGGTAATTAAGTGGAATTGCAGGCTGATATTTTCAAGAATGGGCTATTTTGGGAAGTGCTTTTCAAATGAATAAAGAAAATTATGGGGTTGCGCAGCTTTAATGAGCTATCCATTTTGTTGTTCACGTTACAGCTGCAGCAGACTGAATACATGTACACAACCTCTCTGCAATGTGAAATTTGTTTAAATTTAATTCTAGTTCAAACTGCCGTGCACCGTGAATTTGTTCATGCAGTTTCAAACCTCAGAATTAAATTACTGTCCTTCATTCACCAAAAATCAATCTGTAAATGCTTCTGAGGTTTATTTCCAATGCAAGACGAAGACTAAGAGCACACTTGCATCACACTCATCAAATATCTCTGCATTGAAACCAGCCGTACAGTACTTGTTGACAGAACCAGGACTGCACACTGATTGCCAAAATAACGGTGGCCCCTTAATTCCCTGTAAAATTCGACAATAACTGTATTTATAGCGCAGCAGTTACCTGAACATTGGACACTAACCAGTGGAGGAAAGGCCAGTGACGAAGAAATTGACAACAAAAAACAACGACATTTGTTTTACAAAATTTAAAGTACCCAATTCTTTTTTCCCCCCAATTAAAGGGCAATTCAGCATGGCCAATCCAGCTTTCCTGCGCATCTTTGGGTTGTGGGGGTAAGACCCAAGCAGACACGGAGAAATGTGCAAACTCCACACAGTGACCCAAGGCCTCGGCACCATGAGGCAGCGGTGCTAAAACTGCACCACCGTGCCGCCCCGCAATGACAACATAAGGGAAAGGTTTTTCTCGCAGCACATGCCCCAGGATCCGGAATGCACGGCCTGAAATTGTGGTCGAGGCACATTCCATCAAGACTTTCAAGAGGGCATTGGATTGTTATCTGAAAAGCAATAACGTGCGGTTGTGGGGAGAAGGCAGGGGAGTGGCACTCAATAAAACATTCTGCAGGAGTTGGCACAGAGGCAGCAGGCAGATTGGCCTCCTTCTGTGCAATATTCTGTGAAGCAGCTGAAGATAGTTGGACCTAGAACTCTGCCCTGAGGAATCCTTAGAGCAATATCCTAAGGCTGAGGTAATTGGCTTCCAACAAACACTATCATTTTATATTATGCTGGGTATGGCTCCAGGCTGTGGGGATTTTCTGTCTGGTATCCATTGCCTTCAATTTTACTGGCCTCCTGGGAGCCATACTTGGTCAAATGCTACCATGATGTCGAGCGTAGCCACACTCACCTCACCTAACCTCTGGTAGTCGGCTCTTTTCACTGTGTTTGGACCAGGGCTGTAATGAGGTTTGGAACCCAGAAGCCTTGGCAGAATCCAAACTGTGAGCAGCTTACTGGTGTTCACGTTTCTCTGAGAATGCCTGTTTATTCCAGCAATCCTGCAACCCAGCAAGAATCAGAACAACCTTGGATGAATTAATAATATTCGCTTCTTTACATATGAAACAGAAGCAGGAGTAGGCCAGGAGGCCTTTTAAGTCTGCACTGCCATTCAATAAGATCATGCCTGATTTGATTGTAACCTCAGCTCCACATTCCTACAACCCCCAAGAACCTTTCACCCCCTTGCTTATCAAGAATCTATCTAAATTCTGGCTGAAAAATATTCAATGTCGCTGCTTCCTCTATCTTTTGAGGAAGAGAGCTCCAAAGACCCACAACCCTCTAGGAGAAAGAAATCCTCCTTATCTCTGTCTTAAATGGGGGGGGGGACACTTATTTTTAAACAGTGGCCCCGAGAAGTAGAGGAAAACCTCTGTAAAGACCGCAGAAAACCTCTATAAAGAACGCAGAAAACTCCAGGTCAAAATAGGAAGTAGGAGCATCAAGATTTCTATCTGCCTGAAAGGACAGGAGGCCAGACACAAGAACATAAGAAATAGGAGCAGACAATATGGCTTATCGAGCCTGCTCTGCCACTCAGTAGAATCAGTGTATATCTCAGCTCCACATTTTCTACCCAATCCCCATGATTCTACGAGACCAAAAATATATCTATCACAGCCTTAAACTAACAAGGGTCAACAGCATATTTCCAAAGGTACCAGGTATTGTTTTCAATCAGACTTTCCCATGGAGGCTAATTGACGCTGAATTTGTGCGTGGAGGTAGTTTGCCCTTTTCATCTCATACGCTCAAGAAAAAGAACCTTCCATGCTGCAATGGAATTTCAATTTTTGAAACTAACTTCATCATAGTAGGTAGCTGACAGTGTGGCATCATGCAAAGAAAGTCTTGGAGAAAAAGCTGCTTATGCCACTGAAATAAGAAGGCACAACTGCATATTCTGCCAGTACATCCCATCTTGTCAGCACATCCAAATCTAAGACAGGTTTTAGTAAAGGACTAATAGGGACACTATGAGGAAAATAGGTGCATCTCAACAGTTAGCTGTGATCATTTATGAAATCACACTCCCCAATAGCTCAGCTGGTTTATCCAATGAATAACTCGATTGTATAGTGCCAGATTTGCTCCCTGCTCGGTACTGAGCTTGTTCAGCTCTGATAATTCCCCCGCACATCTGCAGATGGAAGCGACTGCTCACACTTACTTTAATGCTTGGACAAGAGTAATGGCCATGTGAATAAGGTGCTAGAAAAACAGGGGAGGACAATTGGAGAAGAAAATGACACGAGGATAAACTGAAACAAAACCACTAGCTTTTATCAAATGTTTGACATCTGCAAAAATATGTGAGTAAAACCCGGACCTAATGGCAGGTGACAGGCAACCTGAAATAACTTGCATTTGCATAGCACCTTTATTGGTCTCAGGATGTCCAAAAGTATTTTACAGCCAGTGAACAACAACAACTTGTATATAACATGGTAAAATAATAATAATAATAACCTTTCATTGTCACAAGTATTTTTTTTTAAATTTAGATTACCCAATTATTTTTTCCAATTAAGGGGCAATTTAGTTTGGCCAATCCACCTACTCTGCACATTTTTGGGTTGTGGGGGCGAAACCCACGCAAACACGGGGAGAATGTGCAAACTCCACACGGACAGTGACCCAGAGCCGGGATCGAACCTGGGACCTCAGCGCCATGCGGCAGCTGTGCTAACCACTAGGCCGCCGTGCTGCCCTTATTGTCACAAGTATGAAGTTATTGTGAAAAGCCCCTAGTTGCCACATTCCGGCCCCTGTTCGGGTAAGCTGGTACGGGAATTGAACCCGCGATGCTGGCCTTGTTCTGCATTACAAACCAGCAGTCTAGCCCACTGAGTTAAACCAGTCCAATAATGTCCCAGGATGGCAAAATCTGACACCGGACCTTCTAAAAGAGGGTATCAGAGCAGATGAACACTAGCTTGTGGAAGAGGTAGGTTTGTGAAAGATGTGGAAGCAGGGTGTCAGGCTCACAGGCAAGGCGCAGGGAGAAAGCTTAAAAAGCTTGAGGGGAGAAAATATTTGAAAAGAAACACGGGAAGTCTCACCCTGAGGGAGAAAAAGCACAATCACCAAGAGAAACCTTGCGAACTGCATGTATTAATAGAATCTATCAGCATAAATTCTCCAATGTCTGAAAAGCTACTGAGGTTTTACTGACATCCATTTTGCAGACTTTAAAAAAAATATAGTAATATTACTGTAATGTGAATGAGGCTTATGAAACAATTGCACTGCATAAGTAAATACCAAGATACTAAAAAAATAATTAAATTCAAAACTCCGTTATTTCTGTCGCACTTATCAAAGTTAATTAAACTGCTGAAGTAGAAAGGGTTTGAAGAGTGTGGCACAGTGCCCCTCTCACAGAGGAGCTATTCTCTCTGAATGGCCCAGCATTTTCTAATTCGGCTTGCGAACGCTGAAAATGCCCAGTGACACGAGGAAGAAAACGGAGGGTCAGGTCAGCCACCAACAACACTTTCTTTTTTGTGGCCAGTTCTGTCTGAAATAATTTTCCAATGAGCAAAGTGAAGGGATTTTATTTCCTGACCCTCTGAAGGTCCTAAATCAAATACAACAGATTAATTCACTGTAGCTGACAAAACGCAGGCCAACAAAATATTGCAAAATAGTCCAAAAGAAATAGAGACATTTAGAGTGCTGCCCTGACACTGTTTGCTCCACTTGCACTTTTCCATATATGGCTGATATAAGAATTCAATGTTTAAAGGTGCACTGGGAAAAGATCCCAAATAAATGTAAAATAATGATTTTATAAAGCAATGCCTGTTTCAATGGCATTTATATGCTGCTTAAATGTGGTTGGGGCAGACACTCTGAGAAACTGTTTTGGTGTAATGTATCATAGAATTTATGTAGAAACTGTGTAGTTGAAGGTTTTTACCATGGAAGCTGGCCTGAACTATTTGGGAGCAACTTTGACTAACTGGACAGTGTTATCTACGGCAGGCAGAGTGACTAGCTCAGGAACAGGCAAACTAAGATACATGAGCATCAATTACCTCACATGGTATTGAACTAACAGCGGCGATATGGAAATGAAATGAAATGAAAATCACTTATTGTCACAAGTAGGCTTCAAATGAAGTTACTGTGAAAAGCCCCTAGTCGCCACATTCCGGCGCCTGTTTGGGGAGGCTGGTATGGGAATTGAACCGTGCTGCTGGCCTGCCCTGGTCTGCTTTAAAAGCCAGCTATTTAGCCCTGTGCTAAACCAGCCCCGATATTCAGTAGTTGCCAAGGTAAATGTTGCAACTTCGACTCACCTGATGAAGGAGCTGCGCCCCAAAAGCTAGTGATTCAAAGCAAACCTGTTGGCCTTTAACCTGGTGTTGTAAGACTTCACACTTTCCAGAGTTGACATCTAGTCACTTTTTAAAAGAAAATACAATCGTCTTTCAAAAAACATACTATGAAGATAATGGATATTTTACACAATAATTACATTTTGTGACTCCAATTTCTGATTTAACCCCAGGTAGGATTGGTTAGTGTCATGAAATTGCAGAGATGTGAATGAAGTATTATCCTAGTTTTATTTTAAGGCACTGTGCTTTGGGGCAGATGGTAAGGTATGCTTTGCGTCAATTGTGGTGGTAAAGGTTAATTCTGGGAAAGTGGGAGTATTTGGCCAACTTCTCCATCAGTTTCAACAACGGGTGCCCTCAGGTAAGACACCACACCACAACGGTTGTGTGACCACAAAAGCATTTTTGCACAACCATCATTAAGCCCTCTCTAACGCTGTTTTGCATCGGTGCCTGCTTCATTTCGGTAGCCGAATAAAAAAAAACCCTGGGTGAACAAGGTTGTGGTGATGGGCAAGTTGGATACAGTAACGGGATAGTGGGAGATGGTCCATCAATGCCAATCACCCGGTACCGGGATGAAACTGGTGGCCAAACTGAAGCTTCTTGAGTGAGACGGTCAAATTCAGTAACAAATCCAAGGATGACTCTGTACCCCTCCGGCCACTAAACCAGAAGTGAAATCAATCAGAACCAAATTACCTTTGTTCTTGTTCAGAAAGAGGTCTTTATCCGTTCAATTGCCTCAATATGAGTCCGGGGAAGGGGAGGGGGAAGAGGGTAGGATAGTATTCTAACCCTTTGCTCCATATAATCCTTGCCACTTTTCTCTTTAATAGTTAAATTAATTCTGATGCCATTAGCTGCTATTACAAGAGCTTGCATCACGGCACCACTCAGAATTCAAACAGACCTTTCACAAAGGCTTGCTTGCTGCCCTTATCTCGTCCCCATTTGCCCTGAATTGTAAAACTTTCAGCAGCCAACAAGCTCCCAAACAATGGCAACTCGCTGCGAGCATTCAAATCCTCTCCGGCATCTCCTGTCCCCCTTCTCCTGACAAATAGCATCTGAATATGCACAAGTGCTTTAATCAATCACCAACAAGGTTAATACAGCCTAATAACACCGGTTTGGGAAAGAGACTGACGAATAGCAGAGGAGCTCATTTGAAATTGATTACGAGCCCAGCACTCAGCACTCACAATGAACGCAGCCCTCCAAAACATCTCTGCGCACACAGAAAACATTAATCTTCATTAGAAGCATGGACACATAATGAAACTACTCAGAATGAAAGAATTGGGTAGTGGTTTGCGAATCGGGTTTCTCTTAATGAGCGGGCAGAACCAAAATTTCAGGCAAACGACAGTAAGTGGGCAAAATATCAAACAAAGCATCCTTCCTAGCCGATACAAAGAAGGAAATGTAAACCCACAATCAAAACTCCCACAATAACAGCGTGAGGTGAGGTGTTGGAAGGATTTCTTTTGCACTCATAGACATATTAAACATTTAACAGTAAAATTCGGGTAGGCGAATGACTGGGAAACTTACAAGAAACGTTGTTTATGGAAAAAAAAAGTCATAAAGACTTTTCAATAACGATGTTAATTAAGTTCAAGTCTAAATTTTGATGGTTTCCATTTTCTTTTGGAGAAAACATCTGTGGTGTAAATTGCTCATTTTTGATACGGTGCTGTTTCTAGATTATTTTTGAATCCAACGCGCCGCCAGGTAAGAGTTGTTTTAAATGTTTTCCCCTGATGCAACACTACTTGCATGTCGCAATAATGAAACATAAAGAGATTTCACTGTGCTGTGTCACCCCGCCTAAGAGCTAAGGAGGCAGCGAACAATCTTGGTGCATATTTTCTGAGTAACGATGGGAAACCCCCCCCCCCCCTTCCAACTCCAATTGAAATCTATTCCCCGGGCTCACTGCAATGGAGAGACTTTACAGTTGGAGCACTCATTCCTCTGTACATGGATCAATTCCTACTCTTATCAGAAACGCAAAAGGTATCAATTTTGTTAGGCAGAGAAAGTGACCATCCTCCCCCACGCCCAGTTTTATTCCTCCATGAAGCCAGAAATTAACCCAAACTTTACTGTGAAATGTTCAAATGAGCGTGAGAATGACTTCCAAAATGTCAGCACACCTTACCTCGTGTTGTGTTCCTATTGTTGTGAGAGTTTTAATTGTGGGCTTTCTATCATATGTCTGAAATTTAGGTTTTACCTGCTCATTGATTTAAATCTGATTCTCAAACCATCAATCCCATTAATGTATGGTCCAATTGTTGCAGCACTCTCCCGGAGTAGCAGCCACTGAGAAGTGGCAGATTACTAGACAATAATCTAGACAGCATAGCTATGCCTGATCCTGCCCATGCCTGATCCTGACCATGCCTGATCCTGCCCATGCCTGATGCCCACAAACGTAAGGACAGCTTACTGGCTAGCCGTCAGAAACAGGGCTGCTGGAAGAATCAACCACCCCCAGTCCGACTGACTGAAGCTAGCTGCGCATTTTCACCTCTGGTCGCTGAAAGTCCCTTACCCGGGATAGAAGGTTGAAGCATTGAGATCCTCAAGATATGTTTTGCTTGGCAGCACAACATATAAACACAGGTGGCCACTAAATCATGAGCTGAGTTCAAAATCTACTCAAAAACATCTATGCACAGCATATCCCTAGATTCAATGTACCTTCCTTCCGCTGCACTGTACACTTCGACATGTCTGCTACATTTACACAAAAAAGACGTGTTTGCTGATCCAATTATTTTTGCCAAAGATCTTGGGAAAGGCAGACATTTTTTATATTCCTTGCATTAATGTACAGAATATCAAAAGGCTTATCCCCATGCCCCATGAAAAGTAAATGATAGCAGCACACATTCAATAGGGTAATTGGGGGCAAACAGATTGACTCTCCTGCCCTTCACTTGGTCTTTCAGTCATGAAGCAATCTCAAGTCACCACTCACCATTACTCACAACGGCCCAGAATCCTCCGATAATCAGCAACATTCAGAGCTCATCGGCATACAGGCTCCCAGCAAACATTGTTAACTCGAGAGTCCTGGCTGCATTCAACATCCGAGGCTGAATGCTTCACTTCAGAAAGTAGCACTTACAAAGACACCCCACTCCGTCCTACCTTCTCTGCAGGATACCTGGCTGTCAGGATGCGCAATTGGAGGAAACGCTGGCTTCTGAGGACTGATTGACTTACTTCTGCCTGTCCCTGTGACTTTGCACTGTCACATCAAAGTTTTAACTCGACGCCTTCTGCGTTATGCCTTATCCCCTTGTGCAAGGAAGGGTAACTCCACGCTAAATTATTCACCTCCACCCCCACTCGAACAAACATGGCAGAAAATCTGTCCCCATGGTACTTCTTCACTTGAAATGTATTCCTGCTTTATGTTCATGTATAATATAGATATTTTAATATGAATAATGTATGTAATCCACTTATTAGAGTCACAGGCATTATATTCAATTGTTCATAGTCTGTAACGCAGATAAACATTTAAACTGTCTGAACGAAATATACCATTGTGACTAATTCTTCCTGGGAAATAATAACATTCAACTTTTTCACTCAGACAAACTTTGCACCTCACACACGTCGCATTGCCCCTGTAGTCTGGCGCGGCGTGAGGCCGCTTTTTTCCGCATTGCCCCCAAATCAGTTACAGCAGCAACATTGTCAAACGCACTTCAAAAGCTGCAATTTCTGACCGGAAAGCTCAGATTACACTCACATATTCACTTGGACCAGGAAACGACTACAGAAAGCGACAAAATACCCCAGAAAATAAAACGGATCATCAGAGGCACCACAGAACGTGAAAAGGGGGGGGGGGGGGGGATCCTTTACCCGTTTCCTTCTAAACTGAAGTTCCCCGACCGCAGCTACTTCCATCAACTCGCAATGATTTCAGATTTCAGTATCCGGTGGAGGTAAATGAAAATCTAACAAAAAGTACAAAACAAAAAGTATACCAGTCCCAGTTTCCTTGGCCCCCCCCCCCCTCCAATCAATCACGTTATTTAAATGTACCCCATGAGCAGCCTTTCATTGGACTCCAACACAGAAGTGTCTTAATCTCCTATAAAACATCCAAGTTGCTTTGAGGATTTAAAACATAAGGGAGCTGCACTCAGAACATTATTAAACTTATCCCACAGGACATCCCAACCTCCCATAAGAGATCATTTGATTACTTTTGGAGTGATTTGAAGTATTTCGAGACGCTAAACGGACCCATTGTACATTTCCAATGTTTTCTGCCTCTATACTTTGGGGGCGGGGGATTTACCCCGCCACTGCATTATAAGGATTATAAGGACAGTTTACCGCCACTGCATTATAAGGATTCGAAACTTCAGAAATAACGCCCTGATTACTGAGCTCTGCAGTTCAATGTGAAATGTACTCCTGCAACTGCCTTGTTTTTAAGTCCAATTCTTTCAGCTCTTTAAATCTCTCGTCTTTTAATTCTATCCGAGTTTTAACATGTATCGGCGCCATCACATCTCGGCTGGGTGACTTTCAATGGGGGGCATGGACAAGCGATGTTGAGTAGGAGTTAACTGACTGCACGTTGGAAATGACAAAGAGTGGTGCACAAGCCAGTTTCCTGGTGCCAGAACTGGGCAATGTTGGCAAACCTGTCCCAGTTTAGCGGCCATCTAGTCCCAGCAATGACCTCTGAACAAAAGTAAAACTCTAAACTTTCCATTCTCCACCCACTGCAACTTTTCAACGGAGTGATCGGACCTCGCTACTGTCTCCCACGAAACTGCAGGAAGTTTGTCCCGCATTCACGAACCTGTTGGGCCACTATGTTATAGTTTGTTGTTGGGGTGAGTCGTCACGGCTATGAATGAAGTGTACAGACACAGATGTCTTTCCAAACTGAAAAACGGATCCGTGTGGGTGGGATTTCACAATTCTCGATTTCAGATAACAAACATTATTGGTGGCCAGGTGTTCCCTGGCTCTACAACAGTGATTTGAAGGGGAGTCTGATGGGAAAGTGCGGATTGTGGTTGGCGGTATTGTTGTAGTTTACATGCACCACGAGGAACTGGGTCGAGGAAAGAAAGCACGTCTTTACAAGGAACACGGGAATCTCGAATTAAAACACAAGCCTTAAGTCGGAGACAGACGGGGAAGCGCAGAACGATTTCAAACGCGGCCCGGGTGGATTGTGCCCACTGTATGTAGGGTGTTAACATCCCGAGGAATGGGGCGGGAGCCGAAGCGTTTCAGGGTATTTATATACACTATATATAAAAGGCGCGACAGTATCGTGTCTCCATCTTAAGGCGCTATCGGGAAGAAGTGAAGAGTCCGCCTACTGACTGCACTTGCACAAGGAACTGTGTGTGCTAACATTAACGCCCAGGCGATCCGCAGCACATCCACTGTCCATATCACAATCAGATATGGTCAAGAGTTAGCAACACCGTCTGATCCCTTCGACCTAACCAATCCCTCTCGGATTGAGGTGTGACATTTTCCAAAGCTGGCGAGGGACATGGAGCTGACCTGATGGCCCTTTTCCCGTGGACCTGCCCTGCTGTGTGTGTACATCCTATATGTGTACATCATATGTCCAATGGTAGTGACATTATATATCCAACGTTAATGACATTATATATCCAATGGTAGTGATATTACATATCCAATGGTAATGACATTATATATCCAACGGTAATAACATTATATATCCAATGGTAGTGATATCACATATCCAATGGTAATGACATTATATATCCAACGGTAATAACAGTATATATCCAATGGTAGTGATATTACATATCCAATGGTAATGACATTATATATTCAATGGTCGTGACATTATATATCCAACGATAGTGACATTATATATTCAATGGTAGTGACATTATATATTCAATGGTAGTGACATTATATATCCATTGATAGTGACATTATATATTCAGTGGTAGTGACATATATCTAATGGCAGTGACATTATATATTCTATGATAGTGACATTATATATCCAATGATAGTGACATTATATATCCAATGATAGTGAAATTATATATCCAATGGTAGTGACATATATCCATTGATAGTGACATTATATATTCAGTGGTAGTGACATATATATCTAATGGCAGTGACATTATATATTCAATGGTAATGACATTATACATCCAATGGTAGTGACATTATATATCCAATAGTAGTGACATATATCCATTGATAGTGACATTATATATTCAGTGGTAGTGACATATATATCTAATGGCAGTGACATTATATATTCAATGATAGTGACATTATATATCCAATGATAGTGACATTATATATTCAATGGTCGTGACATTATATTTCCAATGATAGTGACATTATATATTCAATGGTAGTGACAGTATATATCCATTGATAGTGACATTATGTATCCATTGATAGTGACATTATATATCCAATGATAGTGACATTATATATCCAATGGCAGTGACATTATATATCCAATGATAGTGACATGATATATTCAATGGTAGTGACATTATATATTCAATGATAGTGACATTATATATTCAATGGTCGTGACATTATATTTCCAATGATAGTGACATTATATATCCAATGATAGTGACATTATATATCCAATGGCAGTGACATTATATATCCAATGATAGTGACATTATATATTCAATGGTAGTGACATTATATATGCAATGGTCGTGACATTATATTTCCAATGATAGTGACATTATATATCCAATGATAGTGACATTATATATCCAATGGCAGTGACATTATATATCCAATGATAGTGACATTATATATTCAATGGTAGTGACATTATATATTCAATGATAGTGACATTATATATTCATTGATAGTGACATTATATATCCAATGATAGTGACATTATATATTCAATGATAGTGACATTATATATTCAATGGTAGTGACATTATATATCCAATGGTTGTGACATTATATATTCAATGGTAGTGCCATTATTTATCCAATGGTAGTGGCATTATATATCCAATGGCAGTGACATTATATATCCAATGATAGTGACATTATATATCCAATGATAGTGACATTATATATTCAATGGTAGTGACATTATATATCCAATGATAGTGACATTATATATTCAATGGTAGTGACATTATATATCCAATGGCAGTGACATTATATATCCAATGGCAGTGACATTATATATCCAATGGTAGTGACATTATATATTCAATGGTACTGACTCTCCCGCTTTAAGTACAGAGGTCCCAGTGAGTGAGGACACCGCCAGCTCCTGGCCACATGCCCAGGTGCCCCTCGCCTTGGCAAACTTCTGCATAGTGTGTCCAAGAGAGGGAGCAGGCGTTACAACTCATAGTGACAAAGATTAAAAACAAACACAGCACCAAACACTCCCTCTTCCAGAGTAACTGGGGAAAGTTGGTTCTGAGCCGCTGGTCAGCGCTCAGTTGCTTTTTTTCTCTTTCGCTTGCAGCCACTGAAAGCGGGGGGGGGGGGGGGGGGGGGGGGGGGGGGGGGGGGGGGGGGTTGGTGAAAGGAATTCCAAGCATCACATGAAATGACCTGTATTCCCACCCCTACCCCGTAAACCCACTTTACACCCACGCGGGAAAGGGACACCGAACTCCAGTCAGATGAATCCCATTGTTTTCCCCTTCAGGTTGAAACAGACATCGCTCTGGCGCTTTCACAATCAATGAGAAGCAGCCACTTTACTGAATCACACACGCGGGATCAGGTAGCTGGCTGAACATGTGTTGGGAGAGGGTAACACTGCATAACTTCCGGCAACCACAGGCCACAGAGGCAGCATCAGTAAATCACGCTCAGCAATGGCCGGGGGGCGGAGGGGAGAGGATAAATATTTTTTTTTAAAAAATGAACATTTGACCCAGCCGATTCTTCAAATGCCACCTCCTCCTGTCTTTGCGCACAGGGCGAGCAAAGCTCTCCCCCTGCCTGTGCAACACTCACACGGTGCGGCCAGCTCAATCCTCAGACAAAGAGACACAAGAGAGAGGGAGAATAGGAACCCCCCTCGCCAAAGTTTGTAAAACGATTGAAAGTCTCGCAACTTCACTCAGCAGCCCGGCCCGCGCACTCCGGGCTTGGAGGAAAAGGACGG